>NC_085861.1:23413604-23628604 GCF_034702125.1 Engraulis encrasicolus | reverse complement strand
GTGAACATCTACAGTGGCAAGGAGAGAAGATTGAGAACAAGAGCGTGCCAGAGAAGCACAAGCAACAGGGAGGGGGTGGGTGTGTGTGACAGAGAAAGGGAGGACAGAAACGAGGGGGAGATGGAGAGAGAGGGAACACGTGAGAGAGAGAGAAAAAAGGGAGAGAGCGATTGAGAGGATGACAGAGTGCATGAGAGAGAGAGCGAGAGAGAGAGCGAGAGAGAGAGAGAGAGAGCGAGAGAGAGAGCGAGAGAGAGAGCGCGAGAGAGAGCGCGAGAGAGAGCGCGAGAGAGAGAGCGAGAGAGAGAGCGAGAGAGAGAGAAAGAAAAAGACAGCGAGAACGAGAGAACTATGGATGAGCAAGGACGAGAAAGCTAAAAGGAGCGCGAGTCAGAAAGACAGTGAGGAAAGGGGGATAGCCTAGATGAGGGAAGGGAGGGCGAGAGGAGGATTGAAAAAAAAAAAAAAAAAAAAAAAGAAGCAGAGCAGCACACGCGCACGAGCAGACACATGGGAAGTAGGTCACGCACACGCTCAGGCTCACGCTCAGGCTCATGCTCACTGGCTCAGGCTCATGCTCACTGGCTCAGGCTCAGGCTCATGCTCACTGGCTCACGCTCAGGCTCATGCTCACTGGCTCCGGCACTCCCTCACCAGCTCAGTACAGTTCCGGCAGTCCCCTCCCTCCCTCCATGCTCATGGGGCACCTAAGTCACGCCCTCTACTTCCTGGTTCATGGGGCAGAGGGAGTCAAAAAATGATTACTGGGCTTGAAAATGAGTGATTTTTGGATTTGTGGTGCATAGGTGGAGGTCCAAGGTTTGGATTGGTGTCAAAAAAGCACTCATTTTCAAGCCCAGTAATTATTTTTTGACTCCCCCTGCCCCATGAACCAGGAAGTAGAGGGCGTGACTTAGGTGCCCCATTTGCAGCACCACTCCAGCGCTCCAAAGGCATGGCTGCTGGCTGCTGCTGCTGCTACCAGCACCACAACACACTGGTCACCAGTAGAGCTGGGATGGATGGAGGAGTGTCAGGGGGGAGAAACAATCTCTCTCCCTCTCCAATCATAGAGAACATCTAACCCCGGGCCGATGTACTGCATTAAAAGGAACAGTCCACTCTTTTTTATTTTCGCATATTTGCAGCATTTCCAAGCATTATTCATGAATGAATGTGCATATCATTTTCTTCTCAATGTTTTCAGTATTTAGATGTATTGGTATCAGAATTAGAGAGATTAGAGAGAGCATTTATTTTAAAGTAGTCTATAAGTACATTTGATGAGGTTTTTTTTGCTCTCATGGGCTTGCATTGCTACGCTTAATTTGGCTATACTGGGACTGAACTATATATGAGCAATTTCCTGAAATGAGCTGGACTGTTCCTTTAAGACTGGATGGAACATATCAACCCCAACCCTGCTCCGGCTCCCATGTCCCCATGTGCATGCATGTAGATGAGAGTGCACATTTGTGGTGACGTGCATAACCGCGCGAATAGACCAGGCGCGATGCGATTCAAGCGACAGAGTGCAGCAGCAAGCGATACGAGCGATTGAAGAGACTAGAGTATGTCCGTACAGGCAGAAGGCAAAGCATTCAAGCATTCCCATTGGCTGTGGTCACTGACCTCTATACAGTCATTGGCTGCCGCGGCTTGTCGCCGAACCGCGTCATAGAAAGTTGAAAAGATTTCAACTTCAAACTGTCGCGCTCGTCACGCAAATCGCTCTAGTCTCCAGAATTGCTTTTGTCGTGCGACTCAATACAAAGTCAATAACTTCCGCTCGCCTCGCTCAGATCGCCGCTGGTGTATTTCTGCGGTAATGAGGATACAGCTGGATCTGATGTAGTAGATGCACGCTGTGTGTGCAATGCATGCAGCAAGACACCTTAATTTCCTTTAACATCAATTAGTGTCTACTGTACGATGTACTACCACCATTATGCTACACCAAGTGTGGATCAGGCCGACAAGGCAAGGGGGGATTGGACCAGGCATCACCAGAGAGGGAGATCACAGTGAGAGACAGCCTTGGCACGCAAGTAAAATACCCCCCCCCCCAAAAAAAAAACCTGCTGGACTGGCTTGATTGACATTCGGGAAAGGTCTTAAGCTACACAAGTCTCACAGTGTGATGGGTTCACATTCAGATGGCAGATTAAATACAAAAAAGAACACGGAGAGGGATGACCTGAAAGCCAGGAAGGCAGGGGGGGGGGGCATCTTCAGTCTGCACAGAACTGGAACTTCCAGTTGCCTGCCTGCCTGCCTGCCTGCTTGCTTGCTTGCTTCACTCTCACACAGACACACACACTCCCTCGTGACTCAAATCACACCCTGGCCCCTCCAGTGATGTCAGCCATTCCAGGCTGGCTTCAGGCAGAGAACGACACTCACTAAGACTCAAGGGACCTCGCCCCATAGCCACACACACACACACACACAGATAAGGTGTGCACATGTGTGTGTGTGAGAGAGAGAGAGAGAGAGAGAGAGAGAGAGAGAGAGAGAGAGAGAGAGAGAGAGAGAGAGAGAGAGAGAGAGACAGACAGACAGACAGACAGACAAACAGACAAACAGACAAACAGAGAAAGAATGACAGAATGACAGAATGACAGAAAGAAAGAAAGAAAGAAAGAAAGAAAGAAAGAAAGAAAGCAGGGGATGGGGGTTATTCCGTGAAGGGAGAGGGACAAGCTGTTCCTGTGTGAGGTGTGATGATGAGCCAGTGTGGAGTCATCGCTGAACCGGCTGCATTCTCCCCGACTAGCCAGTGATGCATCAGATAACGTCTGTTCTCACTCATCCGTTTCTGCCTTTCTCTTTCCCTTCTATCTTTTACTCTCGCTCTCGTCCTCTGTTGATACTCTCCTCTTCTCACTCTCGTCCTCTACAAGGTGGGGGGGGGGAATTCATTGCAAGAGAATCAGATTAGTTCTCGTAATAAATGGGTCGTAGGCCACTGGCTGACTGTCAGAGAGTTGTAAGCACATGGCTCAACCGCGTACACACTGGATTACACAACAGCAGCAGTACTGTACCAATAAGAGAGTGCATGAGGCAACTGGCTCTAAAGGACGTCTAGACAGAGGGCAAGAAAGCTGCAGTCTCCCCTTTTTTCGTGATTTCCACTCTGTAGTTCAACATTTTGTCACCTTTCAGTTTGCTGCCTACTCCAAACCTTCGAATGACCCATTTATTCGACTGCATCTTTACATTTCTACTCTGCTGCTG
The DNA here is from genome assembly GCF_034702125.1 of Engraulis encrasicolus. Taxonomy (NCBI): domain Eukaryota; kingdom Metazoa; phylum Chordata; class Actinopteri; order Clupeiformes; family Engraulidae; genus Engraulis; species Engraulis encrasicolus. The sequence continues at coordinate 23,625,364 of NC_085861.1, read as the reverse complement.
CATGTCTGTGGTTAGAGGCTTAAGATTTGGTTTAGGCTATTCATGTATTCCATTAGAACGTATTCAAAAAGACGTTTCAGGGATTTTTGACACAACAAAACCTCACTCAGAATGGCCCTGATCACCCTGATTACAGGACTTGGGTCCCTGTGCTTCCTAGATCATCAAAAAACATCCCAGAGGAAGCCATTCTCCCTCGCTCGATTCGCTCTCCTCTCCCTCCTGGTCGTGAGGAGGCTGTTCTAGGCTGAGTCACCACGTGGGTGAGCGGAGGCCTACGCTACAGGAGTCGCCTGTATGACTGGAGACACCAGGCAGGGTGGGGCGTGTTGTTCCCGCTCTCTTCCTGACACCCGCTATCTAGCTAACCTCGCTCATCCACTTCCTATGCTCTGTGGAACTGTGTCACAAAGCTACAGTGACTATGGTGGCATCCGACAATATCCAATAGTCATTATATGCTATATAGTGCAGTGAGCTAGTGACAAAATCAATGCACCTCGCCCTGACCTATGGGGGAACATTTCCAACATGGCCTCAGACCGTATTGATGAAGCACATTTCCGTCTATATTTTCGGTGGACTGCAACGGACATCATGTGTTCAAACAAATATGCCATCGTCATCGTGTATTCGAAAGCCGTTGAATGAGCTCTTACAGGGTTTCCCCAGGTTTGACCACATGTAATTTAAGACTTTTTTTAAAAAAAAAAGGGGTGGACTGTTCCTTAAAGACCCAGAACACAATTATAATGCCTTAAATCAGGGACATTTTTTTAAGGGTCCCTTTCAGTCAAAATGCGAACTGAGACCTTTGACTTAGCATTCCTTGGAAGTGAACCATACTGGGACCTTTATTGTCATGGTCCCAGTACAGTTCGCTTACAAGTTACACTTATGACTAGGTGTAATCACTTAAGGAGATCTCTAGAGGACCGGGTGTGATCAAAAAGGGGACTAACACACCGTAAACACCCAACAGTACAAGAAAGAGCAGTCAGTTGTTTTTGTAATACGCTCACAATATAACCAAAAACCAGAGTCCTTTGGCTGTCGGTTCACTTTTTGGTTCAATTAAAGAGGACTGTGTTTGGTTTATTTAAAGGGGATTGAAAATACCCTAAGACCCCACGGCTACCCTGTCTTATCACACTGTCTGGACCTCACTTTGTTCAAACCGTGGCGACATCACATCGGGGAGGAACAGTTGCGTGCCACGTGGTTAGAAGCATGAGACTTTGGTTTTAATATTCATAGAAGTCAAGACCGCCCATTGCCCATTCCTTTCATCCTTCCTTTATTATAATCCCTTCTTCCAGCTTGCCTACCTCCAGGCTCTCATTTGACTAGAAAGCTACGACCTGGGTTTTATGAAAGAAAGCCGGCTCCACCGCAAGACAACCATACCATAGTGCCAGTAATCTTCTCCAGTCTTGTGAATGGATGGGCAACGTGTTAAAGTGAAACCCATAAAGCAGGCACAGGGTTGAGAACATCTGAAGACGTCCCATCATGCATATCAGGTTTTCCCCGACTGGTAAGCTGCACTGCACTGCTCTGCTCTGCTCCTTGCCCCCAAGTCAGTCCGGCAGCACAATTTGCATTTCACAAGCTGCCCAGGGGCTGCAAGTCACCTACAGTGCCACACCTGTCCCAGAGGCAAGGAGGACACCTGCCTGTGTGTGTGTGTGTGTGTGTGTGTGTGTGTGTGTGTGTGTGTGTGTGTGTGTGGGACTAATGGGATCAGGGCAACAGTAACGAGCTGGGCTGAAGGAGGGCCCTCTTCTTAGGCCCCGGGGTAATTAGAGTAATCAGAGGAGAGACTCATCTGGATTACTGTCACCCACTCGTCAAGCAGAGACACACACACACATACACCGCTACAGTGCAATCAGTTGCATCTCAGCAGGTAAGCCCTGGGCTTGTGTGGGACAGGTATAATGGAATTTGCCAGACTGAGACACCTTCCACAGAATTGCAGGCATGTTAAATGTGTTAAAAAAAGAGAATATCTGCATGCACTTTGGCAATTTGGCAAAGATCATCAGCCTCAAGTCATGATTCAAGATAAAAGCATAACAATAGAGGGCAAATCTGTAGACAACACAGGAACACATTCAGGTCCGTCTCGTCCCAACTACTCCAACCTCGTTCTCCTTACATTACGTCATCCCTTTTCAACTTAAATCTTACTCATTTTTTGTTTGTTAAACTGATGAATGAAGGCATTCTAATGATGGACCCCCCCTGAATCTACTCCTCCACCCATTTCCTATTTCAATATCATAGGCTACCACACAATGTGAGTCTGGCAGGGCACCTCCACTGAAACCCCCCTCCCAGCACATCCTAGCACTATGACAGAGGCGGCATGTCAGCTCGTTTCTCTGGTCATTTTCTACGGCCAACAACCTCTTGCCTCTGTGCCGGCCCTCCTTTCGTGCAGGACGCATTAAGTTTTCCCCAACTGTAAAGCCGTACAGAGCAGCTTTTTTGAGTGGGGGTTTTCTACCCATTCAATATCCTCACTAGAAACAAGATGGTATGTGCACATTGTTGTGGTTGCTGGGAATAGTAGAATGCCGGAAAGGAAAATGAAGGAAGACTTATCCGCACATCGTTAAAGCTCCCTTGCTGTGACAAAGTTGGCACAACGTTTTGACCCTCGCCAGGTGTCAGTTTCATCACAAAAAAGAGCAAAGAGGAGCTTCTAGTGAAACTCCTGCACTCCGCGCACTCACCAGCACGTCGTTACAGATGTCCTTGAGCTCCTTCTCGATCTTCTCGCGGTACTCCTTGGCCATGGCCTGCTTCTTGTCGCTGCCCTCGGACTTGCCCTCGATGCTGGAGACCACGCGCCAGCTGGAGCGCCGGGCGCCCACCACGTTCTTGTAGGCCACCGAAAGCAGGTTGCGCTCCTCGTTGGAGAGCTCGCCACCCTCCTCCGTCACCGCCTTCATGGCCGCCGCCATGTCGTCATAGCGCTCGGCCTGCTCCGCCAGCTTGGCCTTGGCCACCAGGTCGCTCTTGTCCATGGCTTAAGCTGTCGTGTGTCACGGCTGTCATGGGGTAATCAGAAGAATAAGAATAAGAATAATTAGTAGGGATGCAATGATACAGATACTGGTATCGGTATCGGGCCAGATACTTGCCGATACCAGGCACCGATACCCCTATTACACAAAACAACGCAATATCTCATCACGTTAATTATAATAATAATAATTAGTAGGGATGCACCGATACAGATACTGGTATCGGTATCGGCCCGGATACTGGCTCATTATTCTCTTACTCGTCAAACACTTACCGATACCAGACACAGACACTGCTATTACACGAAACAACGCAACATCTCATGTTCTGTTGACTTGAAAGCAGCATGGGAAAAAGACGTGCCTCATACATTTAAATCTACATAGAAATGGACAATGAAAGAAATATCACAGGTGGAAACAACTCTGTTGGGGCTGGGGTAAAAGTATCGGTGCTCTGTATCTGCAAGTACAGAAATGTATGTACTTGCACTCATATCGGTTTTCAAAAAAAGTGGTACCGTGCATCCCTAATAATTAGTAGATTCCTGTTTTTTTCCATGAGTTCTCAGGGTTGCATAAACAAAATCAGCGATTGTATTAATTGAAATGAATACAAAAGCGCACGCATCGCATATGTAACGGATGCCAACTAGCAGAGTTCGGTGGTAGAAGATTAGTTAACCTCTCTCCTAAACGTTGTACAGATGTGGTAGCGCTGAGCAATTGGTTTGGACTTTCAGCTCAGTGGCATCGTTCTGTGCCTCCCATGCCGAAATGAGTAAACTGGAAGGTCGCTGGTTCGAGCCTCAAAGGGCGAACTAACTAGCGTTGGACGATCTCGGTCACACACACACGGTCACACGCACACGCACGACTGGTGAAGCCTGTCCAGTGAATCACTCCACACTACAGTGGTGAGTAAAGCTTTATGGCCCAGGCTTGCTATTCCTTTGCTTGCCTCTAACCTAATTTCCCCTTGCCCAAGCTCATAAAATACCATCAAAAAGACATTCCTTTAAGTCACACTAAAAAAAATGATCCAGAGGCATTCATGAGCAACAATGGTAGCTTTTTTGAGGAGCTAAACATACATACATGTATGTAGTACTCGTTTGAGACTTGTGAGAGTCCAGCATGTGTGGGGGTGGGTAGTATATTGCAGTGTCATGAATGATTCAGTTGGAAGATTTGGGTTAGGACAGGCAGCCTCACACACAAGGGACTGGCCGCTCTAACGTCCTCCATAACGAGGCCACTCTCTGTTCAGCAGAAAACCTACAGTATAAGACTGACAACATGGTGCTGGACCACTACCCAAATGATTTAAGCACAAGGGGCTGATGAGGTAGCCTGGCCTTGTTATCTGTACGCTCTGGTCTATTTACAGTTCATGGTAGTACCAGGAGGGGTATTCCACAAAGCTGGTTAAATGGTAAACTAGTTTAAGGTAACCTTGAGGTAGTGGTAAACCATCAAACAGAGGAGATTGGAGTGCCAGGTTTCTAAACTGAATGACATCATGTGGGCTATTTACTTGCAGGTTATCTTAGCCAGGTGCTACTGATGAGGAGGGGAAAAACAAAAGCTCAAACAACCACTCTTGACATAAAACGTGCAGCTTATGGCTCAAAAGATGTGGGTGGAAAACTATGCATGGCAAAAAATGAACCAAATGTGTGATGAATCATTAACCATTTGTGTACAATGACATAAAGAAAAAGAAAAAGGAAACGGGCTCCTTGGGATTCACACATCCAGACAATGATGAAAAATACCAAACCTCCGAAGGCGACCATACCACAGGGAAGCTAGTCAAAGCACTCAGCCGCTCCGCTCCTCTCCTATCCAGCATGCCTGGGGTGGCACTAGCACTACCGTGCCATTAAAAAATGCGGATGTGTTCTCGTTCCCCACCACACCCCATTCCCACACAGCTTGTCAGATTTTACCCGACGAACACAGTAGCCTACTACAGTCCCCATGTAGCTAACTATATTTAATCCTTCTAGTAGGCATACATATTCCAGGATGGTGATACGGTAGTTTTTACCGTCAACCCCCAAGAACGAAACCCGAAAATTGACAATTCGAAAAGGAGCGCTCACGCTGATGCATATGGTGGTTGAGCGATCTACCGCGTTAGCACAACAGACGGGGATGCTCCAATTCCTCCCCCATCAGCACGCTCCAAACCATTTATCAGATAAGGATAATAAGAACAATAACGCGATGTAATTTCAGCGGCACAAGCCAGATGAAATGAATCTGTAGGTGGAATGAACCTGTAGGTGGGTCCTCCTCATTTCAACGAATGCACTGGCTAACCGAATGCATCCTGTGATAGCAGTGTATGGGTGTAGAGAAATGTGTTCTAAATCGTTTTCAGAGGCGCACAGAAGAATATTCCTAGGGTTGTCGCGTGCCCCGCGCAAGGTCTTATTTGGGTCAGTTCCCTACAGAGGACTGAGGAAAACCCAGATACCGTAACATTTTCACAGGCTGGTGGTGAGCCTTTGTTCGACCCAACCCATGGCCGAAGCTATCGCTAGCTGTAGCGGGTGTATTGACGAGGCCTCGACAGTTTTTCTTGGCAAGATAATAGCGACGGAGTAAGTGCTTACAAGATGAGGTAATGCGTTCAGTGTCCAGTTAGGAATGAATAGGATGACAGCCCGCGTTACACTGAGCAAGACGGAACAAGGACAATAAACCTATCATTAATCAAGTTGGAACAGCTTCTAACTTTGGGAGCTCTGACTGGGTTGTCTGGAGCTGTCAAACCAGCCAGGTTGTGGGACTCGTGGTGGTAGTCGTGGTTATAGTTATAGTTCTATAGCGGCCAAGTCCGTGGGTTTATTGTCCCTAGACGGCAATTAATTTATGTTGGATTCCATCATTTCCCCACCAGGAGTATTGCATGTCTAACTAGGCAGTGGCCCATGGTTTCCCCGAATAAACGAAATATTAATAACCCCGCAACTGAAAGTAATCTTATACTAACGCGCAACTCAGTCGCGGAAAAAATGCCATGTACAATCCCATGCCATATCATCTTAGATCTCACAATATGCGAAAGAGGCAGGCACATTAGCAAGACACATGTTACCAGAATACCAGAGTATGCCCACGCGAAGTTACATAATAATTTTGATCGCAAATTGTGACTGCAGACGGGTGAAGGAGCAAAGATTTCCTATTGCCACACTAGCAAACTCAAGTCAGCCTATTTTGGGCCTGTGTTTCATGGCAATAGCACTGAGCTTGCCAATAGCAACGAAATGATGGACCATCCCTCATCATGACCAGAAACTAGCCATTCACTATCTGGTCACCATTCCTTTATTGTTCTCGCTAAACGTCCACAATTTGCTAGCCTCTAAACGCTAGGAGGCTACTGTCGGACCAGTAACTCTGCTACTGAAATATCTACATTGAGAGCTTGAACAGTTGCAACGATAATTTAACAGCTAAATGCGATATTTTAACCTTGCATCACTGGAAAGAAATTAAAAAGAAAACCAACTTCCTCTTACCTGAGTGTAGGGAATACTAGCGTTCCTGGTCCGCCTGGCTAACTACGTTCCACAGCTGATCCCCACACAAGCGCTCAGGCTAATCCACGGGGTTTCCCTCCAATCACACAAGCCCTGGGAGCAGGGACAGGGCAGGGCCAGGTGACGTCAAAGGTTTCCAAGGCAACCACCTCACGATGTGCACGGTGATTGCACGAAAATTACTCCAGACTTCCATTCTGAGAATTTTTCCCTCCAGTTTTCCTACACTGTTCTCATGCTGTCATATCTGAATCATGGACTGTCCAACATCAACCATCAGCTCAAAAGCTGCATATGTGTCGTTTTATACCCCGTACAAAGCAGCAGTATTAAGTGATGAAAATAACGTTGATTTGCATTACAAAACCTACAATGCCCGCCGTCTCGAATAATTCGGACGCTTGCTTTGTAGAAATGTAGCAGCCTACAGTCACGTTCGATACATTGTATCCTATTTTTGCTGGGATAGGGAAAAGGCACGTTTTCATAAGGAGGGAAAAACCGGTATACTTATTTGCATATCTCCGTAATGTAACAAAATGCCTGAATACCTCCTGACAGAAAAGACTAGAAGTCAGATCGAATAGCCTGTGTCCCTTTCAGGACTCATTTTCTTTGGAGAAAGCCTTTTTCTTCACATGGTCACAATGATCTCTCCTCACATAGGAAGAAGTCAGTACCTACTTCTGACAAAATGGACCACGTTTTGACATTATAATTCCATACGATTCCAAGCCCTACTGCCTTTGAAAAAGGAGTTTGGGTGTGTGCAATGAGGTGGGGTGGTGTACTGTGACTGGTGAAACAGGTTTATAACTTGTTTGCCAACAGCCCCACCCTGAGAGGGAGAGAGAGAGAGAGAGAGAGAGAGAGAGAGAGAGAGAGAGAGAGAGAGAGAGAGAGAGAGATTCTGTAAAATAATAAAGTGTTAACATGAGGGTCCCAGTCTTAATATCTTTCTGGAAAAGAAAACAGCACCATTTCCTATTGTGACCATCCAGCAGAGAACACCTGAGAGGATATTGATCAGGGACTTTTCCCTACATTTTCCTTGGGAAATAGGAACAATCCACAATTAAGAGAAGGACAAAAATACTGAAACACTTATCAAAGTAACACTTTATTAAATTGTTATAATACACCAGAGGTTCATAGTTATGGGATGGATAACCACTGCCAGTTAGACATGTCAGTCCAATGGGCAAACAGTGCCATTTCACACGTGACAATTACAGTAGATCGATTTACTAGTGCAATGATGACAAAAACACCAACGTCCTCAACTATGGCCAGTAATCCAGTACGTTGAGGAACTAACACAAGAAAACAAATTACCTCGATTTAAAAAGTACATGGTGGAAGATTACGTACAGACACAAAACAGAAGCTTTTTGTAAAAAAAAAAAAACCCCTTTGGTGATTGTGACCCAAGTTCAATTTGATACAAAATGCAATGATGTCAACACCAGTATACCCAAAACATAGTAATGCAGGAATGTTAACGCTAATGGAAATGGACACGTACCAAATATATGAATACAATAAAATTGTGATCACGGCCAAGTTCAATAAAATTTAAGTGTAAAACCTGGGTGTATGCACATATTCACAAAGTTTTGCATAAAATGTAAATATTCAGTTTTAGAATGTAGCTGGCAAAAAATACTTCAATATATTTTATGAACAATGTACGTGGGCACTGAAGAAAAGGAAAACAAACAAACAAAAAAACAGCACACTTTTGCTTCTCAAAATCATGGTGCACCTTCCTCAAGCACAACATACAACACAACATGAAGATGTACCTTGGAATCAGTCAACGGAATTGAGAGGGAAAAAAATCTAAAAGGAAATAGAAACAAAAAAGTAATAACACAAATCGGTGATACTGTTTAAAAAACAAAAGGGGCAAACATTTCTACAAATATTTTCAACAAAAGAGGCAGATTCAGTTGCCAATTTGTCCCCAAGCTCTCTTGGCTAGTGGCATGAGTAGTACGCACAAAATGTCGATCGTGTTCAAAGTGTGTGATGTACATTATGATATTCATCAAATCTCTGAGAGTTCATCATCATCATCATCATCATCGTCGTCGTCGTCGTCGTCATCGTTATTGTCACTGTGTTAACGTGGCCATGAGGCACTGCTGCCAGGCTCCCGAGGTATAGTTAGCAGCAGCGCCCGTCCTGAAAAGAGGGAGGAAGGTATTCCACAAAAGGCGGTCTGGGAGAGGTGGCAGGCCCTCTGAGGCCAACATGACAAGGGGACCTGCCCTACTATGCCTCCACGTCAGCCAACTCTGGTGGCAGCGGACACTTGGGATGCTTGCTCTCGAAGTGCTGCTTGAACGTCTTTGGATCTGGCATCTGCGTCTGAATACAATGAAGAAAAGAAATGTTCAGATAGTCAGATGTGTGAAAGTGCTCATAAGTCCCTACCTAAAATTACAGTAATTAGGTTAGGTTAGGTTTCTTTATTATTTCTTTAATGCCTACTTGACTGGTTTCTTCTGTGTGTGTGTGTGTGTGTGTGTGTGTGTGTGTGTGTGTGTGTGTGTGTGTGTGGGGGGGGTTACTTTTATGTAGCATTCATGCATTATACTTTTTATCTTCTCTTTTTTACTTTTTTTTACTATTTTCTGAGCAATAGCCCTTGGTCAGAGTATGTGCAATATCTAGGTTTGTATTATGTCTTTGGATGACTCAGAAAACCATTGTTAGTGTTACACACAATGCTCCAGTTTTGGCCCCGTTACCCTGTTTATATGTCTGTTTGTTCTTTGTGGTCCTAAGTCTATCTGTTGTGGTGATCTGATGTTAACTGTGAATCACACTCTCTCATGTCCATTCTGAATTTCTCTCCTGAAGAGACAATAAAGGATAATCTAATCTAATCTAATTTAATGTTGGGACACATCAAGCGCAGCATCATCTAAGATATGAAGACATTGCCCTCAGGCCCAAATCCAACTCTTCTTTCCAACTTACTGTACTTCAGAAAGCAGATCAACCACTTTTTTTTTCACTTGGGCCTGCCTACCCCTCGGGTCAAGTATTTTTTTATATAACGACCACTAGAAGCATATAGTGACAGTCAGTGGTATGGATTTTGTGTACTCAACAAGGAGTCACTTGTAATGAAATATCGTCAATGAGCTGGAATTAAGACCCTAAATATTTATTAATGTATTATACAAGTATGCTTATACATTTAAACCATGCATGCCATGAAGCATAATGAATTCATTGCATTGCATCATCTCTTACATAAGTAGTGTGGCACAGACCACAGCTGCACTACTACTGACACGACATCTTTATATCAGATCAGTAACAAACATCATGATCAAAGTCTGTCCAATTGATTTTCTTTTACATTGTACATACTAAACCACAAGGTCATTTTTGGCCAACATGTTCATATTTCTAAACCCAGAAATCCCCAAAAGCCACCACCCATTTTAGTCATTTTCTCATGGGAGAAGAATGGCACAGAGTACTGGCTAGTACTTTAGCCTACATAGTACTAGGTACAAGTATGAGGCGCCCCTGGGCAATATCACATAATTAAAAGTTTATACTACAGACAATAATTGTATTGGCTTACATACAATATTTTTGTCTCGCACAAAGCAAATGGGTCATTCCACGCCAAATCAACAGGAGCCCGCGCACTTAGGTCTCAAAAAATTCTGAAAATATTACTGAGTGTACCCATGGTACTTAAGAGAAACACTGTTACTTTATTTGAATGTAAGATGTATACTCTCGATGTTTCAGCCAATTTCACTGGGGGAGGGGGGTACCCATTTTGTTCACACTCTTTTTTTTGTCAAAGTTCACAAGCCCGTAGCTCAAGAACTAATCCATGTAGGAAGCTCAAATTTGGCATGCTGGTACATAGATAGGAATAGTTTGTTGCACAACTGTCAGTTTTGGTCTGTATGATCCTGCATTGTCATAGCATTCCCTCAAAGATGATACAAATTGTACTGGAGTTTTTGGCTGTGCTCTGTTTAGGCCTTCAGAAGACATACGTGTGCCCAACATAGCCTCATGATTTTTTCCCCTTGTAGATACAAGTAGAAACACTCCCATAAAAATCTATAAATAGAAAGGAAACCCCATCAGTGTTTGACCAGAAGACCTCACAAGTCTGACAAATCATTTTGGGTGTCATTTTCAGAGCACCAGAACACCTTGTGGGATTGTCCACAGAATTTTATTTTATATTTTTCTTCATTCTCCATGAAGTCTTCTTTTTACAAATGCCAATGAGACTTGTCTTATGTGATGTTTTCTTTTGTAATTTCCACCCTGAACATGGGCAAAGTGCAAAAAGAGAGCAACATGATTTCGATTACATTTAATGTAAAGATGCAAATTTTGCCCAGACATGATCACCCGAGAGTCCATGTACAGGGGTGCAGGTATCCCTTTCAATTTCAATGATTCCAGGAGCGTTCAATGTGGGAGCAGGTTCGCACACCAAAAGAGACAGTAGATCACGCACAAGGAGTCATGTTGTTACTTTTTTTGACCAGCAGATGGCAGCGGAAGAAACGCATAGAAAACGTATTGCCCTCAATGTGCACGTTGCCCATGCTCAGGTTGGAAATTACAAAAGAAAACATCACATAAGACAAGTCTCATTTGCATTTTTAAAAAGAAGAATTCATGGAGAATGAAGAAAAAAACAAAATAAAAATCTGTGGACAATCCCACAAGGGGTTCTGGAGCTCTGAAAATGACACCCAAAATGATTTGTCAGACTTGTGAGGTCTTCTGGTCAAACACTGATGGGGTTTCCTTTCTATTTATAGCTTTTTATGAGAGTGTTCCTACTTGTCTCTACAAGGGGAAAAAATCAAGTGGCCATGTGGGCACAAATATGTCTTCCAGTGTTTCCCATACATTGAGGAAACTATGGCGCACCGCCATAGTTTAAATTTGGCCGCCATAGTTTCTGAAAATGTACAAAAAAAAAAAAAAAAAAAATTATATTTTTTTTTTTAACTTTTTTTTTTAAATGATTTCCGGTTTTGTTTGAAAAACGATTTCCTTCGCATTTTCCTTCTGGAGTAAATACATCCTATAGAGAAAACCATGAGTGCATGAAAGACAGAGGGATCAAAAGCCTAGTCAAGTTATTGTAGTTAACCTGGGTTTGGTAGCAATAAACCTTCAGAGAAGGGACAGTTGGGATGAGTTTACTGACACTCCCCAGGCTTTGTTTTACAGTTGTATGATAATGAGTTAGGCGACAGGCCTTCATTGACACAGCAGAGGAGACATCGGGCTGCATATAGAAATGATTGTGTAATGAATGTGAATATAGACATAAATGTGTAATATGTTGTTCAGCCCTTTCACTGGGAGGAATTTTGAAGAACTGGCCCTGTGACCAGCACCCCTCATGTAGAATACAGGCGTGTGTGGAATAAGGCATAGCCTACTTTCTTAGACCTTTTTTGTATGTGCGTTAATATTTTCACAGTGCTCCTAAGTTCTTATCTCTGCTCCTATTTTGTTATTCTTTTTTTTTCATTGCATAGACCCCTGCATGAGGGACGAATGAACAGAAAAGGTTCACTGTACTGCAGTTTTTAAAATATAAATGACAATGTACAACTAAACATGTCATGGGTAAAATGTTATTCTCAAATCATAAATAGATGGAATGTAGGCCTATAGTTTCTCCATGCGCCAATGTCATACTTTACTCATTGTTTCGCCGTTTTGCATTTACGCCGCGTGAATTTCCATGCCCCCCCCCCCCAAATGGCCCGCGTGAAATGCCCCCCCCCCCCCCACCCCCACCCCCCGCCAACAGAAAAAAAAACAGAGTGCCCCCATAGTTTCCAAAATTTCTGTGGGAAACACTGTCTTCTGAAGGCCTAAACAGAGCACAGCCAAAAACTCCAGTACAATTTGTATCATCTTTGAGGGAATGCCATGACGATGCAGGATCATACAGACCAAAACTGACAGTTTTGCAACAAACTATTCCTATCTATGTACCAGCATGCCAAATTTGAGCTTCCTACATAGTTTAGTTCTTGAGCTACGGGCTTGTGAACGTTGACAAAAAAAAGAGTGTGAACAAAATGGGCACCCCCCTCCCCCAGTAAAATTGGCTGCATCACGGAGAGTATACATCTTACATTCAAATAAATGTACAGTGTTTCTCTTAAGTACCATGGGTACACTTGGTAATATTTTCAGAATTTTTTGAGACCTAAGTGCGCGGGGTCTTGTTGATTTGGCGTGGAATGACCCAAATACAATGTTTGAGCAAAGTGCATGTACAAGGTAAAATTGTGATGATATGAAAGCTATTGCTGATATACACTCACCGGCCACTATATTAGGAACACCCGTTACAACTGTTCATTGAGGCAAATTTCTGATCAGCCAAATCACATGCGGGCAACTCAATGCATTTGTGCATGTCAACATGGTCGAGATGATCTGATGCAGTTAAAACCGAGCATCATAATGGGGAAGAAAGAATTTAAATGAAAAAAAAGGGGGGGTTCCACGCGCTTCTGTTTTTACATCTGGTGCATCAACGGAGGCAGGTAATCTTGAACGAAGAGAAGACACCGGAGCAGCTTAACATGTTGTGCACTTGAATTAAAAAGAAAAAGCATCCCATCTGAGCTGCTCCGGTGTCTTCTCTTTGTTAAAGAATTTAAATGACTTTGAACATGGCATGGCTGTTGGTGCCGAAAAGGCTGATTTGAGTATTTCAGAAAAGACTGAACTACTGGGATATTCACACACAACCATCTCTAGGGTTTACAAAGAATGGAATGAAAAAGGGAAAAAAATGCTGTGAGCAGCGATTCTGTGGGCAAAAAGGCCTTGTTGATGGCAGAGGTCAGAGGAGAATTGCCAGACTGGTTTGAGCTGATACAAAGGCAACATTAAGTCAAATAACCACTCATTACAACGGAGGTATGCACAAGAGAATCCCTGATTACACAGCACCTCAAATCTTGAGGCAAATGGGCTACAGCAGCAGAAAACCACATTTGGTGCCACTCCTGTCAGCTAAGAACAGGAACATGAGGCAACAATTTGGACAGACCCACCATAAACAACACTAGAAGATCGGAAAAATGTTGGCTGGTCTGATGAGTCTTGATATCTACTGCAACACTCAGGTGGAATAGTCAGAATTTGGTGTCAACAACATTAAAACATGGGTCAACACTGCTTTACATCAACGTTTCAGGCTGGGGATATAATGACATAAGGATATTTTCTTGACACAATTTGGGCCAATTAGTACCAATTTATCTTTGTTGGAATGCCACAGCCTACCCGAGTATTGTTGCAGGCAATTCAGGCAGTTCTGAAGGTAAAAGGGGGTCAAACCCAGCACTAGAGAAGTGTTCCTAATGAAGTGGCCGGTGAGTGTATACGGCTATTGGCAAAGGGGCACCTCATTCTTACTACTTAAAAGTTTTTGGGAAACGTAGCCCAGAATGGTTCAACAACTTTTTATGACTGACAGCACAAGGGCTTGACATGAGCACCAGCCAATCAGCCAGACACTGGCAAAACCTGGCTGTGACTAGTAAGCGTAATAATTTCACAGTGTCACTATCCACTTTAGTAGCCATCTTATTCTAATTTATGGTACTAGAGTAGCTATTTTATTTGCTGTTGCTTGTCCATTGTGCATCTATTGTTAATATTAAGTCAAAGAAGAAGCTTAGTTTCTCAGCAACTCTGTGTCTCATTTATTTTGAGGTAGGCAGCTACGCTAGCTCTGATCTTTTTGTTTTCAATCACTTCCTCTTCTGAGCTTAGAGCATCATGTTGTAACAGAAAAACACTGTCATGCTGTTATCTACCACTTAGTTGGGTCATTGACGTTTTTAGTAGCCGACGTCAGGGTGGTACAACCAGAGGCGATTCTAGGTTCAGGTGGGGCCCCAAGCGAAAATGCAAAAGAATGAACATTTGCACCAAAATCACCATTCCTGTAGTACAGTATGGGCTGCTATTCACTATCTAGGGGCCCCAAGCGGCTGCCTGCCTTGCCTGGTGGCGAGATGCGCCTCTGGGTGCAACCACAATTAAAGCAACTACTGTATAAATGTGTTTTTTCTGGATTACCAAAAAAGCAAATCCGTTAATAGTATGTTAATTCTGATTTATCAATCAATTTATATAATTTACACAAGAGTGGTAATAACTGTGGTTGTGCCACCTGACGTCTGCTACTATAAAACATCAGTGACCAAGTAAGCTATGAGCATTATTAATAAATAGCCTATGAAATGCGATGGGGATGGGAGCTCGTACCCGACACACGGTGCATGTGTAGACGAGGGCAGCCTTGGCGGCTGTCTTCTGGTCGTGCCCTTTGCTCTTCTTCGCCTCCGCCTGCTTCTTGGCGTTCTTCTGCTGCGACTGGAGCTTCTGGTGCCCACGCGCCATGGCTGGTACCTGCTAAGAGAACAAGGGCAAGGGCAAAGGCATTCAGTTGGTGATGGAGGAAAGTGCAGACCAGGGTTTCCTCCAGTACTTTTTATACCACTGTTCCACCTAGACCAGCTGTTAGACCAAGTGACTCATAACCAGATCAAGAAAATCTTGCTTATATTGGTAAATGGCTAAAAGTCTCAAGTTCTAGTTCTACGATTCTAATAAGATATTGGAAGACTTCTGAGTTCAAATAAGATTGACTTGACTGACTAAACGTGTGGGGCCATCTGTAGTGCTGAGCTTAATGATAGGTGGGCAGTCATGGGTAAACGGTTAAGGTCTTAGACTTGTAGCCCAAAGGTTGCCAGTTCGACTCCCAACCAGCCAGGTTGATGGGGGGAGTAATTAACCAGTGCTCCCCCCATCCCCCTTCCTGATTTAGGTACCCTGAGCACGGTCCTGCCGCACTGCTCCCTTGGGTGAGCCATGAATGCAATTTCGTTGTGTGCAAAGTTAGTCAATATAGAGCAGCTGCTACTCCAAAACATAGCGGCTGATAACTGTTTTTTACTGATACGTTAATGGTTTTAGGCTACTGAAAAGCAGAACCCAGCCATAACAAATAACGTTACCCCAATACCAGCTGATTTTTAGCAAGCGGTGCCATAATAGAATTAGTTCAGGTAAACATGCACGTGCGCAGAGATCGTCACCATCCAATGCGTGTCCACCTGGCTTGGAATAAAATGCAATTTGGTGACCAGACCGCAACCTGTAATAGCTCTCTAGAACTAGTTCTAATCTTGAGCTACCGTATGCTAGCGGATGACACACTGGCAGGGCAAGCGTATGCTAACAGGGTCGTTAGTTTCTAGTTCATGACAGCAGATGAGAATAGCTAATGGTAAATTGGAACAATAAACTATTTACACGTCCCAGTCATGGCTCTACACTCTGACATCTCCAATCGGCCATTGTGATAGAAATGTTACATACGGTAGCCACAGAAGCAACAACGTAGAGCTTGGAGCATAGACATAGAGCTTTGAGCTTATGTGAGCAAAGGTTAATTGACCAGGGTTTTACTCCTGTTAGATTATTTCTTTCCATTTCATTCTTGAAGTTAATATTTCACCAACCTTCAGCAGTTCGACGTAAAAACACTCAAAATATGGTGTCCTCAATCTCCCGGTGTCGTAGGTGGTTGGATTTGCTTGCAACTTTAAAGTAACGGTCGAGGCACACCGAGCTTTTTGTGCACACAGTTCAGTGTGTTTAATATCAGTGCTGCTGCTAGTAGCACTAGCAACCAGAAGGCATGCGCGTTTTGACGCTTGAGAAGTGTCCACAGTGTCGGCAGGGGGAGCCATTGGGTAACAAGCAACTCTGGCAAGCAGTAGACTAGAAGCAAAGGTTGAAAGATTATCCAGTCTCTCTGGTAGGATAGCAGTGGGCCAGTAGAAACAAATGTCTGAGTGATCTCTGAATACTGCTACCAGAGATTTTAAGAGTAGACCTATAGTATTATGCAGTCTCACTGCTGCTGCTGCTGCTACTACTACATTAGCATGTTGGTTGTAAAAAGTAATTGTCATTTGTGATTGTGGAAGGCTTAGGCCTACCCAGCTGAAAAAAATATAAGTGATTTAATATTGAATTGAAATTGGCTATGAAGTCGATCCTTGAAACTTTACTATAACAGATGGAGTTCAGAATGTCTGACAAGGACATTGTGGTTATGGAAAGGTTAGTGACATAGAGAAGGCATTTTTGAACTGTCCAAGAACTTATACGTTGCAGCTCTGTTTGAACTCTCATACCTCTCAACATCAGTTTTAGCCTCTTTGCAAAGACAAGCCCACCAGTGGGCCTGTTCACTCATTGCTGAAAATACTCAACTACACCGTAAAACCATAACACCATTGCTATGACTGTAGCCTACAGATTAGGACTTGGATGTTGCAATTTTGGTGACAGTATAACATAGGCTTTGCGCAAAGGGGTTGAGTATAGGCTTAGACAGCAACTAGACTTCTATTTGGAGTCATGATGCCTTATGGATGAAAGGAGGAACTTCTTCAAACTCCAAGAAGAGACCGTGTTAAACTCAATATCTAACCTCCTATCCTCTCCTTTCAATTGTGGCCTTGTGATGCAATGCAAGACGTCAAAGACAACAGAATTTTATTCAATATCTTGCAAAAGCACAACTCAGGTCATTTCCTCATTTGCAATCGGAATGTTGAATGGGGAAATGCCCCCCAAATGTTGTTGGGCCTAGACTGAGAGCAGGCAAACATTCTTGTTTTCTCCACGTAGATGGGGAATCAGCAAAGCATGTGGCCACAAGCAAAAGGAGAAGGCGGGAAGTTAGATTGGGGTTTACAACTTGCAGGAGGAGAGAAGGAGGAGTTGTATAGACAAGTTTTTAATGTGACAACGTTTCGACCTGTCGGCCTTCCTCAGGTCACTCCAGAGTGTGCGGCACTTCTCTCCTCCTGCAAGTGTGTTACTGGTTGCCAGCGCCTCTTTTTCTGGTGTGCCTTTTGCACCTCCACTCATTGAGGTTTACAACTTGACACGAATAAAAACCTTCACATGTCATGATCATCATGAAGAGTTATAGCAAAGAAGGTGGATCTAACAAGAAGCGTCATTTTGTTTCTTTTCCGGTATCCACTTTATGTCGGGTGAACGCCCCTTTAGGAGACCTTCGGTTAGGAGACCTTCGGAGTCCTGAGGTTGAGAATCAATGAAGTCCCCTTAGCGCTGTAGATGGCGGTAGCGCACGTCTTGCGCAAACACCTCAAAAAGAGAAGAAGTAGGGGACAACGCCCCCTTAGGAGACCCAACTTGAGCAGACGCTTTTGCATCGAGTGGGCGTGTTTTGCGTTATCTTGGTTTGATTCAGTATTTTTGGTTATAGTAATTTAATATGTTAATTTCCACAATAGTGGATACAGAATGATCATAGAATTCATTGAACTTTTCACAGACCTCAAATGCATTTTTACATACCATGAGGTGCACCGATTAAAAAAAAACATCCAAAAGACATTCTTAAACATGTTCAACTCCTCAGCCTCAGGTAAAATGCATTGTCACTGGTCTCGTCACTAGATAAGTGCCATTATTATGTTTAAGATTCACGATCGATTACATGGTTTTAGATATAAAACAGAAATGGTGAAACATTTTCTGCACTGTTATCCAATCAGTTGTACTCCTACTGACAGATCATAGAAAAAGTCAAAGGAAAACATTGAAAAGAGAATATCTGTTTTCTCTGTCTGTGTCTTTGGGTAGTTGTAAGTTCACAGTATTCTTACTTATACAGTTTATAGTACAGTATATACAAAAATAACAGACGAATGTCATAAAGCACCTGAGATCCCATTTACAACATAAGAAACTGACATCAGTGTTCTGGGAGAAAGAATACACAAGTGCAAAACCCCCATTAATACAAATCCGTCCCCACCCAAAATCCTGTTTGGGTCCATTTGTCCAAAAGTCCATATGGAACACTATGTTGAGCTGTCGTCGTGGCATTCCTGTGGGCATTCCTGCGGGCATTCCTCATGTTCCTCTCTTTCTCCCTCTTCCTCCTCCTCGCTTTCTGACGTAGTGACCACCATTGAACTGTGATCACCGATGATGACATACTCCATGTGGGAATTCTGCACCTGAATATGAGGTTCTCCTGCTGAGACCTCTGATGCCCCCTGCTGACCGTCTATCAAATTGTTTCTCACGTCTGTCAAAACAAGTATGGGCATGGTTGATGTTTGGTATTCATTTGAGCAGTGATGGATTCAACCTCGATTCATTAGTTGCAGTCCAGTGCCCCACATATTCCAAATGACCTGGTTTTACCTGTCCAATTCAACTAGGCGATTGCCTGGTTGAATGATCACCTGGTTGAACAGACAGGTAAAATCAGTTCCTTTGGAATATGTCACACTGGATTGTAACAGTCCAGTTTGCCCATCACGTGCATAGGAATTACATTTGTCTAATCTGTTTCAGTCTTTATACATTCTAAATGATAGTGGATGTAATTCAATTGTCTATTGGCCAAAATGTATGCTGCCCATACACAAATGTGATCTTTTCATGAATACTATGTAATAAACTAATATTTACTGGTCTGACACTAAGTAGAGTAAGTTTCACAGCCAAAGATGTTTGTGACTGATAGTTCAAAGGGAGGAGATCCACCTATGTCCAAGTCATAAGGAATGTTATCACATTGATGGTGGTGGTAAACATTCATGAAAAAGAAAACATTTGTGAATAGGCAGCATAAATTCTGGAAATAAGCAAATCACATACTCTATATTTAAAGTGATACTTGAGTTAAATAATAGGGTTTTACCGTTCTCCTATACTTTCAACCGTTTTCTGGGTATGGCAGTGCAAATTTTACCTCCCAGCTAGCAGTTAACATTAAATCCTACGAGACCAGCTGGCGGCTAACTGGTCTCATAGGCTTGAGGCCTATGTTAACTGCTAGCTTGGAGGTAAAATTTGCACAAAAAAGGCTGTTCCGTCAGGTACTGGCAAGTCAAGGGCAGCATGCAATACAATTGCATTTTGGAATTGGCAGGAATTCTCCTTTACATCATGTAATAGCTGCATAGCTCTTCTATGCTCTACTGAAAGCAGTAATGTGGCTCTCACCTTGTAGGCCACCGTATTGCCTCTGATGTAAGAGTTGGTCCCTTTCAGTGGAAATGACTTGGCTGCTGTTGTCCCCAATGACACAGTGGCACAAGACAGAATTGTGGATGTTTATGACATAGGATGGTGCATAAGGAGTGAAATCTCTTTTGGTACAATGACAGTCAGAAGTGGGTATGCTTCTGTAGTCTCCCGGCATTACTGTGAAGAGAAGTATGACAAATACCTTTAGATGTACAGTGGGGAAACCACTTACACCTGCACACACGAATTAATTAATGTCACAGTAAACAATTCATTCAGGAAGTGGTTAAAGGCACTTCAGTGCTGTCATTTTCTGATGCAATCATAATAACTCACTGATGACACAAACATTTCACTTCATACCAATAGAAGTGTCCTTGACCGGTTGTTTGTTGATTCTATTTGTCTTGGATATAGATTGTTCGTAAACAGGATCTAGTGATGTGGCTGTGATTTAAAAAGAAGGAAAGAAAGAAAGAAAGAAAGACATTTTGTTCATGTGGATTAGAAAAGAAACAAATACAAATATCTTACACTAAGATAAACACACAACATGGAATAAAGAGAGATAGCCTATCAATCTCCCGTTCATCAAATTTGACAACAATACAAAACCATTGCTTTTGTGCAAGAATGGAAACTGCAACTCACCAGTGCCCATCAGTTGCAGATCTGGACAACAACCTCTCAAACATTGGTAGAATATCTCAGATGCTTTTCGGCCCTTTCGCAGCACAATCTGAATTAGCTGCGATGCTTTTTCACGGTCTGTGCGTTGAGATGCAATAACTTCAACTTCATGACCGGTGATGGTCCGGGTATGGAATAACTCCGTGGCCATTTTTTCCACCAGGCAAAGCGGTAAAGATCGACTGAGCGTCAGTAACTGAGCTTTCAATCGTTTATCTGCAAAGAAGTGTGTTAATGTCCAAACATAACCAATTAGAACGCCGACCAGAGAGGAAAGGAAATCGTAGATTTTGACGTGAATATAGCCATATCGCGCTGAAATTCCATACAGGCTAGCAGCAAATTGTTACTCACCAGGTGAAATATCGACACGTCTGGGTATATCCATTCGTCAACAGTAAATGGTTTGTGATGGCTGCATCAGAAGAGGGTTGCCCGAACTTCCCCCTAGTTTTACCCATGTCTTTGGGGAAGTCCCTTTCACAGAAGCGTGCTTTCCGCATGTACTTTCCTATCTCGTGCACCACCACCACTGCACTGCATGTGGCAGGCATGGTCTCAATCCCTGCCATAGATGACAGCTAAAAACACTTATTTATTGAATTATAGGTCCTCCACTCTGTTTAAGGTTCCTTTGGAGATACTTTGGTTTCCTCAGCATCCATTGGCTCATTCTCGCTTATGATTGGCTATCGTGACTCTGGGCTGGGCGGTTCTTTCTTGCTGCCGGAAAGATGCTAGTCTGCTGTCCTGAGGATGTAACCGGCAGGTGAATTACGTCAAAATTAAGCCTGCTGACGAAAACCTCCTAATACAAGGGCACACAGGAATAATTGATGGAAAAATGAAGATTTGGAGTACGGAGCATATATTCAGGTATGACATATAAAGAGTTTTGCTGTAGCCCACTGTGAAACACGAATGATTTGCAGCAATAAATCATAGCTAAATGCTAAGAACTAGCGACCTGCAAAGAGTCGCCCTGTCGTCCCATTTGTATGTATCGACATGGTTCAATGTCATTGAACAGCGAATATTCTTGTCTTTGTATTATGAATTAACCCCTTAAGACACGGCTTTATACATTTGTTGTTACCAGTGTGGTAATGACCAAGTCGTGGTGCATTACTAAAGGGCATGTGTTGTGTCATAGTATTGTAGTGCTATTGTAGTTACATTTCAATGACTATTACAGTGTGCCACTGGAGGTACGGCGCGCATTAAGGGGCTACCAGATTTATATTGAAAGTCATGGATGTCAGACTTTGAACAGCTTTAGGTATTCATGGAAGCCAAACTTCCAAAATCTGGAGTGGACCACTGCATTCTGTAGCCTACCTTATGATGAGCAATACCTTTATGTTATCAGAAGCAGTTCGTCCATCTAGCCATGTGGCCTGTGCGTCCGTCCACCACGACTTTGTGTTGACAAAGATTTGCCTGGTTAGCACCAGACAAAAATGTAATTTTCCCCAAAATGTTCCAAAATGGATATAGCCTACACTATTTTGCAATGAAGCTCTTAAAATAGTGTAAAGCAAATGTACCTTCATATTAACCTGTCTGCTGACCAAGTCCATATCTACATTTCCTTTGTTATGCTTTGTTTACTTTAAATTCCTCCACACATTAGTGGCGTTTGTGTCCTTTTTGGACTGGCAAATTGGTTCAGAATAGGCAACATGTGCCAATTGTAATGCAATGTGACATGAAACAAGAAGAAAGACAGAACCATTCTATAATGTGTTATAAAACAGTTTTGCTGTTGTATTTCTGCATTATTACAGTAGTATTACTACTGTTCTGATGTAGTTCGAGGTAGTGAATGTAGTACAGCACAGTAATTTGGACACAGAAATATATTACGTAAGATTAAATAATAAATTAATTCTAATTCATAAAAATACTGCAATCCTGCTAAAACTACAGCATTACAGTATTATTAGAGAAGGGCTTGCTTTGCTTGACTGTGTCCATGCTGTAGCTACCCGTGGGAGACGGTGATCAAGGCGGCCATGAGGAAGTACCCCAATCCCATGAATCCCAGCGTGGTGGGAGTGGACGTCTTGGACAGGAAGCTGGACACGGATGGCCGGCTGCACAGTCACAGGCTGCTCAGTACGGAGTGGGGCTTGCCAGGCATCGTCCGAGCGGTCAGCTGCCTTCAATTTTCAGCAGCTTTTTTTGTTTTATTTGTCTTTCTTGCTCAAACAGAGGGAAATCCAAGACGACCCCCCCCCTTTGCAAGAAGTAAAGGCAAAGGATACTTGGATTTCCTTCGGTTTGTTCATTCTCACTTTTCCCTATCCATAGAGCGCCTCAACCAAACTTTCTCTGAGTCCAAGAAGGGCTCCTAAACATTTTGTCATTTGTCCTTCTGGTAAGGATCCTCTCGAAAACTAGATGCAGCATCTTAAATCCTTCTCCTAAAAAATACACAGCATCTCTGCCTCCAGGACATGAAGGCAAATTATTGCAGCAGAACACTGAATGTTTTTTTAAAACTCCTCCAGTGTCATTGTGATTCAAAAGAGAAGTAAGCAAAAGTGAATGACCTTTAAAAGTGAAATGGGGAAACCACAACCACCTGTCACCTGCACACATAGGATGATGTCATAGTAAACAAACTGCTCAGGAAGTGAGAGGATTTAGTTACTGTTTCTGTGATCACTAATTGTGTCACATCATTCATTTGGTTAAAAGCTCTATGTGTGCACTTTTTTTTAAGAGTATTGTAGCATTAAATTGATTTCCCATCCTGCCTTTATACCTTAGATTCTGGGAACAAGTCAGACAGTTACCTACGTGAAAGAGCATTCCATTGTGGATCCAGAAGAAAAGAAAATGGAACTCTGCTCTACAAATGTGAGTATTTATAATAGCGTCCCAATGTAAGACTGATCAATGTCGGTCAGATTGATAAATGTGGATGTATAGGGTGATCACTGTAGCATAAAATCCTGTCAATTTCACTGCTGCGTGCACATTAGACAATGTAACTACAGTGCCAATTCAAAACAACAAAACATTAGACTCTACACAAAAATAGCATAGAAAAGATCTCATAATGGTTTCATTTTTCTGTCAAACACAATTTCTCCCTCTTCTTTCTCAGATAACCCTCACAAACCTTGTTTCGGTTGACGAACGTCTTCTTTACAGACCTCACCCTGACAACCCTGAGATGTAAGGCACACACATTGTTGATGTCTCTTTCACAGATTTTTCCAGTCTGTTGACATTTTTTGTTGTTTGCCATTTTTCTATTTCCAGTCTATTTCATTGTGTACTCAACATCGCTAAACTACCCTTTCCCCTCTCCTTCAAACAATGCACATGCAGCACCGTTCTAACCCAGGAAGCTATCATCACAGTGAAAGGCGTTAGCCTAAGCAGCTACCTCGAAGGCCTGATGGCCCTCAGTATGTCCGCCAATGCCAGAAAGGTAATGACGCTTCCCTTTTGCTTCTTATTTTTTATTTGGGAGAATTTATCCTACCCAGTGACTAGGCTGTATACCACAATATTGTTCTGTGTTGGTGCCTCAAAATGCCTGAAAATAGCAGCATGACATGGCATGGACAAAAAACTTCTAACAGGACCCCCCCCTCTCTATAACGTAATGTCGAACCTCTATTAAATATA
Organism: Engraulis encrasicolus; assembly: GCF_034702125.1. NCBI lineage: Eukaryota > Metazoa > Chordata > Actinopteri > Clupeiformes > Engraulidae > Engraulis > Engraulis encrasicolus. The sequence continues at coordinate 23,601,288 of NC_085861.1, read as the reverse complement.
ACTTACTGCCACCGAAATTGTAATGACCAAGTCTCAAGTCTCAGTTCCCAATTGAAAAAAAAGTTTGACAGGCTTCGGGCTACTGCTGATTGGTCAAATGTCATGATGTCACTACAGTATTTTCCTCAGAATTTGTGGTGGGACGTTAAAAGTATATATTTTGTGGCTAAATAACTTTAGAAATTACATTCACATCATGAAATCTTTATCTTTTCAGGGGACCTAGTCAAGGTGGTTGGTGTTTCTTGTCAAGGTGGCCGGCCGCCTTAGCAATAAAGTGCTGTGAGAAACCCTGCTCTATCTGTGTGAAAGCCTGATTTCCCCTGATCAATTTGATATAACCCACTTGCTTGTACACCCTTGTAGAGAGCAACATGATCTCCAAAAATTCTGTGCTCCTGGACACGGATGTTAAGGGCACAAAATCCGTGTCCAGGAGCACGGATTTTGCCTAAATTCCGTGCTCCTGGACACGGAATTGTTTTCCGTGCTCCTGGACACGGAATTGTTTTCCGTGATGGACACAGGGAAGTGCTCTCTCTATAGGCTAATCCCACAGCTCTTTGTTTCCACAGTCTTGTGTTTTTTCAGGATTTTTCTAATTTCAAATATTTTTTCAAAAAAAAAAAAACATTTCCTACTGACAGGTTAGGGTTAGGGATTGTTTTGGTCTGGGCACAGCTAGTTTTGTTTCATTCATTATATGAATTTGATAGCTTAGCAACCAACTGGAAAAGATATTTCTCAAAAATATGTCTTTAATGACAGGTTAAGGTTAGGGAATGTTTTGGTCAGGGCACAACTTAAATTGCTATAGCATTATTTTGTTTAGAATTAGCATTTGGTATGTATTTTCTAATGATAGAGTTACACAGTGCTGTGGTAATAGCCTATAGAAAGCAATTCCGTGTCCAGGAGCACGGAAAAAAATTCTGTGTCCAGGAGCACAGAAAAAAATTCCGTGTCCAGGAGCACGGAATTTTGGCAAAATCCGTGCGCCTGGACACGGATTTCGTGTCCTTAACCGTCCGTGTCCAGGAGCACAGAATTTTTGGAGATCAGGCTGTAGAGAGGCATGGCGGGGGAATTTGTGATAGGCGTGCAAGTAATCGGAAGTGATCAAATAGTCATTTGCCCTATAAAAGGCTTAATCTGTTAGTTAACCCAGTAAGACACGGCCTGTTATAAATAAGCTGTCACCAGAATGGCCATGACCAAGTCGTAAGGTTTTACCAAAGGCACCGTGTACTGTCATAGTGGTGTAACAGCATTACACCGGTGGAACCGTGTGCATTAAGGGGCTACGGCTCTTGGTAATGTTGTTATGATGTAGTTGAGTCTTTTCAGCAATGATTGAATGAGCCTGCCCGCGGGTCTATCTGTAGAAAGAGGCTCCGACACTCTGTATTGTCAAAGCAAGTTCAGTCATTAAGTGTTAGGACTTAAAACACAGTGTTCTCAAAATCTGAAAGGCTTTGTAAAGTGAATCGATTTACTCTCTTCACCCTTGTTTATGTATTTGGGAGTATACCCTTTGTGGACATGGGTACTGTATGAGTTACAAAAACAGAGAAGTCAATGTACACTGCTACTGATGACACAAACTAACCACAATCTAGCCTTTCCCCGATGACACATCCTGTGACATTTCATTGTTTTTGTGTCAAAAAAAGGGAAATGGAGATTCCTACTGAAGTGGCCGCGTTGGTCATTTGTAGACCAGCTGTTTATTTCCTTTGTGTTCCTGTGTGTTTTCCCTCTGTGTCCTCACATTGGGAATGCGGCTAAATTGGTCTTGGAAAATATTGTGACACTCTCACACTGCCAAAAACAGTTCTGAATACAGATCAGCTTTGCCCAGATGAGCCAATCCCTTCTGCTTTCATGGAATTGCCACTGTCCACAAGATCCACAAGATCATTGTTTTTGTAGTATTTTGTGAAAAATACATCTAGTTCTAGGAAAAAAGGGGAAGAGAAAATGTGGTCCCTGCATGGTAGTATTAGTTAAGTCAGATGTGTCTGTGTGTGTGCGTGCATGCGTGCTTGTGTACGTGCCTGCGCGTGTGTGTTTGTGGTAATCTCCCTTCTGTGTTTTTATTGTCTCTCATTGTTTATCATGGTTATTTGCCATGTCAGAGCCCCTGGCAGGCTCCCCAAATAGATTGTTCGTCCAGATCGATGTGCAGAGCTACATCCCCTCATGGACGTTTGTGGAACCACATGAATCTGAGCAGAGTCAAGTTATTGGGGAGACGTAGGCGCCCGTAGGCGGCCTGTTTACTCTTTACTGGGAAGACTCATCACACCACATTAACATTGCTATGGCGTTACAGAGAGCATGTAACTGTTTAAGGCTTGGTTATTGCTTCTTTGGTGACGGACAGATGCTCTGCACAAAGGTTAAATGACTTGAAGGTGATGTTGTGTTGCATGCTGATGGCTGGTGTCTGTTTGTGCTCTCTGTGTGTCCGATACAGGGCTGGGATGCCATCGAGTGGATCATTCAGAACTCCGAGCGGGAAAATGTCCCTCTATGCGACCTCTACTAAACACGGGTGACTGCTTTCCTACACTTCACTTTGCATGTACTGGACTGCATTTGTTTGTGTGTGTGTGTGTGTGTGTGTGTGTGTGTGTGTGTGTGTGTGTGTGTGTGTGTGTGTGTGTGTGTGTGTGTGTGTGTGTGTGTGTGTGAGTGCAAAGTGCAAATGTCTGCAAACATGTATGTTTGTGTGTTCTTGTGTTCTTTGTATTCTTTATTTGTTTATTTGTCATGTCCTGCAACTGTAAACCCTGTGTGTGTGTGTGTGTGTGTGTGTGTGTGTGTGTGTGTGTGTGTGTGTGTGTGTGTGTGTGTGTGTGTGTGTGTGTGTGTGTCTGTGTCTGTGTCTGTGTCTGTGTCTGTGTCTGTGTCTGTGTGTGCCTTCAAAGCCTTATAACAGTGTCTAGCGGAAGACCAGACAAACAGAAACCTCAGCAGCAGCAGACGGACAGCCACAACGAGCTGATTACCACAACACAGCCAAGTGGACTACGTACAGTACACGCTGCCTCAGTTACGCAGACGTTATTTTGCAGGACCTAAAGCTAAAGAGTGCAAGAGTGACAACCGAACCCAGGACAACATGCGAGTGCCGTGGATCTCCAGCTTGAATGTGAACGTATGAGTGCCACTCGAGACCAATTGGGACAAATTTGGAGCTGCAGACTGTCCCTGTGGCCGCTGGCAGGCAGGGAGGACATTGGACAACGCGACACATGCAGCCTCTGCCGTTACAGCATGGACAATATTCAAAGGAAAAAAGCTTTTCTAAATGGAATCAGTCAAACACAGACTCTTCTTGGCAAAGTGCGCACTGAAAGCACGGATTTACTTTTTTTTCTGCTGTGCACATTATTTTTTTTGTAAAAAAGACTTTGATACACTGGCACTACACTGGTACGCAGTCTCGATCCACAACAGACTTTTGTTTTGAAGTCTGTTGCGGTATTTTGATCTGTACTTTAAAAAAGAACACTGCTTAGCTATGCATGCCAAACAATGGAAGGTTTTCTTTTCTAGCTTTCATCATGCTGTTTTTTTTTATCAGGGTATCCACGCAAACTTCCTAATGTACTGTCAGATTGCAGCTATAAAGTAGTCTTGGCAGTGGTGTAGTCTACGTAGAACGCGGGTATACGGAGTATACCCACTTCTAAATTTCAGGGATTTCAGTATACCCACTTGAAATTGATTGATCCATTGTTTTGAATAGCACATATATGTACAGTATACCCACTTCAAAAACATCTCAAATATACAGTATACCCACCATAAAAAAGTAGACTACACCGCTGAGTCATGGTAGGTGACAGTAGAGTCTGTTGCAAGAGTGCAGGTCACTTTCATGATAAAGTTGGCAGTCAGCTGACATACAGTCAGGGTCAATCCTAGGGGCGGGCTGACCGGGCAATTGTTCGTCACTGACCGGGCAGTTTTTCATCAGGGGGCGGGGCAGGAGAGAGGGTGGAGAAGCACTGAGGGCGGGGCACCAGAAGGGGCAGGGCATTGGAGGTTGCGTTGCCCATGGCGCTCGTCAGTGAAGGATCGCCACTGCATACAGGGCATTCCATGTGTAGCAACCTGTTGTTGTCCCTCCATGAGCTATCTGGTGGTCTCCCTTGACTCCGGCCTGACCTAGTGAGTGGACAACTGTGTTGTGAGCTGTGCCTATGAACTACAGGTCTGCCCGGAGAGTGCATGGGATTCAATTTCAGAACTCATAGCTTCATCGACCATTTGTCCGTCCGTGCCACCAACAAATCCCTTCCAAACTGTTGACATTACAATACAGTTATCTCATGACGCCTCAATGCACCATTGTTGTTGAAACCACAGCCAAGTCGTCAAGTTCCAGGCCAAAAAGCTTCCTGAATCCTAACAAACCAGAAGTGTGTAGCAGGCTTGTACGAAATTCCGAATGGAAAGAATTTCAATTCAAAGTAATGCCATAATACGAACACTAGGTGGTGCTGTTCTATGTACTTTCAATGGGTGGTGGCTCCACCACCCTTACCCTCACCTCCGGCAGTGCTGTGCGGAACTATACAACTATACATTATGCATTGATAGTGAATGCCATCCACATAAACGCAGGTTTTGACAAACTGTAAAATTGTTGCCGGCCGTGCACCTGGTCTGATGTGAATCGTAATCAAACTCAGTATGTCTAAACGCTTGGCGTAGACACAGAATGAACCCTTGACCGTGGGGATCCATATTCACTGGATGTCGATAGGACACTGGTTTGTCTTGTGCGTTTGAAGTCAATGGTGGGACGCAGCAGTGGATTTGCCTGTTGTTGTAAGCCAGGTTGACCTTGAGATAGGGATGCAAATTATCGATTAATTCATTAATCATTAGTTGATAGCCTTATCGATCGACTTACGATTAATTGATAAGCGGCGTTTTCCCCCCGAAATCTCAATGTTTCTTGAAAAAAAAACGACTAAATCTAAACATTTTAATTACAAATTGAGATAAAATACCATATTTAAATGAGTTCTATTTCAATTCTTTAATCCAAAGGCGTTTTAAATATTCCCACTTTTCACACCCCTGTTCACGCACACTCTTCACATGGCCATTTCACCTGGGTCTCTTGTAGGTTGAATTGTCGATTAATTGCGATTAATGTTTTTTTAACCGATTAACACATTGATCGATTAAAGTCGATTAATCGATTCATCGTTTGCATCCCTACCTTGAGATGTGGTAAATCTAGTAGAAGCATGGAGTCATCTTGTTAATTTACTAAATGATGCCTGCATTCTATCTATTATTAGGTTTGCCACTTCCTATCACGTAACCATGGTCTTGGAATTACCCCCCAGGAATGTCTAGGTGTCTATGTTAATCTAACATCAACCACTGCATTTTAAAAGTCAGAAACACCTGTGGTAGGGCTTGGAGATCGCAAGGACTAGAGCCAGTTAAGTACAGAACCAGCAGGTAAAGTCAGCAGAGTTTCAAAGATGACGCTATCAGTATGATTATGATATCCATATAGCATAATAACATGTAGTTCCATTCCATTCACAAGTAATAAAGAGAATAAATTGAATGGATTGATTATAAATGAGACATGACTACAAACTTTGAACTACTGGCTGAATGCAATGTGTAGATTGCTCATACATATTTGTTTGCACTTTTTGAAAGAAAAAGAAAAAGACTGGTTTAGCACTTTATTTTTGTTTACATTCTATGCATAGTTAAACACGAATGCCACAGGTAGCCATCACTGATTCGTTTTGTTTACGTTTTGTTAATGCTGAATGTGATAGGATGTTATTTGTATCTAAAATGGAGCACAGGATATTTATTGCAATTGAAGGTGAAAATAGTTCATGCTCTGACATTAGTAAAGTAAAAGCCTCTGTAAGCCCCCAACTTCATCACGTCTGTTTTGTTCTTTTGCTTATTTTACCTAAAATATACAAATGTTACTAATCACATTTTAAAGCATCCATCCAGAGTCATTCTTGTTTAAAACTAGATGTAACAAGTCCCTGACCAAAGTAAAAGCTGAATGTATCCCCTGATATGACTATTCATCTGGGAGGCACAGTGAGTGCGTTGCAATATGCGACCTTGCCTCCTCCACTTGCTTCTCGTCATGATGACATCACTGACAACAGCATTATATTTCAATATCTTGCAAAAGCTCAATTGTAGAGTCTTTTTCTCATTTGCAATTGGGATGGTGAATGAAAAACAGTCCCTCAAAATTTGTTGTGGCTAGGCTGACAGCTGGGAAACTTTATCGTTTTCTCCACGGAGGAGGGGCCAGGAGGCGGGACGAGGAGACAAGCTCAAGTGGAGGAGGCAAGGTGGCATATTAAAACGCACTCAGTATGTTCTCAACTCTCCTCTCTGTCACACGTTACCAGCAGAGGGCAGTAGACTCAGGTTTGAACTGTGCTCCAACTGTGAATACCCCGCAGCCTTGGAACTGGACACTGAAGTGTAATAATAGTTTCATTCTCCCTGCCAGCATGTCAAGCTTTGCAGATAAAGAGACGAGTGCCTGAATACATTCCAGTTTACATTGCAGACAAAAGAACCACAGCACTTGGTGTTTGCTTGTTATTTATTTCACAAATACCACCCTCAGATACTCATTTTTACATTCCACATGGCATTTGCAAGGGAACTCGAGTCGTGCATTAATGCAGTTGCCTTTTTTTTACACTCAAGAGTTTTTATCCATTCATACCCAACACAAATACTGTTTAGATAGAAACAATGAGAAAACAGAAAATGATTTTGGGTATATTTCCGAGTCATGCATATGGCCACCATGACTAACTCAAAGTGAAATGAAAATACCCACTACCACAGAAAGATATTCTTGGTGGGTATGGTGGCTCTACATTCATAATTGTTAATGTTCCACAGCACAGTTGGTACCACTCGCTAATAACGGTAAAATAAAAGCATGGATTATCGGCAACATTTTGTAAGGCATTGGTGAATCTCGTATTTTAACTGTGTACAATGCACTGAAGTACTCCTCTGCTATTCCAGCAAAGTAACACATTCATACTCAATACGAAATGTATAAAAGTGAAAAACAATACCAAAAACAATAGAAAAATATTGCACACAATTATGTAACAAATGTTTTAGGTAAACAGTTTTCTATAACACTCATCATGCTCCTTAAAAAAACAAACAATAACAACTTTCCTCCCAAATGTCTGGGTACAATCAGTTCCATGGGTGTCTATTCAATCGGACCACCTGAATCCATACAAACAAAATCTCTCTTTGAAACAAAAGCAAAACGAAAACTCCCTTTTTGGTCTGACGATACATTCTGTTTGCTGAGGAAGACCTTTGAGGCCTCGACACTTGACTGAAATCATCAACGCAAAATCATCCCCAAGAATGGGGACATTCACTTACTGTAATACCTTATTTGCCTCTTTCCCCTAGAGCAGTGTTTCCCAACCTTTTTTGACTCGTGTACCCCCTAAGCTTTTTTGTTGTAGCTCAAGTACCCCTAGCCCATGCTCTCTATATCTATTCCTTTATCCCAATATGACTATGCTCCATTCTCCACGTACCCCCTGAGGTGTGCTCGCGTACCCCTAGTGGTACACGTACCCCTGGTTGGGAAACACTGCCCTAGAGTGACAACACACAATAAATAATACAAAATAAACCATACAGCTTCCTGCCCACCCACCCACCCTTACCCCCGTTTACCCCACCCCGTCTCAAGGCATCCAGGAATCCATTGCACTATTGACAATATGTACAGGCCAATGGCAGGGTTCTTAGGCCCCCTCAGAACTTGAAGAGGTTGATGAAGCCCTGTGGAGACACTGGCACACAGCAGCTCTCCGAATTGTTGGCTGTGCATGGATGGTTGGTGTCCTGAGAATACAATGATACACAGACAAAAAAAAACACACAAAACATAATGTCAGTTTACCAACTGATCTCTCACATCCTTCAGAAAAAGTTTTCATTCCTCAGAGATAAAATAAAATAAAAAATTAATGAGGGACATGTCCCAGTATTTCCAACCTGGGACATTCCCCATGTCAGCAAATATCACAAATACAAATCATACTGCATTTTATAGCTTGCTTTCTTGGTCTGTGCCGAGGATAGGCCCTCGATATCAGGAACATCCGCTCACCCAACTCAGAATCCTTACATTTTTACACAATAATGCTGTCATGACTTAAAGGGGTATGCCACTATTTTGGGGCTTCATACAGTTAAAATCGTTGGCCAGGGTTTATATAGGTGGTAAAGTGTCTTATTTTTCATGTAAGCCGTTGTCTTGTTTTAAGACAACTTAAAAGAGGGAGCATGTCGCTAAGCTAGTGAAAGTCAATGGATTCGTGTAGCATGCAATGCTACACGGATCCATTGACTTTCACTAGTTTAGCGACATACTCCCTCTTTTAACTTGTCTTAAAGCAAGACAACGCTTAACATGAACAATAAGACACTTTACCACCTTTATAAACTCCAGCCAACGATTTTAACTGTATTAAGCCCGAAAATAGTGGCATACCCCTTTAATAATGCTATATGTAATCAATTGCACCGTCTTTTGCTTGTATGGGTTATTATAACTGCCAGCAAGTTTAGCATTTGCTGAAAATCTATTGAGATTGGTTCTAACCTGCGTGGTGTAACAACAGCTCACCTTCCAGAAGAGGATGTGACAGTGCGTGCAGAAGTGCAAAGTCTCACAGTACTGCTCCTTGTGAGGGTAGCACCTAGTCATCTTGAAATACATCCTCTTCCACTCTAAATGTCCCTTGTCGGATACCATCAGCCGCTTGCGAATCTGCACAGATTGAAAGAAAAATTGGGGTGTAAAAATACTGATCTGTGTAAGAAAAAAAAGGTATTCCCTACCTGCTGGACCATATTGTTTGACTTCCTTTAACTGTAGCTCGCTCTGGGTTAGAGTATCAACTAAATGTAGTATAAAGTAAAGGCATTACAGTGGTAATAGAAAAAAGAAGAAATGTTAAAATCACAGCAGTGTAGCAGATATTTCTTCTTTTTTCAAGCATTCCATTACATATAAGTTACAATAACAATAGTTTTCAGGAGGTGCCTGCACTTCAAAATGTATTATAGTGGTGGTGGGCCATCTAGGAATACTTTAAACTGCATGAACTGGGCCCAATAATAACTGTAGTGTCTCTCCAGATACACAGTGTCTGCTCAGTTTAATCTGAACATGAAATGTACTGTAATGTCTGATGTGTATTAACAGCCAGCGACTCGAGCCTCACTATACAATAACAGGCAGGGCAGCTGACAGCTTTGCCTGGTCCCAGGAAAAAGTCATCTGAAAGGAGGAGCCAATTCTGGGGCCCCCTCTCTTTCTAGGCCTGGTACAAGTGACCTGCTTGTCCTCCTTCTGTCGGCTTGCCCATCAGTGAGGTGGGTGTAGCTGTTCTTCTTATTTCCTTCTGTTATGTTTGTGTTTGTCATTTCATGTCTTTACATTACATCTGTCTTTAATGTCCAAGAAAGTTTTTTTTGTTTGTTTTGTTAACAGCTAGCAAATGAGCTACCTGTCGGTCGGTGAAGTGGTACTGGCACAGGTTTTTCCAGAGCAGCCGGTCCTCCGAGACCACGCCCAGATCCGGGCACACCTGGCCCAGGCTGACGATGTCGCGGCCGTCAGATAGGCAACGCATGATGTTGAGCTGCAGGCTGGCTGGCAGGTCCGTCAGGGTCATGCCCGTGGTGGCTGGCTGTGGGACACACACCAAATATAACAAATTTGTCAGCGGTCAGAGAAAAAAAAAACATTCCAAGCTGATCAGCTTCACCTCCTCACCTAAGCAATAGACCTTTTTCATGTGACGTCAGACATCCTCAATTCAGTGCATGTGAAGTAGGAAAAGTGGCATCCGGTGGCATAGACATAAACTTACTCCACACTCAGTGGTTGCTTTTCTAGCTTTGCTTCAAGCGTAACTTCAAAACTTTAACATAGCCTAATTGTGAACAAGACAAGTCAGCCAGAGTCCATCTCCCTGTACTACGGTGTTTCTGATATTGTGATACAGTAGTAAGATATTATGTTTAAGAGTAAAGAGCAACTTCCCCCTCCTTATAAAAAGCCAATATAACCACTGCTTCCACCTTAATACATAAAAAGTGACAAGTGAAGGGGTATTTAATGACAGACAGATAAAATGATAGTTATTTTGTTTTTTTGCTTCGCACAGCAATTATAGAAAACATGGAGCCGTTTTGTGTACTTGAGTGTCTGGGGAAGTGAACAAACCATCTAGTCATTGATCTATTTTTGTTTTTAAAGTAGCGGTGAAAGTATGCCATTAAACGAGTGTGTGTGTGTGTGTGTGTGTGTGGGGGGGGGGGGGTTGAAGATAAATAGCTTGCTGGCAGTGGCTCTGAAACCTTACAAAACAACCCTTCCTCCCTTGCTCTCTCTCTCTCTTTTTCTCTCCCCTCTCTCTCTCTCTCGCTCTCTCTCCCTCTCTCTCTCTGCAGCCTGTCTGTCCCGAAGAACCCTACAGGGTTCAGTTTAGTTGAATTTCTTCTGTTTGTTTTTTTGAGACAGGGACCATGCACAAAATTAATTTGTTACAAAAAGCAATAAAAGACCATGTGCACCAGATATAATAGCTGCATATAATATCATCTGCAGTCCCTGGACAGGTGAGGTGTGTCCGTATGGGGATAGCCTGGCCAATCGGTCTCAAAGAGCCGTGCAATTCAGTAAGCCAGGCTACCCTGGCCTGGGCCCAGGGGCAATTACCCAGATTGCCCCCCAGTCATGTAAGCCAGGGCTTATTGTGGCACTATTATGACCTTGGCAGGACATATGGGTTGGGGGCCGGGGGCCCTACCAGTGTATCGCCCCCTGGGGCCCCGTGTGTGTGCACTTGTTCCGCCACTGCTTGCTCACCCTGCGGATCTGGATGTTGTCCAGCTGCTGCTTCCACTGCAGGATGTTCTCCATGCGGTACACCCAGATGTTGATGTTGCCCACCAGCACAGACTTGCCCATGTCCTTCACCAGGCTGCACAGAGAGCCGTACAGCGTCTGCAGGAGCTCCTTGATGGGACGCACATTCTGCTGGTCATCCAGGACTGCAATGGGGGATGGAGGAGATGATATTACTAATGTTGTTGTTAGTAATAATAATAATAATAATAATAATAATAATAATAATAATAAATTTGCCCATTTTTTTTAAAAACATGCATTTCATTAGATGGCACGGGCAATACTCAATACTGTGCAATTGCAGTGCATTTCAAATGGGCTTCCAGGTTATGTTATGCATAATCCTTTTATTACCTTAGCTTGTTCATCATTTTATTATCCGTTTGATTAAATTCGCATTTTATTAGCGGCCAAAGCCAGGGCACCATAAGGACCACGTGGAAGCCATTTTTTATTGGCAAAAGACTGCAGCCCCATAATGCACGATGTACCATCTGAGGCACGCTGTGATAGTCATTGAAAAGTTAATTACCATAGTACTACTCTACTGTGACATAACACAGGGCCTTTAGTAATGCACTACGACTTGGTCATTGCCATTCTGGTAACAAATTTATAACGCAGTGTTTTAACAGGTTAAAACACACGCAACCCACATACACCTTTCAGACATGATCTACAAGCACAGCTTTCATGTTCCCAAGAACAGCGCACCTCTTTGTTTAGCCAAGGGAACATTTGGTTTACAATACTCCACAGAGCTCGGTATGCTTTCAAAAGGGCCGTGATTCCTTTCACTGAAATTCCTGAACTAGGCCAGCGCCAACCTTGCAGAATGCCCTGCGAAGCCATCCTTGCCCACAAGTTGCAAATGAGTTTGTTATGTTATGTGAGCTTGTCTCATTCATTTACCACTGGTATCTGTTTTGCTTACAGTGAAGGTAGGTAAATCATGGAGGGGGCATGTAGGGTAGAGAGGATGGCAAGAGGCAAAACCAGGACAGAACAACTTCATATAAATACAACGTCATCTTGCCCTGAGAATGTGCCAAGTTTGTGCATGTGACACCGTTGTGTAATTATTACACATGCCACATTTCAACACAAGAAAATGAACAACAAAACAGTAAAATGAGACAACAATATGAAAATTGAGGTCCACTGCTTAGTCAAAAGACGAACAGACTAAAACCTAAAAGGTCTAAAAAATTGAAAATTCTCAACACTGTTAAAGGTAAATACACATAGATGTTGCCTTGTCTTAGCCCATTTTGTCCTAAGCCCTTTTTGGGAGAGGGTGCCCTCTGCCTGTTAAATCCTAAATATCTCAGCCTCCGAAGGACATACAAACATGAAATACTGTAGGTTACATTTAAAATCTAGAATGTTCATTTTGCACTAGTATAGTGTTCATTCAGATCTAACATACCCATGTCTTTAATAAAACAGCTCTAATCTCAAGAACTTGAATGCAGCGTATATGTCGCTCCAGGACACAATGGGTTAAAGTGTGTGTTGCACTGATGCTGTAGCCGGTCTTAAAGGGTTAAGACTGATGACTGGTGAAGTCCAGTTCTTGCAGCTACAAACTACAAACTATGAATCAAGCGAAAGGGAGTTTTTCCTCACCCCTGATGCCACCAGGGGCCGCACCTGAGCGCCCAATCTCTGTGTGACTATCTATGACTTATGATAGGCCCAGCCACTATGGACCTTACACATCTAAGAATCCTGGTCCTATCCTACGTTGACCTTATGACTCTACATTCTCTGTCTATCTCTTCTTCCTCTGCCTTCCTGCTTTTTCTTCCTGCTTTTTCTCTCCTCTATACATCTATATCTTTTAAATCTATCTCTAAAAATGTTTTTTTTCCATTTGTTAAGCACTTTGAGTTACATGCCTTGTATGACACAGTGCTATACAAATACAATTATTATTATTATTATTATTATTATTACTACTGAGACTGAGTGAAACTGTTCATTACAGAGACACAATGCTTCATGTTATCCAAAGGAGTTTCAAGCTTCAATCTTGCAAAAAAAAAAAGAGACGTCCCGGCTGCTTTCAACTTAAATCCTTTGAGGTAACGGCCTGTGTGCTCTGCTTACCTTTCTGCACCACCCTCTCCAGGATGTTCATGAAGTTCTTCAGTGCCACCCCGCTCAGGGACGGCAGTTGGGACTTGGCAATCAGCTCCAGCAGCTGCAGAGGGACACATACATTTCAAAACGTTTGTCAGGTTCCAGACTCAGTGTTCTCTCTCTCTCGTTCCTTTACGGAGGAAGCAGTGTGTTTCTCTTTTGGTCTGTCGGGCTCAGAGCACAGTTTAAAAACAAAACAAAAAAAAGTGGAGGAATGGAGGGGGGGGGAAAACCTCAGAGTTTTTTTCAGAGCATGATATCTCCCCTTGAACTGACAGGAGGGAGGTAAACTCAAGCCTCACTCCACAAGACAAGTTATTTTTACAGTCCTGTGGTCCACTGTTTGCCTCATTTCTCTGATAAACTATTTCAGATTGTTAAGACTTGGTATTAGGGGCATTCCCAACTCAGTGGTACAGTAGTAAGTAAGCAATAGTAGCAAGTAATGCTCAGTGTGTGTGTGTGTGTGTGTGTGTGTGTGTGTGTGTGTGTGTGTGTGTGTGTGTGTGTGTGTGTGTGTGTGTGCGTGCGTGCGTGCGTGCGTCTCCACACAGTAATTGAAATACAGGTCAATAATGCAAGCACACGGTTTCATCACCCTCCACACCAACAGAGCTGCTCTCATCATATTCACAGCACAGTTCAGACAATAGAGATAGGTGTTTGTTAGTGTGTGTGTGTGTGTGTGTGTGTGTGTGTGTGTGTGTGTGTGTGTGTGTGTGTGTGTGTGTGTGTGTGTGTGTGTGTGTGTGATTTTTCAGAGTGTCTGTGATGACGTCATGGAGCAATGCCAGGGACCACTTGACCCAGCCCAGACACCAAAGAGCGAAACAGTAGTTCACTGGGTACATGGACCTAGCCTGATTATCATCAACTTTCACATCTCTTCAAGACTTGGTCTGACCAAGAGCATAACAAGTTACATTTCCCAAACGGCATGGTTGACCCGCCTCCCTTGGTTTGCTACTGATTGTTTGTTTGCTGACAAAGTGGGAGGAGTTCCAGATTTTTCGGGAGATAAGAAACAATATTTACATTGCTCTTGGCCTGACTAGAAGCAGCGCCGAAGGTGTTGTGTCACTAGGAGGGCATGGCCTGGCTAACATGGACCCTGACCTCCTTTGATATGTCTCATTTGTTCTCCTCCTTCTTTTCCATCATACCCTTCCCCAAAACCATCTTTGATATTCCCCCTCCTCCTCCTCCTCCTCCCCTCTCTCTTTCTCCTTTCCCTCTGACCTTAATTGACATTTCTCCTCCTCAAGTGCTCTTATGTGAAAACAACAACCTGCACCGTATTCATGAAGCACTGCTCAAGGTACAACTGAGGTCTTCCTGCTGTCAGTTCCAGCCTGACTCTGTCTTGAACACACAACATCACACTAAGGGCTTGTTCTTCTTTTGAAACTCGGTAGTCGGTAAACCCGAGTTCGTTCTCCTGACATCGTTTGTAAATGTGTAAATGTGTAATGCAACAGTTGGTGGCCATACAAATGCCTCAGAACACTTCTGTTAAATGAACACGGACTACATCGAACTTCTGTGAGTTTGTGTTTCGGAACCACAATTTAATGATTGCACTTCATTATTTAATGATTGCACTTTCCCGAGGCAAAGGATTCCTAACGAGTGTCCTGAGTCTGACCACCAAAGAGCGAGCCATAACTACTATCCTGTACAGGAAGCAAGACAGGCCACCAAAAAAACTAAAAGTCAGACTCTTGTCTCATGTCATAAACACATCTTTGAATGGTCAAAACGCAGTGTCTACATGTGCAGCTCATTATAAGAGACAATTCTATGTCCGACCTGTAAGGGCAATTGAAGAGGAAAACTGCGCAGTGTCCCTTTAAACCACAGTCGTAAGATGCTGACCTACCAGAGTCCTGCTCGGGCTAGTCTATCTATTCTCCATACACACTGGGGCTACTGGAACATTGTGTCCCTCACCAGACAGCCTATTGTGTCACTTTGGAACCTGGGGTCAGATGCCTGTCTTGACTTTCCATCAGTCACCCGCACACCACCAGTCATCCAGTCACCACCACCCCCCAACGACCTCCACCAACCCCCAGACCTGACACATACAGACACACACGGGGGAGCCGACGAGGGGTGGCTTGGGGGGTGGTGGGACGACGACAAACAGATCACTTGGCCCGGGCCTAGGGAGAGAGGAGGTTCAGAGTTGGCTCCTCATTACATTGTATACAGTGCTTGCCAAAAGTATTGGCACCCCTTCAGAATTGAAGGGGTGCCAATACTTTTGGCCAGCACTGTATATATATATATTGGATGGGGGTGCCCTTTGAAATGACTTTGTCCTGGGCCCAGCCAGAGCTGTCAGCGGTCCTGTCCTATACACACACACACACGCATTGCAAGTCTGGCCCCATGCCAAAGCAACGGTCCTGTTAGCACTCCAGAGAGCACTCGCGGTCACCATTCAGAAGTATTCCTTCCAGTCACTCACAGAGCACCCTTTTACGCAACACGCTGTTTACTTGTGCACTTGCCATGTGACCCAAATTTCTTGGGGAGGGGGGGATGGGTGGCAACGGTGGCTGGATTCGCCGTGCAGCAGCAGCAGCAGCAGCACAGGCCCCAACAGAAACAAAACAAAACAGCATGGCAGCAGCAAGTCACATGTTGGCCTATGTGAGCCTCACAACAGGTGCTGCTGTGCCGGGACCTCTTGCGTGCGTGTGTGTGTGTGCTGTGTGTGTCACCGTGAGTCACAACGTGCTGCACTGTGTGCTGTCCCTGTCCCCGTCCTGTCCTGTCCTGTCCTGTCTAGAAAGCTCTGGGTATTGCCGCAAGACACGGGGGCCGGCCTTTTTTTTCCACACTCATTAAAACCTGATCCTTGTAACTGAGAACGCTTTGCGGAGGCCACTTCACAAAATACCAAACACACACACTGGCACTATTAGCCCAGACGACAGACAGTTGCTGCACACACACACCTGATACAGCCCCCGTGCCATGCTCCGACAGTCAGAACACAGAGTTCCTCTTGGAAGCCAGCAGCCCGGACAAGTCTAAACAAATAGCTCTCAAAGACGTGGAGCATATTTTCGCTGAGCTAGTTAAGTGTGTTGCGATTCTCTTTCACTTACACTGTATGTAAATCAACATCAGGATAGTGCGGCAAACTGGTCTGACACTAGGACAGCATTGAGGTGAGCGACAAGTCCTGCGCTATTTGTGAAGGCCTATAAATAGCCACTAAACAAAAACAAATGAGTCATCAGCAATACTTGTCGCGGCCAGTCTAGACTCTTTGTTCTGAAGACCACGAGTAATAGATGACCAATCCACAATGCAGAAGACATTATAGAGGTTAACACACTGAGCAGTGCATCCATGGCAAGGCACTTCTGTGTGTGTGTGTGTGTGTGTGTGTGTGTGTGTGTGTGTGTGTGTGTGTGTGTGTGTGTGTGTGTGTGTGTGTGTGTGTGTGTGTGTGTGTGTGTGTGTGTGTGTAAAGAAACCACAGCATTGGTGGAATACCTGACTAATAAGAGACAGTTAATAACAACTAAAAATTAAGAGTTGAGAGTTTATAAAATTGTGTTATAGGCTGGAGTCAAGAGGTGAGGTTCAGGGTCATTGGTCTCCCTGGTCTGCATTTATAAACTGGAGCCCATCAAATAGACATCCTTCTATATTGTTCTCCTATATTACACTATTACAAATACACTTTAATTTTTGGATTTGACTTTGATTGCACTTTGCTTGCCTTTAAACTGGCAAAAGAGCAGCTTCAAAACAAGAGGAAGAACTAAACATACAGTACACTACAGAGAACGCCTGTGGCCCACGGTGGTGGGGTCAGGAGATCTTTAAAGTGCCTCTTGTCTGGAGGGCTATGATAAGACAGTAACCTACACGCCCACCACAGACTGGCCTTTAACCCCCTGCTGAATCTGCAAATGGCTGTGGTGGTTGAAGACACTCTGTAGCAGCACGACAACGCTGCAGTTTACACCGAATCGTCCATGTGAATCAATGACACCAATAAGTCTTAACTCACTTACCCTCACGACATAGTTGAATCGCTTGGGGTCTTTAATGGCACTGCAGAAATCCAGGCGGTTGAAGGCTTCACCCAGTGTGCAGTATCCATGACGCTGGAGATGTCATGGAAAGAAAGCGTGATGATCTGTTACTATCCAAGGTCCAATAACATTTCAGGGTTGTATTAAGTTTTGTTCATGAGCAACTTGAGCTTCATTAGGCTGCATAAGTCATGGCCTTACCTCTTTTGTGCTTCCCTTGTGTACATATATCCACTGGTCTTTGTGGAAATCTATATCAGAAGACAACACAAGAAGGCATCAATGTGACACGCCTGTTGTAAAATTCACTGGCTGTAGCCAATGCTGGGCCACTACTTACAGGGAACTTTAGTGTTGTTATTGAGAAGGTCCTTCTTTCTTTTCTTAGCAGCTGCGTCATAGTTTAAGGAGAGCAGTAAGTTTTCTTTGTAATAAGCCTCTTCTTTGGAAAAGCTATATGGAAACAGAAACACAGAAAGACAATATGACAAATAGACCTGGATGTGCCTCGTCTCTCTCTCTCTCTCTCTCTCTCTCTCTCTCTCTCTCTCTCTCTCTCTCTCTCTCTCTCTCTCCCCCCCTCAAAATCTCCTTTTCCAAATAGTGTTGCCTCAGGCCTTGCTGTCAGCTGATGGCAAAGTGCTTTGTTGTTACATGCGCTGAAAATAAATCCCCTGGCTGGGCTACCCATTCCACTGGCCCTCCTCCTTCATCCCCATCCAGATGCAAGAAGTACAGAGGAGGCATACAAAAGACTTTGATGATTGTTGATGAAACTATGCCCTATCAATATGTTGTCTAAGTTTTACAACAAATATATCTGCAAGTGAAAATATTCCAACCATTTGGTGAGTACTGAGACATTTTGCCAAGGAAAATTGGAAGAGCAGGGAGTTTGCGAATCTACAGCACAAAAAAAGAAAGCTTATTTTCGTCAGAAGGTAAGGCACAAAAAAATATGAGGTGTATTCAGGATGAACTGACAATTGGCTACAATCGCCACGTGCGTATTCATTCGCGTAATACCAATCAACTGGACACTGTTGTGTTCACTGACCTCTGCACCACCTCGGAAAGGTTGTTATTTTTCTCGTCCTCAGTGGATTTTTTCCATCCCTCCTCTGTTTTCACCCAGCTTTGACCGGGGGAACGCCAGTCTTGTCCAAGAAATGGCATTTCTAGTTCTTATCACTAACAAGTGCCGTTGAATGATTAAAAGTAAAACGAGTGGATTCAAGTTAAGCTGTGTGGTACTCTTTATATTAAAGTCCTATGGAAACTGTTCTGATGTGGGAACTGCGCAGTGGCATTTTATACGTGCCCTCACAATCCGGAAATGTGTTGGTACCCGCCCACTTTGGAGACAGCCCCACAACACGTGGCTTTGTTTATCATCTTCCACAGTATTGCGAAACGTCCTTAGAAATATTATCACCCTGCGTAGTGGATGCGTTCGCCCTTTTCCCAAAGCCCACACTTAATGCTGACCTAGGAGATTTTTCTTTCTTGTTGATCATCAGGGTATGAAGTGTTCTATTAGCTAAATAAAATAAGCAAATAATGTTTAGAATAAGTTATGTCTTAATTTTGACAGGAGTTGATGCCACATCTTCCTTGTTATGGAACGCATATGCTACATAGGCTATGGCTACATATAAACTCAAAATTCAAGCAGTGGAATTGCTTTTAAAGTAACAAAGGAAAGAGGAAGTGGGTCATGTTTAGACGTGTTGTAGTGTTATATATCTTTGCCTGTTGTGAAACAAGGTTAGATGGGTTGGTGCTGTAAGTACACAACCTGATATTACAGGACAGGTATTCTATAACCTCCCCACTGACATTTTCCGGTATGCTGCCTGGGCAGGGAGCCAACCATGCCGGAGCAGAGAGGGGTAAACAAAACAAAAAATACAGTTATCTTGTGAGGACACATCTTGATGTTAAGATGTAAGAAGTCACTCAGTGGTCAAAGGTTGAATTTGTTTGCTGAGAAGATGAAGGGCATGAGAGATATATTAGTCCCATAAATAATTAACTCAATACGGAAGGACATGAGTGTGGGGAATTGATAAATACTAATGACCTTGTTACTAACCCATTGTGGATTGAGTAGCCTGCCCTTTGTCCATTCACACGTCGAAAGACACACAGGTAGAAACTCAAGGCCCCAGCATTACATAATCAAAGGTACCACCATGTGACCATGAGTGCCTATATTCACAGTTCACTTATTGTTCTTTGTATTGAACAGGAAAGCAAAGACAGACAGACTAAAACACTCTGCTTTGCATAGAAAGAATACATGCCTTCCACCCACCCTACCCGCATCCAATGCTGATATGGGCCCAAAAAACTGCCGGGGCATTTTTGACGTAGATCAGCAGCCATTGACACAGCACCCCTGTTTTTCTTCAATATCATGATTGGCACAGTCCATTGCCTACATATAAAGATGGACTAATGGGCTGCCCTATCTAAATGGTGGGCAGGGGCCTATACTACAAAGCTGGTTCAGGATAAGTTACGGTTAAGTTCAGATGTAAGATGTAAGATCACCCAATACAAGAGCCTTTCTTAAGAAAATGAGGACTACTCCAGGCTCTTCTATCAGGTGATTTACCTCTTAACTTAACCTTAACTTATCCGGAACCAGCTTTGTAGTATAGGCCCCTGGTCTCTAAGGGAAATAAACAACAGCAACAAAATCAAAACAACCGCATCATCCACCAAGGACCGGTGGCCCCCCAGGAAAATGTCCTGTATGCCAGATTACTGGTCCAGCCCTGTCCCCTGTCTCCACACCACACCATACCCCATGACACCCCCTCAAAAGCAAGCGGGTGCCATGGAGCAGGTGTCCTGCATGGGACGGACAACCAGGAGATTAGTCTTGTCTAGTTTTGTTGCATGGAACTGAAAGGTCAGATGTCATCCTCGCCACGGAGCAAGGAAGGAAAATACATCAACAACAACACACGGCACGACAGAAGTGAATGGCATAGGGGAAAAAGAGGAGGCTTGTCATTTGGCCGTAGGTACACAGTGTCCTAACATACACCCTTGTCACCAAAAGGATGAATGCCGGAGTAACCTAACTCCAACTTGTCATGTAACGGACCACAGGACATTCCACGAAAGCCTTTCTGCAGCGCATTATTGATCATGCATTCAAAATAGGCATCACAAAAAAGGTCCGGCTCACAGTTGCCATTGTCGAAGAAAAGTCCCCCATTTACAGCACATCAAACATAAATAAAAGTTGCACCCATCCAGAATAAATTGTGTCAGAGCCACTGTTTAGCCTGTGGTTTAAAAATGTCACTTTAAAGGCTCCTAAAAGACTTCATGATAGCCAACTTCTGCCCCCATGGAATAGCACTGGTGGTCAGATACACTAGAGATGTTGGTAAGACAACATACAACAACATGTGACATTTGTTACATCCCAAAATATCCTTTCCCATGCTATGCCTAGTGTTTGGCCCACAGGCTGGCCTCAAAGAGGGGGATTTCCTAGACAGTCACAGGGCCCGATGCCTCAGAGATGCAACAAAACATCACAGGGTTACTCACTCCCCTTGGAGTACATACTGGAGCGAGTGACTTGTGGCTATTTAAGAACTTTGGGAAATGTATTCAGCGTTTGGCCTCAATTATAACACGACTTTCCCGAAGCATGTGTAGCCATTGAGATTGCAGCCATTGCCATTGCAGCCACTGAAATCAGTCCCTTCAATGCAGCCCAGTTATGTGATTGAAATGCAATTTCTCCATGCCACTGTTCACAAAGAGAGGGTTAAGTGCTTTGGGTTTTTTTTTTTGGTTGGTTGTTGATGGCAAGTGCCAGCTGACTAGTTGTGTCTGATGATCACACACCTGTTGCCGTTCCTCTCCAACCAATTTCATCATTCCCCGCCGCGAGGCTGGCCAGCCAGCGAAACGTTTCAGTTCACCCTCTGGGCCCGCCACATCTGCAGGCCCTGGGTCAAACACATGATTCTCGGGGTGTAATGTTCCCCCCCCTTGTTTGTTTCCCAAAATAGCCTGGAGATCACCTATAGTTTCCAGACCCCGGACCGGAACATTCCCCCAAGCCCCTCCACCCCTCCACCACTGCTGACTCCCCACCAGCTTCTCACCCCACCCCTGCCTGTCTCTGTCCCTCACTCTCGTGCACTGAGCAACCTTTGGCACAGAACGTGCCATGGCACGGGAATTTTAAGCCAGTTCCAGGTAAGTCATGAACCCACACACACATGTGCCCAATCAGCTGCGGCCTGTTTTTAACATGATATTGTATTAGTATGTCATAAGTATTTCTACGTGAATTTAATTGAAGTTAAGTGTACTATGTCTATGGTTTAAAGTGTTGTGACATACAAGGCAGGATCTAAATATATGTGGCATCAATTATTATTATTATTATTAGGGCCCGAGCACCGAAGGTGCAAGGCCCTATTGTTCTCCGTTAAATTATTATTAGGGCCCGAGCACCGGAGGGTGCGAGGCCCTATTGTTCTTGCTCGGATTATTATTATTATTTCGCTTCTTGCTCGTTGTTTGGGTCGCCCATTTTGTCTGAGAAGAATTTGGTGGTACGCCCTTTGGCATGGTGGTCGGACATGGCAACCGCTACTCAGAACCAGAAGCTCGGGTCCGGATTGGGTCCGGGCACAGAATAGCGCCCCCTAATGCGTAGGCCTATGGGGCGGGGGTGGTATAAAGTACAAGCTACAGACTCCAAATTTTTGGGGTGTGTGTATCTCACTAAGACAAACAAAAAAGTCAACAGGCTGCCATGGCCACACCCAACAGGAAGTGAGATAATTAGGGGCCAAGCAGCACATCGAAAATCAGTAAAAATGCTATTCCTCCCTCAATTTTTGATCAATCTTTCTGAAAGTCGGTATAGAGCATCTATTGCCTGAGCCTCACAAAAGTTATCGAGTGGATTTTGCGATTATGTTTTTGTTTGGCCGTTACAGCCAATCAAAAACGGACTTAAAGTTGCCAAACAGGAAATTATGCTATATCTTGAAAACCCATGGACATAATCTCCTGCAAATTGCCACAGACCTTCTTGTCTATACCATGACCCTCCACAAGAAATATCAGGTCTCCAGTTTAAGCCCTCTAGCGCCACCAGCAGGTCAAAGCTAGTGCCGATATAAGTACAAGTTACAGACTCCAAATTTTTTGGGGGTGTGTATCTCACTAAGACAAACAAAAAAGTCAATGGGTTGCCATGGCCACACCCAACAGGAAGTGAGATATTTAGGGGCCAAGCAGCGCATCGAAAATCAGTAAAAATGCTATTTCTCCCTCAATTTTTGATCAATCTTTCTGAAAGTCGGTATATAGCATCTCTGAAATGAGCCTAACAAAACTTATCGAATGGATTTTGCGGTAATGTGTTCGTTCGGCTGTGACAGCCAATCAAAAACGGCCTAAAGGTCGCCAAACAGGAAGTGATGCTATATCTTGGGAACCCATGGTCACAATGTTCTGTAAATTGTCACAGACATTTCCGTCCATACCATGACCCACCAAAAAAAAATACAGGTCGCTAGCTCAAACTCTCCAGCGCCACCAGCAGGTTAAAATTTTAAATACATTTCTGCCTGAAACTTTTGAACTCAGGGACACTTCTGCTTGTAACTTTTGAACCGCTGGGCCAATTTTCAAAACCTTGGTATCCCTGGAATCCTTGGGCCGAGACGAATCCAACGCACCCCATGACGTCAGGATAATTTTCCCGCCATTTTGAATTTTGTGAAAAACAATAAAAATGCTATTTTTTCCGCAATCTTTGACCAATTCGGCCGACACTTAGTACATAGTATCTCTGGACTGAGCTACACATGGGGTCTCAAGGAATATTGGATATCTTTTATCGTTTAGCCGTGACAGCCAATCAAAAATAGCCTCAAAGTCGCCTAAAACTTGCCAAACAGGAAGTGAAGTCATATCTTGGGAACCCATTGTCACAATCTTCTGAAAATTGTCACAGACATGTCGATCTATACCATGACCCACCACAAAAAGTCGCTAGCTCAAACTCTCTAGCGCCACCAGCTGGTCAAAGATTTAGCTACATTTCTGCCTGTAACTTTTGAACCGCACGCTCAATTTTAAATCTAGTGGTACCGTTGAAATCCTTGGGCCAAGACGAATCCATCGAACCCTATGACATCATATCCACCATTATAGAATGTCCGCCATTTTGGATTAAGTCGCCATACAGGAAGTGACGTCATATCTTGGGAACCCATGGTCAGAACCATCTGTAAATTGACACAGACATCCTTGACGATCCCATGCCCCCCCACAAGAAATATCAGGTCGCTAAACACTCTAGCGCCACCAGCAGTTCAAAGTTCAAAGTCACCACCCAACAGCAGACCAAAGCTTTATCTACATTTCTGCCTGTAACTTTTGAACCGCATGCTCAATTTTAAATCTGGTGGTAGCGTTGAAATCCTTGGGCCAAGACGAATCCAACAAACCCTATGACATCATACCCGCATTTTCAGAATGAAAATCGATAACGTGCTCCTAATCCTTCAAATTTTGTCTGATTTTCACAAAACTTGATACATATGATTTCAGGAGCACTCTGAAGAGATTTGTAAAAGGGTTTTAATAGATCTTTTATGGTTTGGCCGTGACAGCCAATCAAAATCTTCCTAACACCCCCAAACAGGAAGTGAAGTCATATCTCAGCAAACCATAGTAAGAATCTTTTGTGAATTGTCACACACATTCTCATTGTCCCATAACTTCCCACAAGAACTTCCAGGTCCCCATTTCTGCTTGTAAAACTTACATGGCATGGTTATTCAGTATGGTGCATTTACAATTCCAAAAGTGTCAGACTCAATAGAACCCCCTGCAGAGACCTGTCCGAAGCTGGCATATATATGATTGCAGTGGCTACCAGGTGCCGTGCCACCATGTTTTAGGCGAATGAATTGCTATAAATGTGGAAATTAAAACATTTTGCATGTGTCTATATGATTGAAATGGCAATGCAAAGGGGATACAGAGAGGGGAAGAGGACAAGATAGCAGTGCTAAGACAATGACGCCTTCTCCTTCCTCATACCTGTCAGAAAATTGTTACACTTCATCCGTTTTTCACAGGTAGGGGTGTATTAGGGCAGGGCGATGTGCCATGCCCCCTGGGCCGTAGGTGCGAGGGCCCGCCAAGGCTGCTCGCAGCTTTAATTATTATTATTTTTCTTCTTTTTGCTCCTTGTTCGGGCCGTCCATTTTGTCTGAGAAGCACTTGGTGAGACGCCCTTTGGCACGGTGGTCGGACATGGCAACCGCTACTCAGAACCAGAATTAAGGGTCCTCATCCCCAACCCTCTAGCGCCACCAGCAGGCCAAAATTTCAGGGACATTTCTGCTTGTAACTTTTGAACCGCTGGGCCAATTTTCAAAAACTTGGTATCCCTGGAATCCTTGGGCCGAGACGAATCCAACGCACACAATGACGTCATTTTCCGCCAGGATAGTTTTCCCGCCATTTTGAATTTTAAGAAAATCAATAAAAACGCTATTTTTCCCGCAATTTTTGACCAATTCGCCCGAAACTTGGTATAAAGTATCTCTGGACTAAGGTACACATGGGGTCTCAAGGAATATTGGATATCTTTTATCGTTTAGCCGTGACAGGCAATCAAAAACGACCTCAAAGTCGCCTAAAACTCGCCAAACAGGAAGTAAAGTCATATCTTGAGAACCCATCGTCACAATGTTCTGTAAATTGTCATAGACATTTCAGTCAATACCATGACCCACCACAAAAAAAAAATCGGGTCGCTAGCTTAAACTCTCTAGCGCCACCAGCTGGTGAAAATTTTAGCTACATTTCTGCCTGTAACTTTTGAACCGCATGCTCAATTTTAAATCCGGTGGTAGCGTTGAAATCCTTGGGCCAATACGAATCCAACGAACCCTATGAAATCATATCCGCCATTATAGAATGTCCGCCATTTTGGGATTAAGTCGCCATACAGGAAGTGACGTCATATCTTGGGAACCCATGGTCAGAACAGTCTGTAAATTGTAAAAAGAATCCTTGACCATCCCATGACCCCCCACAAGAAATATCAGGTAGCTAGCTCAAACACTCTAGCGCCACCAGCAGTTCAAAGTTCAAAGGAACCACCCAACAGCAGGCCAAAGTTTTAGCTACATTTTGCCTGTAACTTTTGAACCGCATGCTCAATTTTAAATCTGGTGGTAGCGTTGAAATCCTTGGGGCCAAGACAAATCCAACGAACCCCATGACATCATACCCGCATTTTCAGAATGTCCGCCATTTTGGAATTTGGTGAAAATCGATAATGTGCTCCTTATCCTTCAAATTTGGTCTGATTTTCACAAAACTTGATACCATATGATTTCAGGAGCACTCTGAAGAGATTTGTGCAAGGGTTTTAATTACATCTTTTATGGTTTGGCCGTGACAGCCTATCAAAATCCTCCTAACACCCCCAAAACAGGAAGTGAAGTCATATCTCAGCAACCCATAGTAAGAATCTTTTGGAAATTGTCACACAATTTTGGCAATTCCCACAAGAACTTTCAGGTCCCAATTTCTGCTTGTAAAACTTACATGGCATGGTTGTTCAGTATGGCGCATTTACAAATCCAAAAATGTCAGACTCAATAGAACCCCCTGCAATCAACATTTCAGCAACATTTGGAGCTTAAGTTACTTCAGATGACTCTGTGTGTGTGTGTGTGTGTGTGTGTGTGTGTGTGTGTGTGTGTGTGCTGTGTGTGTGTGTGTGAGTGTGTGTGTGTGTGTGTGTGTGTGTGTGTGTGTGTGTGTGTGTGTGTGTGTGTGTGTGTGTGTGTTTGTGTTTGTGTTTGTGTGTCAGCAGGTGTGTATGTCTGTGTGTGTGTAAGGGGGAGGGGGGTGTCTTTGTGTGTGGAAGTGCACACCGCATCACATGAGAGAGTGTAAACCAACAGACAAAATGAGTGTGTACTTCCAGAGAGCTAAACATTGATCAGGTTGTGTGCTAAATAGGTCCCATCCCTATCAATTGTGTGGACTTTGCGAGTGAAGGAAGCAACAGCAGTGCTACTACAATGACACCTTCACCGACCTCATTGTTATGCTTGATACATTATTCACAGGTGGTGTATTACAGCAGGGCGATATGCCACGACCCCTGGGCCGTAGGTGCGAGGGCCCGCCAAGGCTGCTCGCAGCTTTAATTATTATTATTATTATTATTAATATTATTATTATTATTATTATTAATGAAAGTGCACACATTCCTGAAGGCCATTCATAAACACTTGGTTTCAACAGAATAATTTCAGACATTAAGATGTATATATTTTTTAGTTTTCCTTTACGAAAGCACATGCTAAGATTTATTCTAAGTGTTAAGGTCTGTGCTTCTGTCTGCGTTGCTCAACTTTCAAGCAAATGTCTCTATATTGCAATATACATACAGTACTCTTCTTGGCCTATTGACTAATAGCTGGGAATGTGACGAGATGAGAGTGTCTGTGTTTGTCACTCACTGACAGCTTATGCCAGCCCCAGGGCAAACACATTTGAAAGCCACCCAACGCCTCCCAATACATACAATGAAATGAGGACCCAATTCCCATTACCTCTCCCTGGGCCTGGGAAAAATGACCCGTTTGTCAACCCCCCTCCCCGTTGGCTACCCTGTTTGTCACTGCCAGCTCCTGACCAGGCATGTTGTAACACCTCAGTCAAGCGTGACTGTCTGAATGTCTCTGTCAAGACATGTGAGGCTGCTTTTGCCCTCTCTGGTTTCCTCGAAGGTCATCCGACACCCCCCTATACCATACCACAACAACCGGAGTGATGCTAGCCGCCAGGGACGCTGGCAGAGAGGGACAAAGGGGACAGTTGTCCTGGGCCCAGTGAAGGAGAGGGCCCAGAATTGTGTTCTCATTACATTGTATGTATTGGGTGGGGGGCCCTTTCAGGTGACTTTGTCCTGGGCCCGGCCGAAGCTGTCAGCGGCGCTGCTTGCCGCTGTTTACTTTTCTAAGAACTTCACTTTAGAACCGTGTTCCTCACACTTTCTTAAGACCATGGACCATTTTGTCCCAAAGTTTATATTTTAATGCACCACCTGTCAACTGAATTGATGGGTTTGCTCACTCTTGCAAGTATTAAATGTTGCGTATTCAGATGCAGATCATTTATTTATATGTTACAGTTAGTGTAGTGAAAGTTAAGATATGCCCATGTTCATATTTCTAGTAATGTTACAAATATAGTTCATGTTAGTGTCTTGGAGACTCTGACAACATTTGTAGAGCTCCCCTTGTGGACCACCAGAGCTCCCTGGACCACACTTTGAGAACCACTGATTTAGAATATGCAGAGACATGACTTACCAACAGGATATGTGTGTTTGAGTAAATGTAATCCAGTTATTCATGAGTGGTAGGAGTATTGTGAAGTAATTTGTTCATTCCATAGTTGAATTATATAAATATTATCACTACAATGCTATTTTTTTCAATAAATAAAAATTCAGTGTATGGATTACCATCAAGTTATTTTATAATTAATTAATTATTAAAAATATAGTATCAAAACCAAGCACATGGAATCAGTGAGTAGTACAGCTAAGTAAATGTAATGTAGACGTAAAGTAGATGTCACTCCCGTTCAGAAGAGCCCATTGCAAGGATTAAAACCCATTCCAAATTGAGTGTTTGTGATGCGTGATGGGCAACATAGCCTTTTCATGACCCCTCTCTCTGGCACATGTGCATCTGACATGGTGAAATGTGAAACTCTCACTCACGCATGCAGCACCAAACAGATCCAGTTTTACTGTGTTACAGTATATGTTTTTAGTGACAGCCACTGTTACGTTGTCCGCTTTTGGATGGTTGCCTCCACAATAACGCCACCAGGCTCCGCCATTGTTCCATTGCTCAATTCTCTGTTTGGCTTAGGCTCACAGGCATCTCTCCCTACCCCCTCTGCTCTGTCTCAAGCAGAATCTTTGGAATTCATCTTTTATTGAGAGGAAGCCCAATAGTTTTAGAATTCATACAATAGTATTCTTCCAACAGTGAAAACACAAGTAATTATTATTGTCAAGTCTATTTATTTACAAAACACTTGAAAAGAAACAACAGCTGTTGAAGCAGTGGCATGTTCCAAAAAGGTGGTTTATTTACTCTGAGTTAACTCTGAGTGGGTTGTATATTTCATAATAGAAGAGACTTGACAAACTTGAAGAAGACAAAACAAATCCACAGGTCTTTACTACAAGAGTTACCACTTGTAGAGTTAACATTAGTGGCCCTGCTATAATAATAATAATGATAATAATAATAATAATAAAAAAAAAAATAATAATAATAATAATAATAATAATAATAATACCAACAACAATGATAAAAAAATGTTGTACTTTACACTGTACAATAAGTGCTGTGTAAATGGTATGCACTATTTTTGGAATTCTTGCACACCTCCTTAGGCCAGGTGTGTAGGAGTGGAACCACTGGGTCACCAACGTTGAGACAAACAAAAGCTCCCGCACACCGTTCTCATTTGCAGAGTTTTACTTGCTACGTTTCGGTCTAATGACCTTCTTCGAGCAATTCAATTTTATGTAAAATCATGTAGCCTACTGGGAAAGAAATGATAAGAAAGGGAGCCTCCATATCATGCAAATGTGTTTGATGTGTGCTTTCCTGATGTCATACTTAATCTTTGGGATTATTTCCTTGAATGTGAATGACCCATTGCTTTGAAGAATGACACACTGCACAACCATTGTCTCTGACACGGGACTCCACAGCACACAAAACAAAATTGCATTTATGTGTCACCCTTGTAAGGCAGCCAAACTCGTGCACCAAGAAAGCAGCACGGCGGGACAGTACCATGCTCAGGATACCTCAGTCATGGGGGAGAGCGCCGGTTATTCACTCTCCCCATCAACCTGGCTGGTGGGTCAGGAATAGTGGTGTGCATTGGCTGTCCTCACGATTCGATTCGATTAAGATTCGGGAGGTAGCAATTTGATTCAATTCGATTCGTTTTGATTCGATTCTAGTCGATTCTATTCGATTTGATTCAATTCTACAATGCATTGCAATGCATGACATTTCTACTGAAAGCAAAGCAAATGTTTCATCAGTCATGACAAGTAGTCAGATACTGAGCAACAATTTATTTGCTGTTTTCTGTATCAGTCTTGCAGTTTTCAATGCTTTGAAGTGCATTTATTTAATTTAACATTTATTTGCTCCTGAAATATCCACGGAAGTAATTGAAACTTAAAACAATTGCTGCATCGATTCTGGAACTTGCCGCATTGAATTGGATTGTCCATGCCCCGCATTGCATTGCATCGCCGAATCGATTATTGTTGACGCCACTAGTCAGGAATGTGAATTCCTATTTTGAACGTTTTGAACGTATTATTCAACGTTCATAGCACCACTAAGAGGTGTTGCTTAAGAGGAATGTAGGCCTACAGGAGGCAAATCCAGAAAAACCAGAGAAGCCAGTGTGGCTGCAAATTCTTTCAAGAATTCTTTCTAACCCCTAATTTACCTGACCTTTCAAAGACAAAATGTTTCCCGGTAGAGTTTAGTGACATCATTGTCCAATTCTCTAGCCCCTCAAAGTCTATATGCAAAGTCTACATGTATATTTATATAACACACTTGGTTTGAACATGTGAAGCATCACCACTGAGACACCACACTACACAGATGTGACAAAATAATAATAATAATAATAATAATGAGAATAAAAAACATCTTTTCCCTTACATCTTCTGCTCCAACATCACACACGTTAAGTAAGAAATTAGTTTCAGACAAAAAAAATCAAAGGAACTGAGCAGTATGCACACTATACACTACACAGATTATCGCATTATAATGAAAGAAAAAAAACCACACACACACACACACACACACACACACACACACACACACACACACACACACACACACACACACACACACACACACACACACACACACACACACACACACACACATTTCCCTACACCTTCTTCCCCAACATTAACACATCATGTAAGAAACTGGCTTGAGATGCAGAGCAGAGGAATGGAGCGGTGTCCGAACACTCTATGTGTTAGGTGGTAGCTCAGTTGGTAGAGGAGCCGTTCGGCAACCCAAAGGTTGCAGGTTCAAGCCCCGCTCGGCCTGACTCCATTGTTGTGTCCTTGAGCAAGATACTAATGGATACAAGTTGCTCCTGGTGGCAGGGTGGTACCCTGTGTGGCAGCCACGGCCACCGGTGTGTGATTGTGAGTGTGAATGGGTGAATGTGAGGCAAACAATGTAAAGCGCTTTGAGTGCTCGAAGGAGTGGATAAGCGCTATATAAATGCAGTCCATTTACCATTTATGTGGAAGCTTGCCCTTGGAGCTCTATCATGTATGCTATAGACCACATAAATTATCGAAAAATAATAATAATAAAATAAAATAAAAAAAACGCTTTTCCCCTACATATTCTGTCCCCAACATTAACACATCATGTAAGAAACTGGCTTGAGATGCAGACCAGAGGAACGGAGCAGTGTCCAAACAGTCTATGTGGAAGCTTGCCCTTGGAGCTCCATTGGTCTGATGAGGGGTCGTAGCAATCGAAGGCATCTGAGTCCTCTATGGTGTCTTGGCTGTTGATGAAGCGCCCCCCGGTCACGTAGAGCTTGTTGTCTATCACCGTGGCCGAGTGGTGCATTCGCCTGTCCTTCAAGCTTGCGCATTTCACAAACTTGTTGTCTTTGGTGTCGTAAGCAATTGTTCTTCGAGTGTAGCCTGCCAAACGCCATTGAAAGAAAGTTTTAGGTTATTATGATTCGTTTTCGCTACCATTACGTGTACATATCTGACTCATAGGTTATTATATAGTCATACGTGCAGTAGATGTGTTAAGGAAAATTATAAAATGTTTAAGTACGGTATTGTATTATTCATTATATTACATTGATTGAAGCGATCAAAAGGAATAGCAAGAAAGCTTACCTCCAACAATATAGATCTTGTTGTCAATAACTGCAGCAGGGGCACACACGTTTTTCACCATCCTTGTGTCGATTTTACACCATAAATTCCTCACCATGTGGTACACCTATACGTTACCAAAACAAACACACACACACGCACATGCACATGCACACGCACACACACCCACACACAGACACGCACGCACACACACAGGTTACACATTTGTCTCTCGTATGAGGTCATATTGTCTGCCATGTTTGCCTTGCTTTGTTACATAAACTGGTACCCATTAGCAGTGACCTGATTATAGAATGTACCCATCGTAGAATGTACAGCCATCATTTTCATTGTTTTATCGCACCAGTAACACCAGAGAGACTGGATAAGTGATTCTCTTGCAATTTTTGAGTATTCTCTTACAAAGGCTGCATTCAGGTATCACTGCGTGGACTTTAGACATCAATTTGAGAATAGGCAGTGACAAAACAAAGAGATGTCCCTAAATTCAAATACACTTTGAAACATTTCATGAATTTTAACAAACATCTACAGTACAATTACTTTTAAATGTGTATACACATTTTTGGGACACTCTGCATGATATAAACATAAACTGCCTCAAGTGGTACCTGTGTACACACAGGACTAGCCTGGGATAAAATAAAAACTGGGCCGGGCATTTTTAAGCGAAGACCAGTCCCCCCGGCATTGAGAGGGGCAATGACGCATATGATCTATCTAATAGCAGCTATTTTATACTGCAACATCCAAAATGCTTTATTTAAATCTGAATGACTTGGAGACGCCTGTGTAGTAGCGTGAGGACAGACCCAGTCGAGGGGAGGTGGGCCATGTAAAAATCCACAACCGTCCACCGGGCGAATGCCTTGTATGCCCTATGGCCAATCCAGCCATGTACCTGTATCATGCGGACCGGATCCTGCTTGCTGTCCTCCCCTCCGAAGACGTATATCCTCTGGCCGTGGGCAGCCATAGCAGGGTGCAGCACGGGGCAGGGCATGGGCGCCATGGCCTCCCACTGGCTGAACATGGTGTTGAACCTCTCCACGGCGCCGGAGAGCTGCCTGTCGGCCGCCACCCCGCCCAGGACGAAGAGGAAGTGCAGGGAGGAGACGCTCTGGTGGGCATAGCGCGGCGCCAGCATGGGCTCCCCCGCCCGCCACTGGTTGGTCGTGAGGGACAGGGCGTAGACGGTGTCTGTCGGGGCGCCGGTGGCGTGTTGGCCGGCAGCGGACACCGCTACCCCCCCCAGTACGTATAGCAGGCCCTGCACGCAAGCGCAGGAGGCCCCGTACAGGCGCACGGGGACCTTGGCCAGCCGCCGCCACTGCTCGCTGGACGGGTCGTACAGCAGCGCTTCACGTGACGTCTGCCGGCTGTCCTTGCGGCCGCCCACCAGCACCAAGGCTTCGTGGCAGGCCTCTCTGCGCGGGGCGACCCACGCCTCTTCGATCTCGCTGCCCGGGCATGGCGTCGCCATGGCGTCCATGGAGAAGAGCAGGCGGCGCGCCGTCTCAATGAGCTCCGCGCAGGCCGGAGAGGCCCGCACCAGTGGCTCGCTGGCCACAAACTGGAAGAGGTAGGTGGGGTGGACGTGGCGGAAACGCAGCCTCCGGAAGAGCTCCTGGAGGGCGCTGCGGCGACCGGTCAGGTCGTGCTGGATCCAGGCCAGCATGGCCTCGAACGCCTGCTCCTCGCCGGCGCACAGCCGGTCGTCGCCCAGGACGTCTGCCAGCTCGGACGGGGACAGCGCGGAGAAGTCGTCGGAGGCGCGCAGGGCGGGGAAGCAGCGGGCTGCCACCTGGCAGGCCTGGCGCCGCAGGCTGCCGCAGCTCAGCGACTCAGCCAGCCGCATCATGCCCAGGCAGTTGTCGGCGGCCAGCTGCGTCTGCAGGAACGCCGAGCAGGCCTCGAACAGCCGGCCGTACTGCAGCATGGACGCCGCCTGCATCAGCGGTAGCACCAGCTCGGGCGTGATGCCGACGACCCCCGTGTAGACGTAGGCCACCAGGGCGGCCAGCGCCTCAGCCGAGACGCCCCCGAGCACCACCCGCGGCCGGCAGCTCTCCTGGAAGCTGCTGCAGAACATGGCGTGGAAGTAGAGGCTGCTGGACGCCAGGACGGCGCGATGGCAGGGCAGCTCCGTGCCCTCGGCACACAGCACCACGTCGGTGAGAAGCCCTTCCCTCCTGAGGAGATCCAGCTGTGACAGCAGACCACCAGAGACCAGCTCCTTGTCGTTGAAGTGGAGCACATCCGCCAATGGCTGTGGGTCCATTCTGGAAATGTAAAAGCAAAAAAAAACTTGCACACTTGTAGCCCTTTTTTTAAGATTAATATAAAAGTTGTTGGTTGTTTTTGTGTGTGTGTGTGTGGGGGGGGAGGGGTGGGGGCTTTCAGACTGTATTCAAACAGAACAGTTACAGACTGTGACAGGAAACGAGTGGGATAGAGAAGTTGGGGATGATTGGGAAATGACCTCAGACCCAATATCAAACCAGAGTCCTCGAACTTACAGCCTTTTTAAAGATTTTAATTGACATGTTTTTCGGTTCTCAATGACCTTCCTCTGGGCACATTCTGAACAATGGAAGAATCACGTAACAGAAACACACCATTTGCTTGTCTATTTTTAAAAGATAATTTGGTTTTCAAGAGCCTTCTGTGTTGTTATTGCAGACAGAGTTTGGAGACAGCATGGTGAATTTAATCCTGACCAGGTTAGGTGGAAGATTGCTATATTAATCAGTTCTTAGACCACATACAGATGGAACCAGCAAAAAAAAGGCATCAGGGCAGATTACTAACATACAGTATACCCGTAATACGTGTACTGACTCGATGCATTTTGAGAGGGTCTTACAATAATTCTACACGTTGCAATTCAAACGGATAACAGGATTGCAGTCCTTTTTGTAGGCCTATTATAAAGTGTTATAAAAATCAATTGTATTATATACTGTATGATTGACCAAGTAGGCCTCCGTCTTTCTCCATTCAATATTTTAACTACCGGTATCTTTACATTAGCAGATTCATACTCTGTTTAAGTTAAATTTTCAGTCCTGCACATTCGGACCATTTCTAGGTTGTTTTCTCCCTCAATGACCCTCAATTTCAAGATTAAAATACTTTTTTGCTAGTTTATATTTTTGCAGCACTACAATGAAGCCTTACCTTTTTCCAGGGCACATGTCGCTTCAAATGTTGTTCTCTTGTCTTCTTAGTGATACGTCAAACTTGATCCAAAATTATGGAAGTATGGAAAACAAAAGATCATTATCTATGTTTCTCTCTCATGCACAAGCATTTTCAGTCTGTCTGACTCTAAACCTCCATAGCAAACTGATGCAGTTTCGTCAGCTTGGCTGTTTACAGGGAGGGAGAAGTGTGTCTGATGGTGTTGTTGTTGTTGTGGCAGGGCCCTTCGCCCTCCACGAGGCCACTACATTCCAGCTCCAGGAATAGCTGCCTTCCTATCCAAGCAGGGCTGGACTGGGGGGGGTGGGGGGGTATTGGGTATAGGGCCTGGGCACTTTTGGATTAAAGCAACCCCCACACCTCCCACCCCATAATTAGCGCAGCAGAACTGACTCACCGTTGGGCCCCGCACCCTTGAATTTTTTATTTAAAAAAATAATAATCTGAAAATAGGGGCCCACAAGGGTGCGAGGCCCACCGGGAAACGCCCGCTATGCCAGACGGTCTGTCCAGCCCTGTATCCAAGGAAGAGCTGCGGAGGCGCACATGACTCCCTGCCCCTCTCACTCTCTTCCCGACCTGCCTGGGGACTTAGTTCTGTCTGCATAGTTCATGCTAGGGCTGAGTTAAGAACGGTGACTTTATGGCTGGCACTCGTGTGTGCGTGTGTGTGTGTGTGTGTGTGTGTGTGTGTGTGTGTGTGTGTGTGTGTGTGTGTGTGTGTGTGTGTGTGTGTGTGTGTGTGTGCATCATTTCTGGGTGTAGGTATGTCTGTGTTTGTGTGTGTGTGTGTGTGTGTGGGTGGGGGTGTTATATTATGTTGAGAGGGGAGGTCATGGATGATGAAACACGTGATGTTATGTATATACTCCTGATTTTTTTGGGGGGGGGGGGGGTGTCAGGAATCTGATAACTAAGTATCAGCTCTGTTGTCGGTAGCACTTCACAATAACCTTCCGCTATAAATAGTTAACAAATAGTTAACTAATGGCTTACTGTACATTTTATAGTAAGTAATATATTAAGTAAAATAATGTGTTAATAGTTTATAAGTGTCTTATTATGCTGAAGTTATTGTTAATATTGTAATAAATTAATAATTAAAATATTTTAAATAATATTTTAAGTAACTTATTATGTTCTATAAATGATTATGTTCTATAAATGATTAGTGATGATAAATTATTAATACATGTATTTTAATGACTTTGTAAGTGTTTAGTATGTAACTACAAATGTACAGTAAACCATTAGTTAACTATTAGTTAACTATTAGTTAACTATTTGTGTGGAAGGTTATTGTGAATGCCCGGTGTGAGGATGGACCCAGAATTCGGTCTCCATTACACAGTATGGGGGCCTTTCAGATGATTTTCTCCAAGGCCTGGCCAAAGCTGTCAGCGACCCTGTGTGTGTTTGTGTGTGTGTGTGTGTGTGTGTGTGTGTGTGTGTGTGTGTGTGTGTGTGTAGTAGATAGGGGAGTAAATCACAGCCCCCATGATGATACGATTCAATATCGATATCTTATTATTCGATGCGATACGATTCGATTATTTTGCATACTTACGAATGCCCCACGATACGATGCGATTCGATTCAATCATCAGAATATATTGTGATATATCGATACATTTCGATATTATTTAGACCACTAGTAGTAGAGTAGAGTACTTTTATTAATCCCGAGGGAAATTAAGGTGTCTGACAGCTTACAAAAATACACAGATACACACATTCATGAAGACATAATTCAGATTATTGCACATTGCAGTAAACATATAGCACAAAATGACCTTGAATGGGCCGATATCGGGCCGATATTTGCATTTTTTAAGTGTATCGGTATCGGTTTGGCCGATACGCAATATTTATTATTTTATGTCATTCAGGGTTTTTTTTAAAGCACCAAGACACTTTATTTTTGTATTACTTGATTGTTAGAGTGGGTGTTTAAATGTTACAAGTTCTACCACAATTTGATAATGTTAAAGGAATGTTTATCTTTAACTTGACACCTGGAATATTTGTCATTTTTTAACCTTTTTTTAACCCATATCGGCCCCAAATATCGGGAATCGGATATTGGGTATCGGCCAAGGGTGATGAAAAAAAAATTGGTATGGCAACGGCCATTAAAAAACCTGTATCGGTCGACCCCTAGTACATAGGGTTTAATATGATATCAGGCCACCTGTTGCATCCAGCAAGGCGGTCCACAAGGTTGAGGAGTAGAGGAATTTTTGACCAGCCTTCCAAAAGAGCATTGGTGAGGTCAGGTCACACACTGATGTTGGTTTGAGCAGGTCTGGCTCTCAGTCCCGGTCCTCAGTCCTAAAGGTGTTCTGTTGGATTCAGGTTAGGAGTCTGTGCAGCAGGGCTTGACATTGGCACCGGCCAACAGGCCAAAAATGTAGGTAAAACCTGGCAATGACTACTTCACTCTCACTCGCCACTTTAACAGGTAACTAATTCCTGGGTGTGACATATCTCAGTAACCTATATTCTGTTTATGCCACTTGTGCTATTTTTAAGTTCAAGGCAGATCCTTCAGATTCACTGACAAATATAGTATATGTATGGACAGCTGGCTTCTACTGTGTTCCATTCAATGGTTTTGAAGCGTCTGCAATTGATCTGCGAGAATACTTCCTCACAAATGTTCAGAAGTGCACTTAGCAATGCTGAGAACAAGCGCTGATAGGCCAACACTGCCCGCTTGTTGCGTTTGACTGTCTATCAAAAGAATTCTAAAATAATTCTAACTGTCAATCAACAGTTAACTAACAATGCTCCTTGGTCATTTAAACTATTTAATAGCTCTCTAAAATAAAGGGCCAGGCCAAAAAAAAACATTTCTGTTGTTTGAAAGGGACGGGACACTACCATTTGAACGAAACAGAGCCGACTCAGAAGGGAGGAATTTCAAACATTACATTAGAGATGCACTGGATCCTGATTTTTAGGATCCTGCCGGATACCGGATCCACTGCTTAAGATCCTGCCGGATCCGGAACCGGATCCTACGAAAGGGTTGAAACACATAGCCTACTCGCACATGTGGGCCCTTTTTATTACATTGGCGCAAACTATTTTTAAGACTCATTGGCTTACTGCCACACTGCCTTTAACGGCCGCTTCCAAACGGCTTTCTCTCCATGCAGCGATTGGGGTTGTGAAAGACTGACCGAAAAGCCTAGGCTACGTAAAAAGTATAGATGCCCCAGATCCTGATTTTTAGGTAACTGCCGGATACCGGATCCACTACTTAAAGGGACACTGTGCAGGAAATGGTCAAAAAAGGTACTGCAACTATGCTGCTTATTGAAATTGGGCTGCCTATTGCCAAATTTGATCTTTACATGAAAGTTTACTAAGTATTAAACAAATATTTTCTAGTATGGTCCAAGTACAGTCATTTTTGCAGCTAAAAATTGATATTTTTGGAAATTCAAAATGGGGGACCATGGAGAAGATCCCCCTTTTCATGTATGAAAAGTGCAATTTTTCCAGTCATAATGAGTACTTAGAATTTGAAAAATAAACAACTAAAAATCTCACACAGTGTCCCTTTAAGATCCTGCTGGATCCGTATCCTGTGAAAAACCCTATTATCCTGCCGGATCCGGAACCGGATCTTGGATCCTGTGCATCTCTATTACAATTGATAAATTGTTTCAAGTCTCCCATTGAGATGCATGAGG
Organism: Engraulis encrasicolus; assembly: GCF_034702125.1. Classification (NCBI taxonomy): domain Eukaryota; kingdom Metazoa; phylum Chordata; class Actinopteri; order Clupeiformes; family Engraulidae; genus Engraulis; species Engraulis encrasicolus. The sequence goes on along the minus strand of NC_085861.1, from coordinate 23,563,125 downwards.
AAAAGCGCTCTACTTCTTTGTTCCATCCCAAAATTGTCTCATATTCCGCCCCCAGCCGCTGTATCACTTATGAATCAAACAAATGGGTCAGTGTTCAGATAAGTGCTGAGATTCTATTTGTCTGATATTGATTCATTTAACACACTATGCCCACAGCACTGATTGTTTTGTTTTATCACTTAACTTTGGCTAGTAGAAAGTCTGAATGGTTAATGACTCTGGAAAACCAGTGAGCAAAAACTTAATGTCTAGCCTTGTGCAGGCCAGTTGAATTCATCCATACCAAACTCTGTCATCCATGTCTTTATGGACCTTGCTTTGTGCACTGGTGCACAGTCATGTTGGAAGAGGGGGTCGCTCCAAACTGTTCCACAAGGTGGGAGCATGGAATTGTCCAATGGACCTGTTTTGGTATCCTGAAGAATTAAAAGTTCCTTTCACTGGAAGGGCTCAAGCTCACCTCCAGAAAAACAACCCCACACCACAATTCCTCCTCCATCAAATTTCACACTCATCACAATTCAGTATGAACTTACTGTTTTACTGGCAACCTTCAAACTCAAGATTCCCAGATGGAAAGGTGTTATACCTCACTCCAGAGAATGCATCTCCACTGCTCTTGAGTCCAGTCAAGAGTGAACGGTTGGGCAGGATGTCAGACTTGTAGCCCAAAGGTTGCCGGTCCGACTCCCAACCTGGCATTTGGTGGGGGGAGTAATTAACCAGTGCTTTACCCTATCCTCCTTCATGACTGAGATACCCTGAGCGTAGTACCGACCCACTGCACTGCTCCCTTGGGGCGCCTTTTGGGGTTGCCCCCTTGCATGGTGAGGCATACATTTTATTATGTGCAGTGAGCACTGTGTGCTGTGTCACAAAGATAAAGAAGAATGATAAAGAAATGGCACTGTAATGAAAGGCGTAGCAACACATTTGGAGTACTTCGACTTTGACGCATTGGTATCTTCACTGCTAGTCCTCTCCCACGAAGGGAGAGGGGCAGGGGGGAATGGGGAACTAGGGCTGCGTTCGAATCGGGAAAGGTAGCTGTCCTTCCAGCGAGCTAACTGGACATTGAGTCATCAAGTGTGATTCGAAACAAAAATTGCTTTATTTCCTCCCTTGGCAGTTCACTGCATTTGTTGGCATAATGGGGATATGTTGAGGGCAACATCAGATGCTGACTTGGTGCTGCCTTATACCCAAAATGCTGTGCGCCACCTCCCTCTCAAACAGGAAGCTGAAAACAAACATGGCTACCACCTAAGCTAATACTTTATAATGCTCTTTATTCTGACACTTATGTACTCTTAGATAATGAGAATCGAAGGGATAAATCAATATTGTAGTATCTAAATATGTGTTCGCTAGATCTATTTATAGCCTATTTTACAAATCCACCATCTGGTGGCCTTTCACTGCTCAAATAGCCTACGTAAGCTAAGCGCTAAAATGATGAACGTAACTCCAGCCATAGAATCGCTGTAACATCAAATGCGCAGGGCAGTGCACTCGTTAGTGCCGTCAACCGCGTAACGACCGCCTCATCAGCTAAATTCACATAGGGGCAGGGTGTGATTTGTAGGGGGGGGATGGGGAGGATTGTCCCCCCTTCTGGTCTTGACATCGCCAATTTTTCTACATGATTTTATCACAGTTCAATGTAATTCCATTGATATTGCGTACAATCTGAAACATATCCCCCCTTCTGGTTTTCCGACAAATTGCACCCTGCATAGGGGCCTATCTGATCAGAGACCTGTTTATGTAGGAGGGGAGTCATCGAGCCACTGCCTTCCCATCTGAATGCATCCTAGAAGTGAAGATATCAATGTGTCGTATGATTAGGTTCTTCAAGTGACTAATAATATTTACCAAGTTCCTGAAGAGTACACTTTCGTTGTCACTTTGTAGAAAATGATATACAGAAAAAGGCTGTGAACACCCCAAATAAACTTGTTTATTGGAAAGTTTGTTGTGACATTTTCCCTTAGCCTCTGATAGACTACAGACAACAGAGGCACACACTGGAGGTCAATAACTGTTTTGTTTAATGCACATTAATCCTTATTATTCTTTCAAAAGACACAACACCTAGACATGGGGTGTCAAACTTCAATTGGAGGCCAAAATTAAAAACTGGGATAATCACCAGCAAAATGTAAAAAATAAAAAGATGAAAAAATGACCTTAAATGTGAGGTAGGACACCCTCCCCACTGCCATGGCAACCAGCAAAAAATAGCCTAAAGCTTGTCACAAAAGCACCAGCGAACTGGACAAAGACAAGAGCAGTGACATTTGTCAAGAAGAGGACGGACGATCAAGTCAAATCTGGGCCAGCAATCAGCAAGTGAAACTGCACCAACATGATCATTCCTTATGCTGGTAGTTCTAAAAATGGCATTTGCACCGCAGTAAAGTAGATCACAGGTAAGACTTTTTTAACCTCTGCCATCACCTCATGTCAGACACACACAGAGCTTACCCCCATTTTTGTGAAACTGTTGTCTCAATTACTGTTTCTATTCATTGATATGCTAAGGCTTTGTGTATATTTTCGCATTTCCACTGCATTGATGGGTAGTAATTGGAATGCATTTTGGGAGACACAAGTTTGTTGTCAACACAAACTTGTATCATTGCAGACATGTAATTGTGCAAAAGCCCAATGAGGTCACATTTAGAGTTTGACATCCCTTATCTAGGCAAGCATATAAATAAGAATTAAAGTGTAATAGTTTAATAATAAAACAGGACACATGTAAAAATACAGTAATTAATTTAAAATTAAAAGTTAAATCATTAAAAGACAGCTTTCAAGAACAGCTTTGTCTTAAGTCTAAATTTAAAACAATCAAGTATAGGTCATGTTTAAATATCATCTGGAAGTTGAATCCAAGTGTTGACATCGCAGGTTCATCACACAGGATTACAATGAAGATCACTGCAGATTGGCCCGCCGACAGGCCTATTTACTCTTATGAAAACACTCAACTACATTATAACAACACAGCCATGACAATGCAAGAATAACAGATTAAGACTTGTTCATTACCATTTCGGTGACAAGTTTATAACAGAGGTTCTCACTCTTTACTTTTTGTTGCTTATTTACTTTCATTCTCATTCTCTGCCTCATTTAAAATAATTCAGAATGTTTCCAGAGTAAGATTGTGGAACAGTAGCCCTATCTGTAACACCTTGCAAAAGGTGTGGTAGCTCATTGCATTAACTTTATATACAGTGCCATCACATATACTTCTCTTCATTGGCCTAGACCAAAATGTGGATACATAGCCTGTCCTGGGCATCAGTGACTCAACAACAGGAGCAAGGTGAAGAGCAGCATGAGAGGGGAACATGCCATCTTGGTAGAGAAGCACAAAATGCTGTCACAGCTGGAACAAACAAACCATGAATTACTCTGTTAGTCATTACTATTCTTATTAACAATATTAATATTATTATTACAAACAATATGGGCATACAGTACATAAATGTCTAAATAGAAAATATTTCAATATGAACAGATCTGCCATGAATGTGGCTTACAATTACATAAGAGTCTCGGAAATATATTGGTATGTCTGCGTCCTTTTTTCCCCCCCAACACAGTTCTGCCATGACATAGCGCCTGACACGTTTTGATTGAATGCATAACCCATTTGCTGCCACCCCACCCGCACACAGATTGAATTGCTTGAAGAAACGTCGCAAGTAAAATGCTGCTCATGTGAACAGTGTGCGGGAGCCTTCTTGTCCCACCCAGGGTCGGATTAACGCACAGGCTAGATATGGCTGCAGCCTAGGGGCCCCCATCTGCCAGGGGGCCCCTGATTGGCCAGAAGTGAAAAAATACAGAATTTTGACCCAATGCAAAATTGAAAAATGTATCTATTGTGTTCCGTCCAGTTGGTAGACAAGTTGCCCTCAATTCCTAGCTCATAATTACGACATTGTCTATGTAATTTTCCTGTAAAATTAGCCTTTAAGGGGGCCCCACAACAACCTGTAGCCTAGGGGCCCCAGGCAATGTTAATCCGGCCCTGGTCCCATCCCGACGCACAGACAGCATTAGCCTCTGCAGTTCACAGTTCACGCTGTTCACAAAACTACAATGCCTACAGTAAATAAAACATTTTTTGTCCTGACAGGTTGGAATTAGGAATCATTATGGGTTTTATGGTTAAAAAGGGTGGTGGCAACAATGACCGTTTAGTTTTGGTCATGCTAAAAAATGCTATCGTTGAAAACAACGAAGCAAAACAACAAGTCTTTTTTACAAATCCACCATCTGGCGGCCTTTCACTGCTCAAATAGCCTACGTAAGCTAAGCGCTGAAATGGTGAACGTAATTCCAGCCATAGAATCGCTGTAACATCAAATGTGCAGGGCAGTGCACTCATTAGTGCCGTTCAACCGCTTAACATTTAGTTTTGGTCATGCTAAAAAATGCTATCGTTGAAAACAACGAAGCAAAACAACACATCTATACACACTGGTTAGGGTTAGGAAATCTTTTGGTATAGGCACAGTTTTTGGTGTTTGTTTTCTTGGTTGGTTAGTTGGTACTGACAAAAGTAAAACAAATTAAATACATAGATGCTGACTAGTTAGATTTAGGGATGTTTTGCTTACTACCCCGGATGGGACATTTTTCTTTCTGCTGCAAAGAAGGTGGCAAATGGGTTAGGCACAGTGTTAATTTTGACAGGAATTTTTTATTTTGTTTTAGTTTCTTGACGAAAATGTAATTTTAGTTTTAGTCACAATTTAGTCATCTAAATCATTTTTGTTTTAGTCGACTAAAATTCATACAATTTTAGTCGACGAAATCTAAAATAATTTTAGTCAACTAAAATATTACATTAATTTCCTCTTGTCTACACTTCTCTATAAAATTGTCAAACTAAAACACCATTTGGGGAAATCAATGATTAAAATGACATATTGAAATCATAAAATATTGTCAAAAACTGCCAGAGCGTCTTATAAGCCAGTGCGCCCAATCATGGCCGCAACACTAAATCTCTGTCAATATTTTAGAACGACTTCGGGGGAAAACGGGACTGCACGTTATGAAAAAATAGGCTACTTTTGGGTACCAGTAATCAAGAGCGTCGCGGGGTACAGCTAGGTTACTGTATGCAAGCGTTACAATGGCACCTGTTGGAAGACGTCTCGCTCTCTCTCTCCCTCTCTCTCTCTCTCTCTCTCTCTCTCTCTCTCTCTCTCTCTCCCTCTCTCTCGTGCGTGTTTTGCAAGCTGTTGCATATTATTTGCGTGATGCAAAGTTGTGATGGCATAGGCCTAGGCGCTCTCGTTGACATGGTTGTGTGCATGGTTGCATGCATTCGCAAGTCGTTATTGCAATAAGCATGCATGTGAAAGCGTGGAAGGGCCGTTCACTTCCTATTTCAGTGTCCTTGACTGAAACAAGTCGCAAAACTCTGAACTTCCAAATCCTTTGCGATCGACACTAAAGTGATTCTTATCGGAAGGCTTGTGCCTACGCATAGATCCTTAAATTACAAACATTAGCGAACATTGAAAAAAGATCAGACAACGACCGTCGGGTAGCTGTTCATTAAAGCGACAGGGAGTGGAGAAGTTCAGCAAAAATACATCATTAGAGAAAGATGTTTGCTACTGTGCGACAGCACCACCACTATTTCATGACTGCATAAACTTCTTCGTCATGGATAAATGGGCTATAATACTTGCGACTTGCGAAATAGCAGGCAATTCTTTTTCAATATTTCAGTGACATATTAACAAAAATGCTTCCTATTGGTTTTCGTCTCCGTTGGTATTGTAGTCACATTTTGTTGTTGTTGACGAAAATATAAATCAATATCGTTATATTTTTCGTACAAACGCATGCTGTTTTTTCCGTCATCATTTTATTGTCGTCAGGGGAAAATCGTTAACGTTAATTATGACGAAAATATTTCGTCAAGAAATTAACACTGGTTAGGCATCATAGTCAATCAAAACATTGCATTGCGTTGGGAAAAGAAAACACACTGTATGTCCAGCTATGTAATAAGCAATTTACAAAAATGAAAAATTACACAATTCATTACTGTTATCAAAATACATTTAAGTGGCAATAATTGTGTACATCCTATGTGTTTTGAATGATTACATTTAATTTTGAAGTGTCTTTTAACAAAACAAATGCTCAAATTACTATGCGTTTCAAAATGAAAAATTAGAACTTGGAGCTGTGACTTACCCGCCTTCCTTATCAGGGTCCTCGGTGGGTGGCTCGGTAGTGTTAGTGGTCATTGTGCATGGAGTGATGGCAGGAGAAATAGAGGTAGTTGTGGTGATTGGAGTGGTGGTAATGGTGGTTGGAGTGGTAGTTGTGGTGGTTGGAGTGGTAATGGGAGTTGTTGGAGTGGTGGTAGTGGTGGTTGGAGTGGTAGTAGTGGTGGTAGTGGTAGTAGTGGTGGTTGGAGTGGTAGTAGTGGTGGTTGGAGTGGTAGTTGTGGTTGTTGGAGTGGTAGTAGTGGTGGTTGGAGTGGTAGTAGTGGTGGTTGGAGTGGTGGTTGGGGTGGTAGTAGTGGTGGTTGGAGTGGTGGTAGTGGTGGTTGGAGTGGTAGTAGTGGTGGTTGGAGTGGTAGTAGTGGTGGTAGTGGTGGTTGGAGTGGTAGTAGTGGTGGTTGGAGTGGTGGTTGGAGTGGTAGTAGTGGTGGTTGGAGTGGTGGTTGGGGTGGTAGTAGTGGTGGTTGGAGTGGTAGTAGTGGTGGTTGGAGTGGTCGTCGAGGTGGTTGGAGTGGTTGTCGAGGTGGTTGTAGTGGTTGTAGTGGTGGTTGGGGTGGTAGTAGTGGTGGTAGGAGTGGTTGTCGAGGTGGTTGGGGTGGTTGCAGTGGTGGTAGTAGTGGTGGTTGGAGTGGTAGTTGTGGTTGTTGGAGTGGTAGTAGTGGTGGTAGTGGTGGTTGGAGTGGTTGTTGTGGTGGTTGGGGTGGTGGTAGTGGTGGTAGTAGTGGTTGTTGGAGTAGTTGTAGTGGTGGTTGGGGTTGTAGTAGTGGTGGTTGGAGTGGTAGTAGTAGTGGTTGTGGTGGTAGTAGTGGTGGTTGTTGGGGTTGTAGTAGTGGTGGTTGGAGTGGTTGTAGTGGTGGTTGGGGTGGTTGTAGTGGTGGTTGTTGGGGTTGTAGTAGTGGTGGTTGGAGTGGTTGTAGTGGTGGTTGGGGTGGTAGTAGTGGTGGTTGGAGTGGTTGTAGTGGTGGTTGGGGTGGTTGTAGTGGTGGTTACTGGGGTTGTAGTAGTGGTGGTTGGAGTGGTTGTAGTGGTGGTTGGGGTGGTGGTTGTGGTGGTTGTGGTGGTAGTAGTGGTGGTTGGGGTGGTTGTAGTGGTGGTTGGGGTGGTAGTAGTGGTGGTTGGAGTGGTTGTAGTGGTGGTTGGGGTGGTAGTAGTGGTGGTTGGGGTTGTAGTAGTGGTGGTTGGAGTGGTTGTAGTGGTGGTTGTAGTGGTTGTAGTGGTGGTTGGAGTGGTTGTAGTGGTGGTTGGAGTGGTTGTAGTGGTGGTTGGGGTGGTTGTAGTGGTGGTTGGGGTGGTGGTAGTGGTTGTTGGGGTTGTAGTAGTGGTTGTTGGAGTGGTAGTAGTAGTGGTAGCAGTGGTTGTCGAGGTGGTTGAAGTGGTAGTAGTGGTGGTTGGGGTGGTTGTAGTGGTGGTAGTAGTGGTGGTTGGAGTGGTTGTAGTGGTGGTTGGGGTGGTTGTAGTGGTGGTTGGAGTAGTTGTAGTGGTGGTTGGGGTTGTAGTAGTGGTGGTTGGAGTGGTTGTAGTGGTGGTTGGAGTGGTAGTAGTGGTGGTTGTTGGGGTTGTAGTAGTGGTGGTTGGAGTGGTTGTAGTGGTGGTTGGGGTGGTTGTAGTGGTGGTTGTAGTGGTAGTAGTGGTAGTAGTAGTTAGGGTTGTAGTGGTGGTTGGATTGGTTGTAGTGGTGGTTGGGGTGGTTGTAGTGGTGGTTGTAGTGGTGGTAGTAGTGGTGGTTGGAGTGGTTGTAGTGGTGGTTGGAGTGGTTGTAGTGGTGGTTGGAGTGGTGGTTGGGGTGGTTGTAGTGGTGGTAGTAGTGGTGGTTGGAGTGGTTGGGGTGGTAGTAGTGGTGGTTGGAGTGGTTGTAGTGGTGGTTGTAGTGGTTGTAGTGGTGGTTGGGGTGGTAGTAGTGGTGGTTGGAGTGGTTGTCGAGGTGGTTGTATGAGTGGTAGTAGTGGTTGTTGGAGTGGTTGAGGTGGTGGTTGGAGTGGTTGTAGTGGTGGTTGGGGTGGTTGTAGTGGTGGTTGTAGTGGTTGTGGTGGTGGTTGGGGTGGTAGTAGTGGTGGTAGTGGTGGTTGGGGTGGTAGTAGTGGTGGTTGGAGTGGTTGTAGTGGTGGTTGGGGTGGTTGTAGTGGTGGTTGGAGTGGTTGTAGTGGTGGTTGGGGTGGTTGTAGTGGTGGTAGTAGTGGTGGTTGGAGTGGTTGTAGTGGTGGTTGGAGTGGTTGTAGTGGTGGTTGGGGTGGTAGTAGTGGTGGTTGGGGTGGTAGTAGTGGTGGTTGGGGTGGTAGTAGTGGTGGTTGGAGTGGTTGTAGTGGTGGTTGGAGTGGTTGTAGTGGTGGTTGGAGTGGTTGTAGTGGTGGTTGGGGTGGTTGTAGTGGTGGTTGGGGTGGTTGTAGTGGTGGTAGTAGTGGTGGTTGGAGTGGTTGTAGTGGTTGTGGTGGTGGTTGTGGTGGTAGTAGTGGTGGTTGGGGTGGTAGTAGTGGTGGTTGGAGTGGTTGTAGTGGTGGTTGGAGTGGTTGTAGTGGTGGTTGGGGTGGTTGTAGTGGTGGTTGGGGTGGTTGTAGTGGTGGTTGGGGTGGTTGTAGTGGTGGTTGGAGTGGTTGTAGTGGTGGTTGGAGTGGTTGTAGTGGTGGTTGGGGTGGTTGTAGTGGTGGTTGGGGTGGTGGTAGTGGTTGTTGGGGTTGTAGTAGTGGTGGTTGGAGTAGTTGTAGTGGTGGTTGGGGTGGTGGTAGTGGTGGTAGTAGTGGTTGTTGGAGTAGTTGTAGTGGTGGTTGGGGTTGTAGTAGTGGTGGTTGGAGTGGTAGTAGTAGTGGTTGTGGTGGTAGTAGTGGTGGTTGTTGGGGTTGTAGTGGTGGTTGGGGTGGTTGTAGTGGTGGTTGGAGTGGTAGTAGTGGTGGTTGGAGTGGTTGTAGTGGTGGTTGGGGTGGTAGTAGTGGTGGTTGGAGTGGTTGTAGTGGTGGTTGGGGTGGTTGTGGTTGTAGTGGTGGTTGGGGTGGTGGTAGTGGTTGTTGGGGTTGTAGTAGTGGTGGTTGTGGTAGTGGTGGGGGTGGTTGTAGTGGTGGTTGTGGTGGTAGTAGTGGTGGTTGGAGTGGTTGTAGTGGTGGTTGGAGTGGTAGTAGTGGTGGTTGGAGTGGTTGTAGTGGTGGTTGGGGTGGTAGTAGTGGTGGTTGGGGTGGTAGTAGTGGTGGTTGGAGTGGTTGTAGTGGTGGTTGGGGTGGTTGTAGTGGTGGTTACTGGGGTTGTAGTAGTGGTGGTTGGAGTGGTTGTAGTGGTGGTTGGGGTGGTGGTTGTGGTGGTAGTAGTGGTGGTTGGGGTGGTTGTAGTGGTGGTTGGGGTTGTAGTAGTGGTGGTTGGAGTGGTTGTAGTGGTGGTTGTGGTGGTAGTAGTGGTGGTTGGAGTGGTTGTAGTGGTGGTTGGGGTGGTAGTAGTGGTGGTTGGAGTGGTAGTAGTGGTGGTTGGAGTGGTGGTTGTTGTGGTTGGGGTGGTAGTAGTGGTGGTTGGAGTGGTTGTAGTGGTGGTAGTAGTGGTGGTTGGAGTGGTTGGAGTGGTTGTCGAGGTGGTTGTAGTGGTTGTACTGGTGGTTGGGGTGGTTGTAGTGGTGGTTGGAGTGGTCGTCGAGGTGGTTGGAGTGGTTGTCGAGGTGGTTGTAGTGGTGGTTGGGGTGGTAGTAGTGGTGGTAGGAGTGGTAGTAGTTGTGGTTGTTGGAGTGGTAGTAGTGGTGGTTGGAGTGGTTGTAGTGGTGGTTGGAGTGGTTGTAGTTGTTGGAGTGGTAGTAGAAGTGGTTGGAGTGGTAGTTGTGGTTGTTGGAGTGGTAGTAGTTGTGGTTGGAGTGGTTGTCGAGGTGGTTGGAGTGGTTGTACTGGTGGTTGGGGTGGTAGTAGTGGTGGTAGTGGTGGTTGGAGTGGTCGTCGAGGTGGTTGGAGTGGTTGTCGAGGTGGTTGTAGTGGTTGTAGTGGTGGTTGGGGTGGTAGTAGTGGTGGTAGGAGTGGTAGTTGTGGTTGTTGGAGTGGTAGTAGAGGTGGTTGGAGTGGTTGGAGTGGTAGTGGTGGTAGTGGTAGTGGTGGTTGGGGGTTGTAGTAGTGGTGGTTGGAGTGGTAGTAGTGGTGGTTGGAGTGGTGGTAGTAGTGGTGGTTGTAGTGGTGGTTGGAGTGGTAGTAGTGGTGGTTGGAGTGGTTGTAGTGGTGGTTGGGGTGGTTGTAGTGGTGGTAGTGGTGGTTGGGGTGGTAGTAGTGGTGGTTGGAGTGGTTGTAGTGGTGGTTGGAGTGGTAGTAGTGGTGGTTGGAGTGGTAGTTGTTGTGGTAGTAGTGGTGGTTGGAGTGGTAGTAGTGGTGGTGGTGGTGGTGGTGGTGGTGGTTGGAGTGGTTGTAGTGGTGGTTGGAGTGGTTGTAGTGGTGGTTGTAGTGGTTGTAGTGGTGGTTGGAGTGGTTGTAGTGGTGGTTGGGGTGGTAGTAGTGGTGGTTGTAGTGGTGGTTGGAGTGGTTGTAGTGGTGGTTGGGGTGGTTGTAGTGGTGGTTGGGGTGGTTGTAGTGGTGGTTGGGGTGGTAGTAGTGGTTGTTGGAGTGGTAGTAGTGGTGGTTGGAGTAGTTGTAGTGGTGGTTGGGGTGGTGGTTGTGGTGGTAGTAGTGGTGGTTGGAGTGGTTGTAGTGGTGGTTGGGGTGGTGGTAGTGGTTGTTGGGGTTGTAGTAGTGGTGGTTGGAGTAGTTGTAGTGGTGGTTGGGGTGGTGGTTGTGGTGGTAGTAGTGGTGGTTGGAGTGGTTGTAGTGGTGGTTGGGGTGGTAGTAGTGGTTGTTGGAGTAGTTGTAGTGGTGGTTGGGGTTGTAGTAGTGGTGGTTGTAGTGGTGGTTGGAGTGGTAGTAGTGGTGGTTGGAGTGGTAGTAGTGGTGGTAGTTGTTGTAGTTGGAGTGGTAGTAGTGGTGGTTGGAGTTGTTGTTGAGGTGGTTGGAGTGGTAGTAGTTGTGGTTGTTGGAGTGGTAGTAGTGGTGGTTGGAGTTGTTGTCGAAGTGGTTGTAGTGGTGGTTGGGGTGGTAGTAGTGGTGGTAGGAGTGGTTGTCGAGGTGGTTGGGGTGGTAGTAGTGGTGGTTGTTGGAGTGGTAGTAGTGGTGGTAGTAGTGGTGGTTGGAGTGGTAGTAGTGGTGGTTGGGGTGGTTGTTGGAGTGGTAGTAGTGGTGGTTGGAGTGGTAGTAGTGGTGGTTGGAGTGGTTGTAGTGGTGGTTGGAGTGGTAGTAGTGGTTGTAGTGGTGGCTGGGGTGGTGGTTGTGGTGGTAGTAGTGGTGGTTGGGGTGGTAGTAGTGGTGGTTGGAGTGGTTGTAGTGGTGGTTGTTGGGGTGGTAGTAGTGGTGGTTGGAGTGGTTGTAGTGGTGGTAGTAGTGGTGGTTGGGGTGGTGGTTGGAGTGGTTGTAGTGGTGGTTGGAGTGGTTGTAGTGGTGGTTGGAGTGGTTGTAGTGGTGGTTGGGGTGGTAGTAGTGGTGGTTGGGGTGGAAGTAGCGGTGGTGGGAATGGTTGTAGTGATGGTTGGGGTGGTAGTAGTGGTGGTTGGAGTGGTTGTCGAGGTGGTTGGAGTGGTAGTAGTGGTGGTTGGAGTGGTAGTAGTTGTGGTAGTAGTGGTGGTTGGAGTGGTAGTTGTGGTTGTTGGAGTGGTAGTAGTGGTGGTTGGGGTGGTTGTTGGAGTGGTAGTAGTGGTGGTTGGAGTGGTAGTTGTGGTTGTTGGAGTGGCTGTTGAGGTGGTTGGAGTGGTTGTAGTTGTTGTTGTTGGAGTGGTAGTAGTGGTGGTTGGAGTGGTTGGAGTGGTTTGAGTGGTTGTCGAGGTGGTTGTACTGGTGGTTGGAGTGGTAGTAGTGGTGGTTGGAGTGGTAGTTGTGGTTGTTGGAGTGGTTGAGGTGGTGGTTGGAGTGGTTGTCGATGTGGTTGTAGTGGTGGTTGGGGTGGTAGTAGTGGTGCTTGGAGTGGTTGTAGTGGTGGTTGGAGTGGTTGTAGTGGTGGTTGGGGTGGTAGTAGTGGTGGTTGGGGTGGTTGTAGTGGTGGTTGGGGTGGTAGTAGTGGTGGTTGGAGTGGTTGTAGTGGTGGTTGGGGTGGTTGTAGTGGTGGTTGGAGTGGTTGTAGTGGTGGTTGGAGTGGTTGTAGTGGTAGTAGTGGTGGTTGGGGTGGTTGTAGTGGTGGTTGGGGTGGTTGTAGTGGTGGTTGGAGTGGTTGTAGTGGTGGTTGTAGTGGTGGTTGGGGTGGTTGTAGTGGTGGTTGGGGTGGTGGTAGTGGTTGTTGGGGTTGTAGTAGTGGTGGTTGGAGTGGTTGTAGTGGTGGTTGGGGTGGTGGTTGGAGTGGTTGTAGTGGTGGTTGGAGTGGTTGTAGTGGTGGTTGGGGTGGTGGTTGGAGTAGTTGTAGTGGTGGTTGGGGTTGTAGTAGTGGTGGTTGGAGTGGTTGTAGTGGTGGTTGGGGTGGTAGTAGTGGTGGTTGGAGTGGTAGTAGTGGTGGTTGTTGGGGTTGTAGTAGTGGTGGTTGGAGTGGTTGTAGTGGTGGTTGGGGTGGTTGTAGTGGTGGTTGGAGTGGTAGTAGTGGTAGTAGTGGTGGTTGGAGTGGTTGTAGTGGTGGTTGTAGTGGTTGTAGTGGTGGTTGGAGTGGTTGTCGAGGTGGTTGGAGTGGTTGTAGTGGTGGTTGGAGTGGTAGTAGTGGTAGTAGTGGTGGTTGGAGTGGTTGTAGTGGTGGTTGGAGTGGTTGTAGTGGTGGTTGTAGTGGAGTGGTTAGTGGTGGTTGTGGTAGTAGTGGTGGTTGGAGTGGTAGTAGTGGTGGTTGGAGTGGTAGTAGTGGTGGTTGGAGTGGTGGTAGTTGTGGTTGTTGGAGTGGTAGTAGTGGTGGTTGGGGTGGTGGTAGGAGTGGTTGTCGAGGTGGCTGCAGTGGTGGTTGGGGTGGTAGTAGTTGTGGTTGGAGTGGTAGTTGAGGTGGTAGGAGTGGTAGTAGTGGTGGTTGGAGTTGTTGTCGAGGTGGTTGGAGTGGTAGTAGTGGTGGTAGGAGTGGTGGTTGGAGTGGTAGTTGTAGTTGTTGGAGTGGTAGAAGTGGTGGTTGAAGTTGTTGTCGAAGTGGTTGGAGTGGTTGTAGTGGTGGTAGTAGTGGTGGTTGGAGTGGTTGTCGAGGTGGTTGTAGTGGTTGTACTGGTGGTTGGGGTGGTTGTAGTGGTGGTTGGAGTGGTAGTAGTGGTGGTTGGAGTGGTAGTAGTGGTGGTGGTGGTGGTAGTAGTGGTGGTTGGGGTGGTAGTAGTGGTGGTTGGAGTGGTTGTAGTGGTGGTTGGAGTGGTTGTAGTGGTGGTTGGGGTGGTTGTAGTGGTGGTTGTAGTGGTTGTAGTGGTGGTTGTTGGGGTGGTAGTAGTGGTGGTTGGAGTGGTTGTAGTGGTGGTAGTAGTGGTGGTTGGGGTGGTGGTAGTGGTTGTTGGAGTAGTTGTAGTGGTGGTTTGGGGTTGTAGTAGTGGTGGTTGGAGTGGTAGTAGTGGTTGTGGTGGTAGTAGTGGTGGTTGTTGGGGTTGTAGTGGTGGGGTGGTAGTGGTGGTTGGGGTGGTGGTTGTGTGGTTGTTGGGGTGGTAGTAGTGGTGGTGGTTGGAGTGGTTGTAGTGGTGGTTGGGGTGGTAGTAGTGGTGGTTGTGGTTGGGTGGTTGTAGTGGTGGTTGTGGTGGTGGTTGGAGTGGTTGTAGTGGTGGTTTGTGGTGGTTGTAGTGGTTGTAGTGGTGGTTGGGGTGGTAGTAGTGGTGGTAGTGGTGGTTGGAGTGGTCGTCGAGGTGGTTGTAGTGGTTGTACTGGTGGTTGGGGTGGTAGTAGTGGTGGTTGGAGTGGTGGTAGTTGTGGTTGTTGGAGTGGTGGTTGGGGTGGTAGTAGTGGTGGTTGGAGTGGTGGTAGTGGTGGTTGGAGAGGTAGTAGTGGTGGTTGGAGTGGTAGTAGTTGTGGTTGGAGTGGTGGTTGTTGTGGTAGTAGTGGGGGTTGGTGGTGTAGTGGTGGGTGGTGGTGGTTGGAGTGGTAGTAGTGGTAGTAGTGGTGGTTGGAGTGGTTGTAGTGGTGGTTGGAGTGGTTGTAGTGGTTGTAGTGGTGGTTGGGGTGGTAGTAGTGGTGGTTGTAGTGGTGGTTGGAGTGGTTGTAGTGGTGGTTGGGGTGGTTGTAGTGGTGGTTGTAGTGGTGGTTGGGGTGGTTGTAGTGGTGGTTGGAGTGGTAGTAGTGGTAGTAGTGGTGGTTGGAGTGGTTGTAGTGGTGGTTGTAGTGGTGGTGGTGGTAGTGGTGGTTGGTGGTTGGGGTGGTAGTAGTGGTGGTTGGAGTGGTTGTAGTGGTGTAGTGGGGTGGTTGGTGGTGGTAGTGGTTGGTAGTGGTGGTTGGGGTGGTGGTAGTGGTGGTTGGGGTGGTTGTGTGGTTGGTGGTAGTGGTGGTAGTGGTGGTGGTAGTGGTGGTTGGTGGTTGGAGTGGTTGTAGTGGTGGTTGGGGTGGTTGTAGTGGTGGTTGGGGTTGTAGTAGTGGTGGTTGGAGTGGTTGTAGTGGTGGTTGGAGTGGTAGTAGTGGTGGTTGGGGTGGTAGTAGTGGTGGTTGGAGTGGTAGTAGTGGTGGTTGGGGTGGTAGTAGTGGTGGTTGGAGTGGTTGTAGTGGTGGTTGGAGTAGTTGTAGTGGTGGTTGGGGTGGTGGTTGTGGTGGTAGTAGTGGTTGTAGTGGTGGTTGGAGTGGTTGTAGTGGTGGTTGGGGTGGTAGTAGTGGTGGTTGGAGTGGTTGTAGTGGTGGTTGGAGTGGTTGTAGTGGTGGTTGGGGTGGTTGTAGTGGTGGTTGGGGTGGTGGTAGTGGTTGTTGGGGTTGTAGTAGTGGTGGTTGGAGTAGTTGTAGTGGTGGTTGGGGTGGTGGTTGTGGTGGTAGTAGTGGTGGTTGGAGTGGTTGTAGTGGTGGTTGGAGTGGTAGTAGTGGTGGTTGGAGTGGTTGTAGTGGTGGTTGGGGTGGTAGTAGTGGTTGTTGGAGTAGTTGTAGTGGTGGTTGGGGTTGTAGTAGTGGTGGTTGGAGTGGTTGTAGTGGTGGTTGGAGTGGTAGTAGTAGTGGTTGTGGTGGTAGTAGTGGTGGTTGTTGGGGTTGTAGTAGTGGTGGTTGGAGTGGTTGTAGTGGTGGTTGGGGTGGTTGTAGTGGTGGTTGGGGTGGTAGTAGTGGTGGTTGGAGTGGTAGTAGTGGTAGTAGTGGTGGTTGGAGTGGTAGTAGTGGTGGTTGGAGTGGTTGTAGTGGTGGTTGTAGTGGTTGTAGTGGTGGTTGTTGGGGTTGTAGTAGTGGTGGTTGGAGTGGTTGTAGTGGTGGTTGGGGTGGTAGTAGTGGTGGTTGGAGTGGTTGTAGTGGTGGTTGCAGTGCCGGTGGTTGTGGTGGTGGTGGTGGTGGTGGTTGCGGTGGTGCCGGTGGTTGTGGTGGTGGTGGCGGTGCCGGTGGTGGCGGTGCTGGTGGTAACAGAATTTAGAGTCATTGCATGTTCTTATAGTATTTCAGAAAAATAAAAAATCAAACGCCATAGGCAGTATTCTTTAGATTTAGGTTTGACTCTGTATCTACAGATTTGTTGAATTCCTGACAAAGTCAAATAAAATAGTTTTTTAAATCATTTAATTGGCTTGAATTCATTGAATGGTTCATATATGGAAAGTAGAGCCCTTTGAAAATCCTGGAAAAAAATTAGAACCAGTCAACCTGACACTCTCCAGCTGGTATGTTTCAATTTCGTCTTCAAAATACCACTTGGGTATCGCCCATAAATTACACATTTGTGAGTGATACTCCCTATCGAAAACCCTTGCATGTGATTGGATAAATAATCTGTCATCATTAGACTAAGACAATAATTTAAAAAAGGGCTCATTTAAGGAGTTAAAAGCATTTGAGACAAAGTCAGCAAATAGTCTTATATTGTCAATTTGGGTGTGCTGAATTTCAATCTGCCATATGCGGAGCTCTATCTGGCCACTGTTGACCTCTAGAGGTCATTGAACCTTAACCAGGGAGCTATTTTTTGATGAAGCAGTGCTGCATCAGTGTGCCAAAGTTTGCATGCACTTATAATGGCAGTGTGCATGCGCGCTGCAGAGCAAAAGCAGCACTGCTCCATCAAGAACAAGCCTAAGGATACTTAAGCTAGCAGACATGCCAGCAATGCTTACATGTTGATATGCTAATTTGCCGTTAATATTACATTTGTCACTGTGATTTCATTTTCACTTTGTTAAGCAAGGTTAGCATGCATGCTAACAATTATGCTAATCATGCAAGCAATGCTAAGTAGGCCTTTGCTGAATATGCTAAAAAGTGTGAGCAATGTTACATGGTGGTACATGAAATAGCAAATTACAGTAAATTATACAGTCACGTGCAGCACGCTAAGACACTCTGGGGTACCATCTGCAGGAGACCCGAGTTTGAGTCAGTTTTGGTTCATTTTCATTCACTTCGCTCCCCGAACACAGCAAGATGACTTCACCCACCGTGGCCACTCCCCCAAGCAGCACCGAAGGAATTTTGTTATAGTAACTTCCGCGTTTGAGAGCCTGCGGTTCGGCTGGCCCTGTTGTAGTAGCCAGATGTTTTCATGTTTTTGCGAAGTCAACTCTACTTTTCACGAGTAGCCTTGATAGTAGAAGGACACACTACTAATGACTCTAAATGGCTATCCTGCGATGCTCATGGTCAAAAGCCCCCCTCCCATTCAGAATTTATCCATCAAGACATTCTATCTCGGTCTCTTGCTCACAAAATGCTATGCCTTTCACGGTTTCATTACTTCACTGTAACCTAGACTTAATTTCTCTCACTGCAACCTAGTTCACTAAAGAGGAAAAAGACATACTGTGCATTGTGTTAGAAGCTGTCAATCAAACACAGTGGCCCTCATTTATCAAAGCAGCGTACGATGAGAATCATACGTACGTCGTGCGTACGTTCTTTTTCTACGACCAGTTGGCATTTATCAAATCTCATCGTAAGCGCAGGAAAGATGAAATCCTACGACTGCTCTCAGACGGTGTACGCCGTTTTCAAGTTGGACTTGAGATGACTATGATCACCAACTTCAGCAGCAGTTGTAGCGCAACAACTCATTATCATAAATATGTGGCCTACATAATTACAAAATGTTTTTACATTGTATATATTTTGGCTATAAGCCAACGTCTACCTGTTTGAATTGGTGCACCCTTCCTGAGAGCGCTGCGTTAATTTGGCATAGGAACAAGAGACTTCTAATTTGTGATTTGACGTGATGTGTGAATATTTGTGCAATTCTAGGCCTACAGCCGCGGAATGTGCCTTCAGTCGTGGGATGAATAACCAACGTCCGTTCTTTTTAACAGCTGGGAGTTCATGCGCACATCAATCAATAACCTACAGACAGTAGCCTAATAATCTCCCGGTTGAGTTTCAACGTTTGATCGCACACAACTACTATCCGAATATAGGCTACACCACGTGTGTGTCCTATAACATTTTATAGTCGTCCACTCCATAGGTGGTAAAAGGGCTATCCGGTCGAAGGACTGGAGCGCTGGAGAGAAGCAGGGCGCACATGAGCGCGAGAAGGATGTAGCGCACTGGACATGTACAACTCTCCTTCCCCAACCAATTGTTTGGGCACTGTTTGTTGGCCAGTTTCACGTAGGACCCTTTTCTTGACCTCGTTTACAAAAGATAATCATATTTAATTTTCATATATTTAAATAATATTCATTAAAAATATCTTCATTATGTCTACAGTCAATCAAACATTTCATTGAGGGCTAACCATCATTATTTGGAAATCAACCTCTACCCCTTCCATATTGAGAACCGAAACAGTGTTGACTACTGCTGTTGATTATTTCCACGTGTTATTTTGTTGTCTACCTCGCGTAAAGCCTAATTTCAAGCTGTCAATCAACCAGAAACGTGGATGTTTTAGCCGGTTTGCGTCTCTCCATGTCGCAAACTCAGGGGTGCGGTCTCCTTCCCGCCAGTTTAGAGAAGGTGTGATTATTCTAATTACGATGGTTTTCAGACGCTGGATTTATCAACAGCCGCTCGCTCTTACGATGAGATTGGAGAGGTACACATGTTTAGTAAATCTCACGTGAGCCTCGTCGTACGACAAGATCTGCGCTCATTTCTGCGATGGTTTCTACACAAGTTTGATAAATGAGGGCCAGTGTATGTTGTAATGAAACTCAAGTAGACGTGAGTTCGATAGCCCTCTCACCTCATGCTTGCAAAACTAATCAGAGTCCTGCATGGAGCCCGACCTCCGACGCTCTCCACAACCCAACTGTGAACATGCTCAAAGTCACCCGACGGAGACCCACGACCACCAACGTCCTCCAACTCCCCCAGACGCACCGAGCCAACTCTGTCCCAACTACTCCCGACGCGTGACAATATCCAACTGTCGGGTTGGTGTAGAGACCCCTTTAGTCTCATGGTACATGCAAACCAACGGCGCAGACATCGACAGCACGTCCACAGAACGTGTCCATTATCAGTCTGAAACGGTTACAATGCATGAAAACAAATCATGCCTTGCACACAGGAACGCGGTGTAAGCATGGTGCATGTGGTTGCTCCTTGAAAATAGAACTCGAGTCTATTTTCCTGCGCGGACTGCCGCGTTCAATGCGCAGCTCCCATTGAAAATGAATGGCTGCTACCAGCGGATAGAACGTGGACGTTAACTGTGCAGTGTGAAAGGCAGCCCGTGAACCTCTCGGACTCGCACTGCTCAAGGAGACGTTAAGGAAACGTGCCGTCCCTGTGTGCATGTACCGTAAAAGTGCAATACACACACAACAGGCAGCTACGCACATATACAACACACACACTTTGCGTAGTAGGCTATCTGACGCAAAGGGGCTTAGCTTTTTTCCAATCTATCGTATCTAATAATTCAAGAAATGTATGTCTGTTCTGTCAGTTCCACGCAAAACTCCCACACCACTCCACGGAATCATCTCCAAATTTTAGGGTGACGGTGCACGGTGGTTTGCAGTGCAAAGTTTCACGCCTGGAAGGACAAGTTAAACAAATGTTCATTGCCTTTTGCCGTTCTGCTAGATGGCCTACTCCTGCTACAAAAGACAACATTCCTTTTTCAAGTCAACTGAGCGCTACAAACCTGCTACAGACTAGCACATGCTACACAAGAGCTCCATGTTTTTAAAGGTGCACTGTGTAGGGAACACTGGGTCCGGGACAAAAATCTCTGAATGGACCACCCTTCCTCCTACTAAGTGAAGTGTCCTAGCCTTGCACAGTTAGTTTACAAACAGGGCTGTTTGTAGGGGTTGCGTCACAGCCGGCTACAGCCTGCACCACAGAAGGTCTACAGTTACACACACTTCACTCACTCGATCCATGCCTGCAGTTCACCTAGAGAGTGCTGTCATGAGAGCACAGTCAATTCATTCCGAATGGAGTCCGCACTCACCCGTTGGCGCCCCTAGAGTGCAGTACCACCCGGAAATGTGGTGAGTGAAGTGTCTGTACCTGTACTGTAGACCTTCTGTGGTGCAGGCTGTAGCCGGGCTGTGACGCAGCCTCTACAAACGGCCCTGTTTCTAAATGAACTGTACACTAGCAAAGTTCTCTATGCCTCGTTTTACATGTCAACAACCATGCGACTCTGCGGAATGAAGTATTGGGCAACTTTGAGCCTTGTAAATGAGAGGAAAGTAGAGATTTATAACGATGGCTAAACAGGTGCCTGTCCATCACAGCTGAAGCTACATTTTACCAAGCTCTTGGATTCTGAGTAGCGCTCGGAAGCATCACGTTTTATCCCAACGTAAGTCATTTCACACCGGATGACTCCTTTAATGTTATAATGTAACATAATATTTTTTATACAAAAGTTACTGTGTTGAGATATTCATTGTGACAGTAGCCATGTCCAAACCCATAAACAAGATGAAGAGAAAATAATAAACTTGTGGTGAAGCATGCAGTAGAGCTGAAGGTTTGAAAAGGGTCCTCTGTAATGTAGATGACCTTTTCCTGTCTAAAATGATTGTCTTTTTAAAAATATCAGATCTCTTTCCCAATCACAATTGATAGCTTTCATTTAACTTGTGGAGTTGACAAAGTATTGTGATTAAATAGTGTTTTCAAGCAACAGAATATAGAATATCTATAATAGAAAATCGTTTTTATTTATTATTGTAACAAGTACAAGGAAATTAAGCAATCCTCATACTTTCAGCAGTACTGCACAGGGTACTGCACAGGTCCTCAGAAGAGGGCCGTTTTCTCCATCTACCTGGCCAGAGAGGTAAACATTGTCCTGAATCACGGCTATTTATGCAAACACTGACATATTTCTTTAGCCTTTTAAATAATAATGTTAGCAGCCGACAGAGCAGGCACCCTGATGTAGTGTGCGTTATCACAGGTGACTTTAACCACACAAACCAGTGCAATCTGAAAAACATCATCATATACACGTGTAACTTACCCGGTCCTCAAGTCCACAGCACGTCTTTCCCTTTTGTCTGACTGGTTGTGGAGAAGTGGCATCAGTGGTGCAGAAGTGCCACTGTTCCGGGTACTAAGACTTTCACTGTAATTTGATAGGAGAATGGTTGGTTCATGCAGTGGCGTGCACATTTTGGGGGGCAAGTGTTGTGCGGATGGTGTGGGGGTGGCATCAGGGCAATAATATAATATAATATAATATAATATATGGCTATATTATCATTATCATGAATGTTAAATATGTTATTATCATACATTTTTAAATGTAATGGTCTATTATTAAAAATGTAGGCCTATGATAACATATTTAAAATGTATGATAGTTTGATAGCAAAGTAAGTCTTTGTGTCACTTTTTATTTTGCATTTTGTGAAAGAAACAAAAAAAGTACCGGTATTTACAAAATCCCACATAAAACATTACAGAAGCCATATTTCACTACAAAAATCCTTATGGAATACAAGTGAATTCCACTTAACACTAGGTGAGTTGCACATTCTTTAAAACAAATGTTTATGGTGGTTTTAAGAACATTGCATGCTACACGGATCCATTGACTTTCACTAGCTTAGCGACATGCTCCCTCTTTTAACTTGTCTTAAAGCAAGACAACGGCTTACATAAAAAATAAGACACTTTACCACCTTTATAAACCCTGGCCAACGATTTTAACTGTATTAAGCCCCAAAATAGTGGCATACCCCTTTAATGTTCAAAATAGTGCACTTGCAACCTTTAAGGCTGCAATAGATTTGTAAAAACTAAAACATATTCAGGTAAAAAGAAGGACCAAGTCAAAGCACTGATCCAAATCCTGTGGAGAGATCTGAAAATTGCTGTTCACACACGCTCACCATCGAACCTAACTGAATTGAAGTTGTTCTCCAAAGAGAAATGGGCTAGAATTTCAGTCTCCACATGTAGGCTAGTTATGGGAATACAGTAGCCTATTCCAAAAAATCTTGGAGATAGAGTTTCACCAAAATGTCATTGTGGAAAACATTAAACATTAAGCAGGCTGAATACTTGTGCCAACCATATTTTTCAGTTTGGAGGCCTATAAATATAAAAAGTTTAACATTTTCATTCCATCTCAACTTACGTGTTACTGTATTTAACTTATTAAATACTTTTAACATCAATTAAATATACTTAAAGGAGCACTGTGCAAGAAATGGTCAATAAAGTCCAACTATGCTGCTCATTGAAACTGGGTTGCCTATTGCCAAATTTGATCTTTTCGTGAAAGTTTACTAAGTAATAAACTAATAGTATCTAGTATGGCCCAAGTGCAGTCACTTTTGCAGCTAAAAATGTCTATTTCTGGAAATTAAAAATGGCCGGCCATGGAGAAGACAATTTTCCCAGTCATAATTAATACTTAGAATTTGGTGGTGGTGGTAAGTATTCATGAAAAAGGTAACATTAGTGAATGGGTAGCATGAATTCCGGCCATGGAGAAGAATATTTTCCTAGTCACAATTAATACTTAGAATTTGGTGGTGGTGGTAAGTATTCATGAAAAAGGTAACATTAGTGAATGGGTAGTATGAATTCTGGAAATAAACTAAAAACCATACACAGTGTACCTTTAAGTTTGTGGTCATGACATGGCAAAATGTTAAAAATGTCAAGGGGTGAATTGTTAGGCACGGCTAACTAAGAAAAAACAGGACTAAAATTAAACTCCATAAAAGGACAGGTAGGCCTTCGGCATTTTTGTGCTGCATGGGGTAAGTTGTTCTACTTCATTTCTATACATTTCTGAGTGGTAGAATGAATGAATGAGTGAATGAGCAGCTATGTGTACCTTGAACATGAATAATCACTGATCTCTGACGTGACCATGTCCAGAGAAATGGTGGGGCAGGGCAGAAAGTGGCTTGAGGACTGAGGCCTAATATCTGAAAAAGACATCAAGAAAGGGTATTAAGGATTTATTAAGCCATAAATAAGCACTTGAAGAATAAAGAAAGATCGGAAAAGAATGTTAAGGAAGAGCATTACAGTGTGTCCTCGAAGGTTTCCGAAGGGTAATCGTTCAGAAAAACAGCGGCTGTTTTGACAAAATTGTCCAAAAACACAAATTGAAG
Source organism: Engraulis encrasicolus (assembly GCF_034702125.1). Taxonomy (NCBI): domain Eukaryota; kingdom Metazoa; phylum Chordata; class Actinopteri; order Clupeiformes; family Engraulidae; genus Engraulis; species Engraulis encrasicolus. The sequence continues at coordinate 23,540,310 of NC_085861.1, read as the reverse complement.
TTGTGGTGCAGGCTGTAGTCATTGTCTACAGTAGCCTACTCACCATGACTGCCTTCCAGCTGAAGGGGATCATGACGGCTCCCAGCGGCATCTTCATCTGCTGTAGACAGAATGCGGATTCAGATTCATCTTCAGTGGAATGAAATACCGGTTCAATGGATTCATACCTGTGACGTTTTCAGGTCCTAACCACATGCTGTTTGAGAACAGTTTTTTATCCCCCACTGCCATAAACCTTCTCAATTCGTGCAGACAACCCTGGGGTGAGTTTCTCAAAAGAGAAGTTGTTAGCCTGTTAGCAACTTCGGTAGTTGCCAATGGGGAAATGCATTGAAAACAACAAAGTAGCTATAGTAAGCAACTTTGCTTTTGAGAAATTCACCCCTGATCACGGACTAGAAAATGTTGTAGGCCCAGCTGTCGTGTCCTAATGGTCTCAGTTTGTGTTTGTGCCTCTAGTTTTAACGTCATTATGGCATGTTAGAACCGGCACCAAGCTGTACTGGAGTCAAACTCCACCTGCCTGCAGAGTGGTCATTAAAGAGCCATTCATTCATGATCATAATAATGGTTAGTCCATACATTTATTAGTAAATGTTCCAATCTGTATGAATCTGGATAAATGGCACACATTTACTGTATTCTCATCCCTATTTTTTTCTGAATCTACCGAATTTATTTTAAAGTGTACAGTACCATTTTGGAAATAAGCTCATATTACAGAGAAAGGTAAAAAGCAATCATTTAACTTCCAAAATTTCCAAAAAATGGTACAGTATCACTTTAACTTAACTTGGGATTAAAACTGTAGTACTTACTTAGGACCCCAGTAATTGGCTAAGAGAGAGGGAGAGAAGGAGGAAGAGGAGAGTATTATTCAAATGATTTAGATATATCACCTAGCAGTAGAAGATTTAAAAGCACAGAGCAAACATATTAAGTTATGCCATTAGAGGAAATATCAATAAAAATAGTTCCTACCAGACTGAATGCTCCCAGTGCATTCAGCACCATCAAAAATGGCACCAGCATTGTCCCAATCTTAAATGAGCGTATAAAAAAGGTGTAAATTGTTAATTGCATTGAATTCTTCTAAATGAAATCCATCTCATGTTCAGACAATAACCTCACTCAATTCCACCACCTAGTTTACAGTTTTGTTCAATTGCTTGCACATAATTTTCACAATTTTGCACAAAAAATCAACTACTGCTCTCACAAAATACAAAACAGGGTCTCACTCCCGCAAAGGTACTTTATAATTTGAAAAGCATGCACTTGTCTCACACTGTACATTTCCAAAAGTAAAGCTGGTGTGTGTGTATAGGCAAAGATTTTCAAAAAGTATCTAGCCTGAAGAATTAGTGTCTCGTTAACTTGAGAAGTAATTATGGAATCTGAGTGGCAGGATTTAGAAATAGCGCAATACATAACACCTTTGTACAATTGGAAAACAAACTTAATAGGCATTGATTAAATTAGATTTCGTTAAAAAGACACATACGTACATGTACTGGGTATCCTTACTGCTTGTCCGGGAGCCTCAGCTTCACTGACAGAAGTCAAATGACTTTGGGCTGCCTGGGGTTCCTACATAAGTGGACACCTGTGCAGCTAGACCTGTTTTCAGACATGCATCACATTTGGCTTGTGAAGATTTTGAAGAATTTAGGCGTGAGGAAATGTTCAAGCAGGACAAGTATGTATGATGCTCTCTTGGATACACTGTTCAGAAGCGGTTTGAATAACCTTTATTACATTACATTACACTTAGCTGACGCTTTCATTTATTCAAAGCGACTTAGAGTTATTATTTTTCAGGGTATATTTTAGCGGTATAATCATAATAATAACTAGAGAGTGCAGACCACCGCCAAGGAAGCATTTGGCTATAATGTTACACCCTTTTTCAAGTAGCCTATTTCTGCCTTGTTTTTGTGGAGTTAGAAACTGGAATGTCAAAATTTGATCCATCCCGCCATGGTGAAGAATCTTTTTTAAAAATTCCTGGATCCGGACCATGATCCGGATCACCACCAAAATGTTATCACTTGTTCCTTTTGCCATTTCTAACAACTCACCAAAGTTTAATCAAAATCCACTCATAACGTTAATCTGCTGACAGACAGACAGACAGACAGACAGACAGACAGACAGACAGACAGACAGACGAACCAATGTGGCCGAAAATATAACCTCCTTGGCAGAGGTAATGATAATAATAAAATAGTTTTTAAAAAAAATAGTTTTTTGATGGTGTATATCAATCATGGACCCCAAGGCCACTTTCCAAAAGGATATAGGGCTAATGAATTGGGGAGAGGGGAGGAGGGAAGGGTTAAGGACCCTAGGCCTCAGCTAAGAGATGTACTGTACATCTACTCTTTCGTGCAGAGCCTCTGTCAATAACCTTATTGTCTCCAAAATGGAAATGGCCATGTCTTAATATGTTATTTAATATTGGCCATGTCATAGTAATGTTGTTATGTTATGATGTATTGGAGTTTTTTCAGGAAATGGTGAGTAGGTGATCCTATCTGCATGGAAGGGCTACAGTACATAATGGACGTTGGGTCAGGTCTGCTACAGGAGGGTAAAAGTGTGAATAATGCTAACTTTTCTAACTTTTAGTCAAAGAACTTGGATCAAACGTCGGCGAAGTGTGAGGTCAAGTCAAGTTTTTTAATGTCAGTTTCTTTCATATGCGCAGGTCATACAAGGAAATAAAAAAAATAATTTTCTTTCTAATTCAATGAAAGGACATAGACATATACGAGACTGACATTTACAGACTGACATCAAAGTGCAAGACAGGACAAGTAAAAGTGATGGTCCAATACCCATAAAGTGATGACGTAATGAATAATACTGAGCATTTAACATTGGTGAGTGACAGTGATGGACCACTGATAAACAGTAACAATAAGTGATAGAGTGATAAATAATAATTAACAAGCACTAGTCTAGGTCACAAGCACTAGTCCAGGACAGGAGTTATGATAATGGTAGGTCTAGCCATAGATGGGTCTAGCTCCATTACTACATCTGGACATTTCGGTCAAATTACTTCGGAACAGTTCAAAGACAGTGCATTTCGTGCATCACTGTCTAACCGCAATTAGTTCTAAACATTAAATGTTGTTATGAAGATTTATGGAATCCATGAGCTGAAGAAAGCAGGAGAAGTTGAATGGGGGAATGAATGGGGTGCAGGGTAATATGGCTGCCTGTTCACCCCAGAGTGGCAGACGTGACTCAAAACGCTTTTCGCTTCTTGTTAGGTCCAAGTTCTTTGTTGTAATGGACGACAAAGTAGTTTGTTTTCCCGGACACAGGAAGAGAGGTGGCAGACACAATAACCAGCATGGACCTGGAGGAGGTGGAGATGGTGGGAGGATAGGAGAGGTTTTTTTTCAACCATCTAAATTGTACGTTGCAACCTGTTTGTCCAGTTTAGCGGCATGCTCCAATCCAATCCGTAATGGATGGACATGGCGTCCATAGGGAGACAATGTACAGGTACACAAAACATTCAAAATGATACGTATTGGGATAATGAAGTCAATCTGGCACATGACCCATCCCTTATACTGTAAGTAAGGCACACACATTCCATGTAAAAATATCCATGTACTGCAACATATGCCGGTAACCATATTACAAAGTACAGTATGTGTACAGTATGTATGCTTCTGATACCTGTACAGTATGGCTCATAGGATGGCTATAAAAGTGCCCCGTTTCTACATTAGATTCTATAATAGTTTTATTGCCATGCACATTTGTATATTTTCCAGTGAGTGAACAAATAAAGTGGACAGGAGAAAGACAAAGGGAGAGAGAGAACGCACAACTCTGCACGAGAGCATCAAGAAATGAAAGATTGTGATCTATTCACTAAATATTCCTTAATTAGCGAAACTGATGTCAGAGAGTGAGTAGCAAATTGTGTAGAGCAGAGGCAAAGACACTTAGAATAAGTCCTTTCACTCGGCGGCCATCTTGGCTACGCCTCAGGGTTGCAGTTTCAGATTAGTAAGACCAAGGGCGTCCTAAAATGAATGATTACACAGAAATGGAACAATGGAGCGACCCACAACTCATATGGTTGGAATCGCAATGAAAACTATTTTATAATGGCTATCTCAGATTGGCCGTATGTGAAAGCAACGCTGTAAATCATCATTTTCTTACTGATGTGTTGAACTGCACATGTGCAGAATTTTACATGACATGGCGCTGCGCGGCATGGGATCAAATGGCCGCGGACTCTGTTGCAACCCCACAAGCAGCTGCCCGATGTGAACCGCACATGTCATCAGCAACCGACCAGCTGAAGCAGATTCTGAGGGTATACCGATTAGGTTTGAGCAATTGTAAAAGCTTACGCGTCAAGGCGGCGAGATGATTGGATAAATGACAGCACAGCTCAGCAAGCAATTGGCTCTTGTTGCCGGACAGGTGGGATATAGGCCTATGCAAGCAAGCGCCATATTCGCGTAGCGAATTGCCCCTGTTCATTCCAATGGGCGCTCTTTGAAGTGTTTCATTTCCTGATAGACTATCTCTGCAGAGGTGGGCAAACTCACGCCCCGGGGGCCACATGCGGCCTGCTGAATCATCTGGCCCATAGAGCCTTACAAGAGAGACAACCGTTGAATTCAAAGTGCTTCTTTTATCAACATTCTTAAAAGTGTTAATGGTTTTGTCACAGGGAATTTGTTATGGATGTCTCTGTGACAGTTTCCCTGAACCAAAGCCGGATTGGGAATGACTTTCATTCGGGACTTGTCCTGTCTTACACCATCGATGCGGCCTGCTTGGATCATGGGAAAAAAATGTAACTCATTTTTTTTATCTTATCTTATCTTATTCATTAATATTAATGAAAGTGTAGTCTGCATAAATTCACCATGTCGCGGCCCTACCGTGGCTCTATAGGTAGGGCACTGGGCTGCTATGCTGGTGAACCGGGTTCGAATCCTTTCCTGTCTCTCTCTCTCCCCCCAATCATTGCCTTTCTCTCTAATAAGGTCTAAAAAAAATCACCATGGCAGAACTGTTCCATGTCTTTGTGTCCGACAAAACAGTTGTCCGACAATTGACTGCTTAGTAAGGTATGTATCAGTCTTTGAAAAAGAGAGTGAATAGTCCGACATCCTGTTAGTCCGACCACACGTTAAAACTCAGCCTGGTCCTGACCATCCCACTATACCATTTCATTTCGTATTCATGGTCTGGAGGTTGTTTGATCTGACGTGATTGCAGGAAGCGGGAAGGACATTTTTTTATGAACAGGATAAGTTGTTGAACAAACATGTCTGACGTCTATCTTTGGCGATGTAGGACCGTTTAACAGACATGTCTGACAGAACATCCTACTGTAGGAAAAAATTACAATGTAGGGACAAACACATGCCAAATGCTGATGCTCAACATTGCTCCACAGAAAACAGGTACCAGACGTAGTGCGGAGCCAAGTCTCTTGGCGGAAGGACGTAGGATGGTGCGCGAGGTAAAACTATGAACAAACCAAAACCTAACCCTAACTGTCAGTGAAGGCATGTTCTGTTAGTATACAATTGTTTTAGCATTTTGATTTTGCACACATTTAACAGAAAAGTTAAAACTATGTCTATGCTCAAACCCCAATTCCTAACCCTTTTTGTCTGAAAAGATGTGCTCACATGTAGCCTACCCAGAAACGCATCTTGTCACCAGTCAAGGGAGGCAGCCGCTGGGGGCCTCCAGCACACTAGATGGTGAAAAACAGCTCAACTTCTAACTATAATAGCGGCAATTTGTTTTGAATGTTCATTCTTTTGGGTTTTTGCTTGGGGCCCCCATTGACACTAGAATCGCCTCAGAGCCTACCCCAGTAGCCTGAGTGTCACACACATCTGTCGGCCTAATGGAATGCCAGACCAATGGGCCATCAATGGAGCATCTTAGGCAAGATAGACATCAATAAGTATCATAATTAGGTATATACATACAGCATATTATCATACCCATCTATCTTTAAATTTGCTTGGGGTAAAAAAGTAAAAAAAACTTGCGGGGGGTGTAGGGGGGTTATGTCAAATGGGTGTTAAATTGAAATCAGGATTGTAGGGATTGGATTGCTATGGCTTTATTTCATGATCCACTCAGCAGCTTACTGTACTTTGTATATAAAACTACTGTAGGTAAATTAGGCTATGGATGATATTATCCAAAGTGGATTTGATAAAATATGACAGCTCGTGGCAGAGATGTGGACTTGTGACTTGTGACTCGGACTGACTTGTGACTTGAGTCACAAATGACTCGACTTGAGACTTGACTTGCCAATATTAGGAGTGACTTGTGACTTGACTCGACTTGTACGCTATTGACTTGAGACTTGACTCGACTTGACAGTTTTAGCTTGCAATGACTTGCAATTGTGCTCCAAGCAGGGCTTGAAAACGAAATTATTTTTCAAACGTTCCGTTCCGAACGGTTCAGGCAAGTTTCAGTTTAACGTTTTCGTTCCTGCAATCGTTCCCCCACAAAAATATCGTTCCTGAACCGGTTCGGAACGAAAAATAACGTTCGTTCTTAACGTTCCTGCAGTGTTTAACGGCCATATTTAAGTCTATTTTCGTGGACTTTATCTTAGAATAGACGTACTCATTATTTCCCCTTGATTTACACAGCTATTCTCAAAAATAATAACACACCCAAAAACACTCAGATGGGCTATCCATCCTGGCAGATTCAACCGGAGGCCTATAATTCTTATCAAAAGTAGCCTATGCCAGCCCAGTAGCGGTGGGTGGATGTTGATTAGGGAGGCACAATACAGAATAGCCAGAGAGTTTAAAAAAATAGCCAGAGAGAGTTCCTAAAAAAATCTCTGGAATAGCGCAGGTAAACGTCAGCATAATAAGAGGTGTCGATAGGCATGGATTTCAGTTAGCTCTATTTAATAGGCCATGGTGAGGTTTGCAGCAAGTGAAACCCGTGTAAGTAAAAGGGACACAGTTTGCTCCACAAAAAAATCCCAAACTGTTTTGAGATGTGCACGATGCAAGGGGTCACTAGTTCTAGAGAAGGGACAGGTTGCATAGTCTGAAACCTCGGATATGCTCTCAGATATCGGCTACCATTCCAGTGCAAGTCCATCACCACAAAACCGGAGACCTTTTGTAGCCTAACAGACAAGCGTCACAAAATAGTAAGAGTTTCCACGTAGTCCATCCCATCATCCCAGCCCTCTGCACGACAGAAGAGAATAATAACTTACAACAACAAATGCGCTGTCTTTCTCTATCCCTGCTTGTTGTCACACGCGACCTACTGTTATTCGTGATGACAGCCAGGAAATATTGCACAATACTGAGGAAACCATCGAAACATTGAGCGGGCCAGCTAACGTCAGCTAGCGTCTGTCCATCTGCCACGAATGACTTTATCCCGCATTGACCACAACAACAGATAAATAAGACGTCCTTGATTACAGCACATAAAACACCAGCTCTCACCTCTCTTCTCTACAACCGACAGTGGGATACGCTGCGCACAACAAAAGCACTTCAGTAACTTTACGACAACATAATTTGCCATAACCGCATTGAACATCGAGGCCATCGGCGTCGTTAGAGCATTTTTACCGGGGCACGTGCCCTGGTGTGGACCTGCGGTGCCAGCCTATAATGGGCACTGATTTTTTAATTAATTAATTTATTTATATCTTTATTTTTTATTATTTAAATCTGGATCATCTGTTAATATACAGAATACATGTTTGCATTATTTTTTTTCTCTTAAAATACGCCTATAGCCTACTACACTTAAGTTAGAATGTAAGTCTGACACCGACGCAGCAGCCTGATCAGAATGCACTTGCCACCATGGCCACTCGCACTCGGAGCATGTAGCCGGAATTGCCTGCTAATACAGACATTTTTCATACTATCTTTAAGAAACACGACAGCCTTACTAGTTCTCTTAGTGAAGACACACTAAAACATTGATTATAGGCCTAATATAACCTAGTTATTTTTGGCACCCTGAAGAAATTGACTATTTGAATTACGTGGTGAGTTACATGGTGCCCCCCCCTCATTGGCCGACCGCTGCAATGAAATGTGACGAATAGGACTAAAGAGTCGTTCTTCTTGATAAGGAGAGATTTGGGCAGCACATCTTTTTGAACCGAACCTTACCTGCAACACAGCGACCATTCACTCCGGCCGGTGTGAAGTGAAGTAGCCTAAACAGTAAGCGTCATTTTTTGTTATCATCTGTAAACTAAGCATAGCATGTCAATCAAATGTGTAGAACATGTTTCATCTAATAACGCGAAGGGGCGTCTCTGAAGTGGTGTTAGCCTATGTGGTCAATAAGTAGCTAGCTAAGCTGGACCTGTTGATCGGAGAAAGATCACAAATGTCGGCTTCACCAACTATTTGCCATGTTGTGCTGTTTCTCAATTCTGTACGTTCGTGTTTTCAGGGGGTGATGATCCCGTGATGGACTACCCCAACTTGTCTTGTCAGCTTTGCTAGCTATCGGCATATATTTTGACATCTTGACAAAGTTGCCTGCAACCAATGGCCCCGCTGTTATAGCCCAGGCTATAGCGCACTATAACGGAATACAACACTCGTAGAAAGCAGTTTTGTAGGCTATGCTGTTGCTTTTAAAAATAGCCCAGCGCATGCTTGAATGAGCCGTCGTCCAGGCAAGTTGGAGGCTGGCTGACTTAATGCAGCCCAAGCACACGTTAGTCTCAGAGTTGAAAATTAACGATTCTGAAATGATTCTCATTCTGGTGTTTGCTGCTCGAGTGGTCTTACAGACAAAAGCATGATGACATCCTACAGGTGGTTACTTTTAAGACAGAAACATAATCTATTACACATAGCCTACGCAATGCCCATGTGTGATACTCTGGCTCCCCCTCTTGACGTGAACATGCACCGGCACACACAGACACGCGCACACGCCATACACACACACACACACACCAATTGATCATTCATAGCTTGCATATACAGAATAGAAGAATGTCCAGTTTTTATTATCAGTATGGATTACAGTTATACAGTTATGTTCACAAGTGGGCCAATTCAATATACAGATATACAGTTAAGTTAACAGTAGGCCAATTCAATTCAGTTTGGTTCAGGTAGATATTGAATGATGCAGAAAATAAGAATATAACAATGTATTTATGATGCTGTTTAATAATAAATAAGTGCTATAAAATATTTTCTTGTGTGCTTGCATAAATTATCTCTGCCCATTCTTTTTTAAAAATAATTGCCCAAAAATTTTTCAGCTCGCGCGCTTCGCGCGCTCGCATTTCTTTTTGGTGCCCTTTTGTGCCCCTGTATAGTGTTGAGGCTGCTGACGCCCCTGATCGAGGCACTCGGCGGTGCCATTACAAGTAGTAAGCTAAACATGACTTACCCACCAGTTGCCTCTCCAGAGCACTCTGCGAATTAGGTTCATCAAATCGCCTATCCAATTCCTTTGCAAATCATAGACTGTATGGTCCAAATACTCTGTCCCTGTAGGAATCCCAACACCGATCTCAAGACATGTTCTCTTTTGCTCTCCATGGTGTCAATATAAAACTCTGTAGCCTACTGTAGGGCGTAGTACTGTCCGTGAATGAGACTGAAGAACAGCGCGGGTAAAGTGTCATATCTCTTACAAAAACTTATTTGATATTGGTGGTCAACAACTTTAGGGCGGGTTTATTAGAGCCAACTTCCAATCACTACGAGAAAGCCAGGAGAACAGAGACAGTTTAGTTCTAGTTTCCTATCAAAATCTCTGAGGAGAAGCACATCCTAAAATTTACCCAGGAAGTTTCTCCATACAATGCACAGTCGCACTCTGATTGGCCAATGCTCCTCAATATTTTATCAATCGGCGGCAAGAGCTCATGTGAAGCAAAATGCTGTTGCTGTATGCATGTTTCCCCTCATACACGTCAGTAGCCGAACTAAAAGACTGTCGCCATGGTTACTCCTCAAACAAAATCGTGCACTTGTATGAAATATAGAGAGCGGAAAAAAAACGTTATTAACCGGTTTGTGGATTTCAGAATAACGTTTTTGTTCCGGAACACTTGAAGACCATTTCGTTTTCGTTTCCGTTTCCGTTCCTTGTAAAATTCCATAAAATTTCGTTCGTTTTCGGTTTTCGTTTTCGTTCCTTGAACCGGTTCGGAGCCCTGGCTCCAAGTCAATGAATATATATATTTTTTTGCATTTTGTGTGTGAAAAAAATGCATGAAAGAAAGAAAAATAAATGATTTACCTTCAACCATAGTCAAAAACCATGCTAAAAAATATATATGATCAATTGTGGGTTGCATGGTCACCCAAACAAACATGAAAGCTTGTCTGCAGCCGTGCTGTAATGGTTAGGGAGTTGGGCTGGAGATCACAGAGTTGCAGGTTTGAATCCCACCCTTAAACCCACCTCTTCCTACATCTCCATCCATGACTGAAGTGCCCTTGAGCAAGGCACCTAACCCAATATTGCTCAAAGGACTGTCACCAATATGTGCGTTGGATAAAAGATGACAGTAATTTAATGACTAATTATAAACCGTGGTAAAACCATGGTTAGTATCAGAGTGAAACAATGGTTCAATTTATAGTTAAACCTAGTAAAACCAAAAACCAATGCCGAACCATGCTCAAAAAACTGAAATCATAGTATACCATGGTCGATTTTCGGGACATGACTGGCGAAGGGGGACATGCAAAGCAGTGTGGAGAGGTAATGAATTTATGACCAAAGGTAATTGTCAATATTGCACATATAATACAAGGTGACTTGTTAATGACTTGGAAAAAATAAGACTTGGACTTGGACTTGACTTGGCTTTGGCACGACTTGGACTTGGACTTGACTTGACTTGGCTTTGGCATGACTTGGACTTGGACTTGACTTGGTCAAATGTGTCGTAACTTGTGACTTGACTCGGACTTGATTGGAAGGACTTGAGACTTACTTGCGACTTGCAAATTAGTGACTTGGTCCCATCTCTGGCTAGTGGTACTGTCACCCACGCTCACGGCGTGCATCTACGTCGGCAAACTGCAAGTTTTATACATTTTCCCTGTTTCCATGGGCAAGCAGATTTCCACCTGAAAACGCTTGTGAGAATGCAGATAAATTGTGGAGAAAAAAACGGACATCTGTGTTTATGCTTCAGACCGTTGTCGTGAGCACGTAGCCTTAGTCCAGGGGTGTCAAACTCAAACTGACTGAGGGCCAAAATCAAAATCTGGAACAAAGTCGCAGGCCGAACTGAACAATTATTTTTAAAAAAGGACTAAAATTGTGCATGGCAAAAATCTCTTTTACATCATATTTGTTAGTTAAAATGTGTCTTCACATCCTTTCACACAGCAAATTTCCTGTTCAAGTCATGTTACGCTATACATAAATGGTATATGTGGGCCAAATATAATACACATTTGAAATTATCTCGCGTGCCAAATAAAATGGCTCTGCGGGCCAAATGTGGCCCCCGGGCAGTAAGTCCCATCATAACTCACCACACAGACAAGGAGTCCGGAGCATGTCAGTGACGTCAACTAGCAATCCGGTTCTCTTCCACCTTTCTATCTACATTTCAATGACCCCAACGCTGCCACAGCTGTTTTCATTGATTGCTGGGAATCTGTGCTGATATCAAACAGACAAGTGCGGTTGCATTATTACGGTTAATAAAGACAGAAAGCAACCCCATAAGATGTTCATTTAAAATGTCAAAAGGCCAATGACTCTGATGTATTTTTGGGCTGCAAGTACATTAGGCCCGCCTTTCCAGTTATTACTACATTTGAAAATTGTGTTATTCATTTTGTGGGGTTAAAATCGTTAAATTACCCGACTGCTCAATTTACCCAATTGTTGGGGACGAATATGTTCTTGCTATGGTGCTCTTCAATATTGCTATATGTAGCCGTTTTTTTTAACAGATGACTAAGACAGAGTTGTGTAAGAGAGGAGACAATGGCACAGTGCCAAACATGTTCAACTGCCCCAAGGCCATTCTTGTCTAACACAATCCTTTTTTTGATGGGAGGTTCAGGCCTTGCTTAAATTCTTTACATTTATGGAGCCATCTCATGCAGTCATACCTGTCAGACAACCTTAGTGCCTGCTAGTAAACAGTGACCTATTATCACGCAGCCTTACTGCCGTCTTGTACCCATTGCAAACAGTGAGCCAAACTTTTTGCTGTGAAAAGGAACCCCTCTCCTCTAAGGAAGACTCGCTTGGAGACCTTGGCATTATCCAGTATAATACACCAATAAAGGACAATAAAAGATCTGAGTGCACAGGTAAATACACTAATGAAAGTCACCCATAAAGGGAAAAAAAACGTATTCAAGGATGAACATCAAAGTTACATAAAAGCTTTACTGCCTGAAACGCCTCATGCAAGAATACTGTAGTCTTTGCTTTGATAAGATTTTGATGTATGAAATGAGAAGCATATGTTTGGCATACACACTGGTTTTCGTTTCGTTTGTTTCACTTAGCGCACATGATTCTTATAGCCTACGTATGTTATTGAAAGTAGGCCTATATGTTTTTCTTACGTAATGGGCCAATTGTTTTATGTAGGCCTACTTAACACCACATTCTGACAAAAGGATGGTCTGTGCATGGTGTCTTTAAAATTGATGTTAGACAATTTATTAATACACAGGGGAAGCCTGAAAAGAGACATGGAAGCATTTAATTTCATACATAAATGAAAAGTAGGTGACCACCAACAGTTATACCCTGAATGTAAGGACAGGCGTATTCTGTTATGAGAACATCATCCCATTCATTACAGCCATTTCTGTCAGATCCACTCTAGTCAAAAATGAGACGGGAAACAGAGATATACTTCAGAAGCTTTATTTCTGAATTTCTGTTTGGGGGTAAGAAAAGATCAGATTCTTGAATGGGCAGCAAACTCTTCAAAAATAACTGACCAGAATTGCTGAACCTTTAAATAAAGTCAATTGGTGTCTAATCATCAGCAGATGTTGTAATGAAACTCTTTCACATAGCCTACTCACAATTGCATAGGTTATCCACCCGTTTATCTTATTAATCTGAAAACTAATAGTATCAAAAAATATCTATTAAAATAGTCTTAAACTAACACTAACTTACTAAATAAATAAATAAACATCAAATGACATAAAGGATCACTTCCTTCATATGGCACTACATGCTACCTGAAATAATGAAAAAAGAACCGCAACACCGATGCTCCCATTTACTTCATTTTTTACTGGGCAGTCATGGGTGAGCGGTTAGGGCGTCAGACTTGCATCCCAGAGGTTACCGGTTCGACTCCCGACCCGCCAGGTTGGTGGGGGGAGTAATCAACCAGTGCTCTCCCCCATCCTCCTCCATAACTGAGGTACCCTGAGCATGGTACCGTCCCACCGCACTGCTCCCCATGGGGCGCCACTGAGAGCTGCCCCCTTGCACAGGTGAGGCATAAATGCAAATTCGTTGTGTGCAGTGTGCAGTCTTCACTTGTGTGCTGTGGAGTACTGTGTCACAATGACAATGGGAGTTGGAGTTTCCCAATGGGCTTTAATCTTGTCTTATCTTCTACAAGATTAAAATGAAGTAAATGGGAGCATCGGTGTTGCGGTTCTTTTTTCATTATTTCATGAACTTTACGTCTTTTGGACCTGCACCCGAAAGCATCTGGATGTGCGTGAGATTGGATTTTGATAAACTATGCTACCTGCAAACACCACCCACTGCTATGGAATGGGTCTGTTGGATCATTACTTCTAGGATGACATGGAATATGAAATTAGAGATTAAACATGGAAAGAAGTTAAAAATCAAATTCAAGTCATCTTGTTTTGTTGTTGTTGTTGTTTTTAACATAAATCCTGTAATCAACACATTCAATATTTATTCCTTTACATTTCAAGTAGTCTATTGATTCAATTCTACAATGCATTGCAATGCATTACATTTTTACTGAAAGCAAAGCAAATGTATCATCAGTCATGATGAGGCAATACAAGTAGTCAGATACTGAGCAACATTTTATTGGCTGTTTTCTGTATCAGTCTTGCAGTTTTCAATGCTTTGAAGTGCTTTTATTTAATTCAACATTCATTTGCTCCCGAAATATCCTCGGAAATAACTGAAACTTGAAAAATTTGCTGCATCGATTATGGAACTTGCCGCATTGAATTGAATGTCCATGCCCCGCCTTGCATTGCATTGCCGAATCGATTATTGTCACTACTACTGTATGCCTGCATACTGTATTGTGTTGCTAAGAATAGTGTTTGGTGTAGAGTAGGTAAAGCCAGTTCATCAACTGCTAAACCCGTTTTCTAGCCTCGAGGTAACATACTGCATGGTCTGCATTCCCGGTCCATGTACTTTTTTGTTCATTCCTTATTCTATTTTGGAAGTTGCAAGACAAATGACAAAAGGACTCGTCTATGATTTTGTACGCTTGACAATAACTATTAAAATGTAATCCAGCGCCATGTTTTGATATATTTTAGGTAGGCCTACTGAAAACGAAACACTGAATCGCAGAGAAAACTTCTCACAATCGCATATCCACCCATTTAGACTGAAAATCTGAAAACTAATATAGAATCCAGTATTTAAAACATTTAACCAATATTGTTCTTAAAACTAACACAAACTCACTACGCAAAAAATAATCATCAAATGACCTAAAGAATCACTTCCTTCACATCTGCCACTACATGCTACCTGCAAACACCATCCACTGCTATGGAATGCAGACCTTGTAGTCTGTTAGCTTAAAGCTAGAAAACGGGTTTAGCAGTTGATGAACTGGCTTTACATTATCGTACTTGGGATCTGTGGGGGAGGAAGTAACATTTTGGACATTGTTTTACAGGGTGAAGCATTTTTAGTGACGGACGGTGGGATGTAAACATTGCAGAGTTACTGATTGTTGTAATGCACACAGTTATTAACAGGACTGATTGCAGGTGGGGATCATGGAGTAGCTGGATTGCGATTGGAACACACGGGTGGGGGAAGGACTTTATATTTGGCAGGTCTGGACAAGTATACAGATGTCGGAGACGAGAGAAGCGCAACTGTCACGCCACCAAGTGGGTGGGTCTTTTGCCCAATGTTCTACTTTAACACCAAGGAGCACACAGACCAATCAATGATGACAAGAGAGAAGAGCTGCCATTGAAATACATTTTATTAGTTATAAGTATAGGTTTAAATTGTCCATCGTCCCAAGGGGGTCACCAGTCCACACCCACAGGTCCAACAGTCCCTTCCCCGTGCCACCAACTGCAGGCTGAGAGAGAGACACACGACACTATGTAGAATCGGATCCAGTGTAGGCCCTCTATTCCTAGCCGATGATAACGCTACACAGCACACAATTCAGAATAGTGCACACCACAGCACACAGTATAGGCAAAAATACTGGATAAGAGAAAGATTACGCAAACCACGCCCACTCAATGCAAAAGCATGGGCTCAAGTTGGGTCTCCTAAGGGGGCGTTGTCCCCTCCTTCTTCTTCTATTTTTGAGGTGTTTGCTCAAGACGTGCGCTACCGCCATCTACAGCGCTAAGGGGACTTGATTTATTCTCAACCTCAGGACTCCGAAGGTCTCCTAACCGAAGGTCTCCTAAAGGGGCGTTCACCCGACATAAAGTGGATACCGGAAAAGAAACAAAATGACGCTTCTTGGTTAGATCCAGTTTCTTTGGTATAGGTCTCAAGACACAATTGCAAGAACCCCCACTACATGATGGGGGTGAAGTGATGAACTTAAAAAAGAGTCACAGCACACTTAACATTAATGGCTAGGGATATACATCTATGGCTTACGGCAGGCATGGTTAACTTTTTTGATAAAGAGTGCCAACATTTTTCATCGCCACCATCAGAGGGCCACATGACCATACACTTCAAGTACGAGAAGCTACAAAATGATAAATAATATGTTTTGTATATTTATACCCGAATGTTTAGAAAACCATGGAATTTTAACGTGATGTCCTTGATGAGTAACCAAGACAAAATGTTTACTTTTAAAGAAAGAGCAAAATACTCACATTTACTGTAATGCTCCCACAAAATTAAATTATGTTTATATATGGGTCACACTGAGTGAGGAGGCGGGCCGCATGTGGCCCCCGGGCCTCCAGTTGCCCATCCCTGGTAGCCTAGAAATCTAGACGCCCCTAGTGGCCGCAAAATGAATTTGCTCCCGGGGGCACAGCTTTGCTGTAGGGGTTTTTGGCGCGGCCAGGCTACATCCCTGGCTTAAGGAGAGAGAGAAGGGGGGGGGTGTAGGCTGAAGAAGGAGGTGTCGGCAAGGCATCTCACGTGTCCACAGTGCACATCAGCCAATAGGACCCAGACGGCAACCCACAGCTGCTCCACTCGTCGGGCTGGTCACTGGTGGGGCGGGACAGGACGCTGTTACTAGAGAAGACAATGATCACATCCAATTATGCTGGTCTGCCACATGGACTGTGGACATGGAGAAAGTCAGGCACTTAACTTTTTGAGGGGTAGACGATTCCACCACTCCATTCCTTCCATAGCACTGCTGCAATACACTGGAGTGGCTTCCATAGGGTCTCTGTGCGGCTCACTCAGCTCTGCCCAAGCGCTCCATGCATGGGGTTGGTCTGTTTTGATGGTATCTGAATGCGCACGCAGCCAGGGATACCAAAATGTTAGGCGGCTAGGTGTTTTATCATTGGAAGTTTCATTGAACCAATGTAGTGCTTGCTAAGAACCTGTTTTGTAGTCGGCTGGATGTTGTAGGCCTAGCGGTTTCTGTGCTTTCTGTAAGCCTACCAACTCAATTCTGGGAGAACTATCTTGACGTGAGTACATCAGATCGATTCCTATGCTGTGTAAATTAAGTTTTATTGTATCACACCAATCACACATGAGGAGGACGTTTGAGTGACGGCAGCTTTCAAACAATCAGAGGCTGCTGCCGACCGCGAAACCCTGCCTTGTCAACAGTGGCTAACGCTTCGCAACACAACAAGGCGTTTTTAGAGCACATGGCAAAAAATTCATGATAGTATGTTCCTCTAATGGTGTCACCGACAATACCGCGTTCAAGCAAGTGGATAAAGCTGCCAGCCAACAATGCTCTTGTCATACACTGTGCAGGTCTCCAATGGTTTTCCAATAATAAACACCAAGCTGCCTAGCATTTTGGAATCCCTGGCTGCATACGAGTGATTCTCTAATTCGCCTACACTTTTAAGTCCGTGGATTTTATTTGGCAATTCCACTAACTATTAACTGCATCCAATGATGTTTTGGACATTAGAAAACATTTATCTTTCATATAATACAGAAAGTGTAGACATAGCATTATTTCCCTCAGCAAGAATGAATATTTAATACTGGTTTTGGGCGTTTTCATGCCGTCCTGTTTTCCAAATGTCAGATTCAGTCTTCATATTAGCATGTAAAGAAACTTGTTTTGCCCAAGACGATTGCAAATGTTGATTCACAGTAATCATCACAATATGACAAAACTGTCAGAAAGACCACTGTCCTTTCCATTATACATGAAATTTGCCATTTTGTGTGTGTCCACGAAAAACTGTGTTAACCGTGTCACGGTCTGAAACCTCCTCCATAAATCAGTAATGGTTTGGTCTTAGGCCATACGAATAACATCACGTGATGTCATCATAACCTCTTTGGCAGGATACGGGAAGACTTTTTGGTAAATTTTGAGCTCCATCCTTCCATAATTTAATCCACTCTTTTTCATGTTCTCATAGCGGGAAAATTGCCTGTCAACTGTGTTATCAACATATTCATAAGAATCTGAATTAGAAATCACATGTAGAAAAACACAGATAAAGCATACAGATACATGAATTGATTAAGGTGTTGTGGTGGAACTTCTGAGGTCCTCAGTTAGCACAACACCATAAAAATGGCTGAAATGTCAACGGTGTTACCATCAATGGTGTTACAATTAAGTATGACAGTCAGGGTTGCCAGATGAGGCTGATGATTTCCAGCCCAAAAAATGATCAAAATCCGCCCTAAAAACCTGTCCAATTCTATTGATATGGCAGTGGGCAGGTTTTTTCTGATAGATGCCATTTTTACCCGCACACGGCCATCCTAAGCAGCCCAATTGGGCGGGAACCAGCCCAATCTAGCAACACTGATGACAGTTGAGGAGGAGTATGTTTTTGCCAATTTATATCCATATTGACAGACAAACAAAATAAAAATAAAAAAATAATTTGTGTTCTAGGGAGATGGGTTTGTCTGCTCTGTTTTTTCTCCTAAAAAAGTGCCGACTTGTTCCCCTGCACTGTTGACCGTAACACAGTTGAGTAACACGGTTGAAAGTATTTTTGAGCTATTGATCCCTTATGTGTTGGAAAAATCTTATGAACAGACACTAGGGGTTATCTCTGGAGAAGGAAGTCTTGTGTAAGGAGGGTGACTAAATTCAAATCAGATGTTACAGGGATTTATGATGAAAAATGTGTCAGTCTGTATCACAGTGACTCATAAAATCCTACTTATGAAGCTCAACAATCACATTTTCTATATCAGTTGCACAGATTAATGACAACATTACTGCTAAGGGACATAAGCACTTTCAAACATATATTGTTTCAACTCTGTAGTATTTTTATATATGTTTGAAATGACATAGTATTTGTCCATAACACTGTTGACAAAATAATTAAGCAAATGTTCGCTTTCATTAGAGTATTTATGAAATGATTTAAGATTAAGCTTGGCAATTTGTTTGTTTGGAAACTTAAATATATACACTATGTAAACATCTAGGTCATTTAGTTGAAAAAAAATACTGATAATTGACATTTTGTTTTTGCCAAAAGCGTAGGGGAATCGTAGAATCACTCATACGCATTTGTTTGTGTACGAACAGCCGGAACCCATGTATAGAAGTGGGTGCTTCACTTCAATCAGTCATTGTGGCCTATTGTTATTGTCTACTCTGCATCAGCATGCTGCAGCTCTTCAGGTGTTCTCTAGTGATGGGCAAATGAAGCTTTGTTGAAGCTCTGAACCAGTCAGGCACATTGCTTCACAAATTGGGTTAGTACTTGAAGCTTCAGTAACAGGGCTCTCTCCTGGTGAAAAGCCATGTTTGCAATTCAATGGGCTCTCTTCGATGAGATGAGATGTTGTGCCTCATCTGTGACAATACCCCCAATATTGGACTGAGCTCGTACTTTTGCGCACTAACTTTCAGACATTTGATGTTTTAGGCTACTGATGAGGCAGTTGAGGTAGACAACACTACAAAGGCTACGATGCCACATTTATTTATTTATTCATTTATTATTAGTCTATTTTTGGGCAATCAGAATAAAGCGTTGCTGAACATTAATGTCTTCTCTCCTTGTTGTGTTCATAACTTATGATGATGTTGTCTACTTGTCTATCAAGTGGGACTTATAGGCCTAATGACAGTCAATAAAATATCTATTCTCTCCACTGCAACCTGGCAGACGGCTCTGCACAACCGTATCTCACGTCTGTCGTAAAGTCTTCACGAAAAAAATGGGGAAAATTCTGGGGAAAATTCTAGGGAAGAATCTACAAAGGAAGTGGTGCATTCACGTTATTGCCCGTGTTTCGTGGTTGATTTACGATTTGAGTCTCGTCCAACCACGAAACACGGGCAATAACGTGAATGCACCCCGTCCTTGTAGATTCTGCCTTAGAATTTTCCCCAGAATTTTCCCCATTTTTTTCGTGAAGACTTTACGACAGACGTGAGATAGGGCTCGGTGGAGGATACTTGCGGCCGAGTTGTTACAGGATACTCTTAATAAGAAGGGACAGACCATGCTCGATACTTTACCCGGTCTAGCACTCGAAAAGTTGCCGCATATTGTGCAGATGATTTGGTGGTGCCAACAACACGTGAAACTAGGCACAATGGAGACTAGAGCCTATAATTTAGACATAGCCTATTCATTTGATTGTGCTACGTAAACTTAAAAGTGTCAGTAGGCCTACAGAATCAAACGGGACGCTGAAATATTGGAGCCAGTAACTTCGTGTCTTCGGATATTGTGCAGAGGTGTGCGCGCGCGCACAACTCATTTCTCTCCCATCTCTTTGCTCATCAAGACTCCGATCTCCAAAAAGACACGGGCACTCAGGATAACTGTTTACACGAGCTGCTTAAATAATGTGATGCAGGTTCTTCATGACTGCATTCGCACATATCTTTAAACATCCATGATGGAATTGTCACTCTTAATGTGCAAGTATTGGATATGAAAAAAAGATCCTAAAACGGTCACGGTCACAACACCAGAGGACCCGTGGTGGTGTGGTGGATATTTGCGGAGGGGGCCGAGGCCGAGTTGTTACGGTAGGCTACAATCATATTATAGAAGGGACAGTCAGACGACACAGCGCGACTCACATAGGGTAGCTGTGGTACCGCAAAGCATTCCTGCAACTGCATGCAAATACTCGGGCGGATATCCGGGCACTCACATCCGGCAGCCTACTTACGTTGGGTTGCTACACCGTGCTCTTTGCCAGCAGAAATTGTCTAAGCTATGAGATAGGCGTCTCTCATTGGCTCCCATATAGCCCCGTTGGCGAACGCAGCCAAGTAAAAGATGAATGGGAGCCTATTGGGCTAAATGGCTCAGCAGGGATTTGTGACGGTTCTGTTCTCTGGTTTGTAAAGATGTGTGCACATTCTGTACCTTATCATGAACGTTGTATTAGAAGTGAAGTTAAAGGTTCCTGACATGGCTTTGTTCTCCCAAAGACGTGTTAGTTTTGTCCTGCAACACGCTAGCATTCGGCTAATACCTGCTGGCTGAGGAATCTTTGCGACTATTCACGACCAGAGCTGACGAGAGACGTACTCTGACTGATCCTAGCAGAGACATCTACGGTCACACACCTCAAAACCCCCCACCGCCGTCCAACATGTTAATTGAAGGTGCCCAAATTCTTAAGGATGAGCGCAGTCATTTCCTTTACCCCATGTACACATGCCGCTTTTCCACCACCTTAAATGCAATAAATAACAGGTGTCCGCAACAATCCTAACATAACTTTAAACACATCGACATCTGAAGTCAGACTTAAAACTACAAAACAAATGGCGTAGTGCCGTAAAGTCGATTGTCACGTGTTATGTCATTGCTATAGTTGAAATAAGGGTAATTTTCACGAATGTAACACTTGACAAGATGCAAACGTGTCGGCAAATGCTTTCACTTACTTATATCTATCGAACGCGACTCCATTGTTTCCAGGGAAAAAATCACACGGGCAGATAGTTCTATGAGAAGGGTACAGCCCCATTGGCACCCATTCATTATTTACTTGGCTGTGATAACATAGCTGCAGTGCCACTCCTGGCCACACCAGCTAGTTGTGCTTCTTGTACAAGATTCCATTTTCTTTGCCTGTATACAGGTCTGTGGGGTTGCTACTGTAGCGCCCGGATATCCGCCCGAGTATTTACGTCAATTTTACCTCAGCTACTCGATTTCGGTCGTGTATTTACGACAGTTTAACCTCGGCTGAATTCGAAACGGGAGGCAGTGACTCGATGACTCTCCTCCTACATAAACAGGTCACTGATCAGTTAGCTGATGAGGCAGCCGTTACGAACGGCACTAACGAGTGCGCCGCCTTGCGCATTTGATGTTACGGCGATTCTTGCGATTCATGGCGGGAGTTACGTTCATCACGTTAGCGCTTAGCTTACGCATGCTATTTGAACGGTGAATGATCGTCAGACGGCGGAATCGTAAAATAGGCTATAAATAGATCTAGCGACAGCATATTTAGATACTACAATGTTGATTTATGCATTCGATTTTCAATATCTACAATTGTCACCAGGCGGAACTGCATCCACCGACACTGTTTCCGGGGGGAACAGTTTCGAAACAACACCTAAGATGGCGGCCTCCGTGCCGGTAAACAGCAGCCCATATCATGAAGGCTGGCGGGCCAATCTAGTGATTAATCAGTAAGACACTCAAACAATTAACCACCGATTGGCCAGCGGTAGATAGGAGTGCCTTTAAAAAGTGTTTGTGTCTGAGCTTCCAACACGCAGGACCGGAGCAGCGACCCGAGAGGACGAAGCCGAGAGAGAGGAAACCGTGGATGACTGGCGGAGTTGGGAACGACGGAACCGTTGTGGAAGGACCCCCCCCCCCTCGCAGACCGACACCCGTGGACGGAGCCCCCATCTGCCCTTTGGGCGAGATAAGTGGAATCGTGCTTGCTTGCTATACCCCTAGCCGCTGCCATACCTCTGCTTCACGCTTCGCTAGCAGCTAAAGCTACCTTCTGCCCTGCTGTCATTCTGTGTCGCTTGGCTGCATGTTCTCCCGGTTGCATTCGATTGCATAGCTGCCGCTATCACTTCTGCTCCCTGCCCATACGCTTGGCCTTAACCCTTTACCTGCCTGAGCTGTCTGCTGCATTGTGCTGTGCCCACCTCTGCTGCTCTTAACCCCTGCTCCTTGCCCGCATGTATAGCCTTGGCCCTTTGGCTGCCTGAACTGCTGCATTGTGCTGTGCCCACCTCTGCTGCTCTTAACCCCTGCTCCTTGCCCGCATGTATGGCCTTAACCCTTTAGCTGCCTTAACTGCTGCAATAGTGCTGTGCCTACCTCTGCTGCTCTTAACCCCTGCTCCTTGCCCGCATGTATGGCCTTAACCCTTTAGCCGCCGAACTGTTGCAATTGTGCTGTGCTTGCCTCCCCTGCTATCTCACAGCATGCGCTACTACCCCCCCCCACCACACCCCACACACCGTACCCTGCTTGTCTGCATGCTGCTAGCTCTCTGTGCCCTTGCTGGAACTGTGTTGTGCTTGCCTTTCTGACCTGTCCCTGCATACAACACCGCTGCAACCCCTCGCCACTGCTTTTACCAACGCTGCTAACCCAGGGCCCCAGGACTGCTGAAACTGTGTCTCGTTATTCCTCTCTTGGCCCTGAAGTAGCTACTTGCTAACTGCCCCCTTTCCTCTGCTCTCTAGTGCCTCCCCCCATAGGAACAGCAATAGCCCGGGCCCGTTGTGCCACAGACCCTGCTGCCGAGGCTCTCTCCCTCTCGCTCCCGGCGTGGGCCTGTCATCACGTGTGAGTGTAGTTAATTCAAGTGTTTCACCTGATTGCCGTGTAGTGTTTTGTGTGACCCCCGTTTCTCTCAGGCCCCGTTGGCGAGACTGCACGGCTGTAGGCCCAAACTAAACAACTCTATCGCTGCTCCACCCCTTTCCCCCAAAGCCAAGGATCTCGTAGACCCCCCCCCTTTGACCTGAAACCCAGTGTCGTCCCCTCCTGCCCCTTCCGTCCAGCTCACCACCTTGCCTGACTTAATGTGTGCTGTGCCTCGTTCACCCTGCTTGGATTGCTAACCTCATTAACTCATCGCGTGCCACGAGTGTGCTTCTGACTTAATGTGTGCTGTGCCTCATTCACTCTGCTTGGATTGCTGAACTTCATTAACTCATCGTGTGCCACGAGTGTGCTTCTGACTATTCCCCTCAGGCTTGGCGGCGGAGCTGGAGATTCCGCACTCGGACAGGACTGGAGCGACCCGATCCTTCTTCCTCCCCCCCTCTCTCTGGCTGCCTTGGACGCCCCTCTCTCCCCGGACTCTCACCCCCCAGCACAATTCCTATTTTAGTTAATAAAACATAACCTTTTTGACTTCATTCTGTGGTCCTGTGTCTTATTGGTGGTGTGTCTCAACTCCTCAAGGTTGCTAGGGGTAAAGTTTCAAGTAGGCATACTTGCCTGGTGACATATACATAAGTGTCAGAATAAAGAGTATGGCTGAATCTCAAATGGTGCACTTGTGCACTTTAGTGTTCATGTTTCAGTGCGCATGCCGTATTAGTTACACACTGAAACATAGTGCCCGAAGTGCACAAGTGCACCATTTGAGATCCAGCCTTTGATAAGGTAGTAGCTTGGGTAGTAGCCATGTTTGTTTTTCAGGTTTCCGGTTGAGAGGGAGGTGGCGCACAGCATGTTGGGTACCAAGGCAGCGAAGTCAGCATCTGATGTATCCTCGAAATATCCTCTTTAAGGGGGGTTTAGAGTCGCGCGTTCGCGGGGGTTCTGCACAGAGAATGAGCCACAGCGCCCCCCTGTGCAGCGACAAAACGAGCCCTGGCTGCAGTACACGCATGTTTCTCCCAGGCTGAAATGTCCGTGAGCTGAGCTATGCTTGAAGACGGTGATTGGTCAATGCGCTTACGGCAGTCCGGGGGGAACTCAGCCCTGATAGGTCAGTTGTGTTCTATTCTTCTACCCTACCGCGGAGGTTTGAAGGAAAACGAAAAACACGATGCAGATGACTTGGCAGGAAATCACTGGAGTTTACTTGACAGGGAGAAGAGAAACTGTTTTTTATTTCAGTAGTACAACTTCCAAAAAATCAATTAGAAATATCCATAAAAGGCCATCATGGAAATGATATGTTTGTAGTGTGGTAGTAGCAAAGAAGCCTCTTTGTTCTTTTGTAGTGTGGCAGCTAGCTCATTAAAAAAGGGTTCGCTAATGTCCTGTAGAGTTTGAATGGGTTTGGCTGACAGTTGCTAAACTAGCTGTTAATTAGATAGGCTATCTATTGTATTTAAAAATGGCTTTTGTTTCATTTAACCACCTCAACTGTAAAACATGAATAAAGAGAGACTCTTGTATGCTATCATCCATGTCTAATTACGCCACAACTTTTTAAATTAATAGCAAGAAGCCTCTTTGTTGATACAGTATATAGTACAAGTAGTGTGGCTAGCTAGCTTCTAAAACAGGGTTCGCTAATGTCCTGTAGAGTTTGAATGGGTTTGGCTGACAGTTGCTAAGCTAGCTGTTAATATGGCCATTAGATGTATTGTATTTAAAACGGCTTTTGTTTGGCATTTTAACCACCTGAACTGTAAAACATGAATAAAGAGAGAATCTTGTATGCTATCATTCATGTCTAATTACGCCACAACTTTTTAAATTAATAGCAAGAAGCCTCTTTGTTAGTGGTAGAATTACGTTTCAGGTGGCTAGTCAACTAGCTTTGAGTTTGTAATGACTGATTTAGCTGGCTAGCTACTACTAGGCCCCAGGTGTGAATGGCCATTCATGCTGTCTATTGTCTTTTAAAATGGCGTTTGTCTTGCATTTAATCTCATGTAGTACTTGACCAAAAATAAACTGATGTTGTACCATCTAATTATGCCCCAACTTTTAGAAGTAGGCTACTAGTGGAATATTACGTTTTACATAGCCAGCTGATTAGCTTTGTGATTCATTCTAGGGACTGGGCTCAACTGAATGAGTTAGTTCGCCCCCTGTTGTCACGGAGGTGAATTGACGTCATTAAAATCTCCTCCTCCCTCCCCCCTTGCCCCACTCTTGAATTTTCGGCGGGAAAAAAAACACCACGCCCTTTCGCACGCATTCGCATGTAGGTCGACTATGAGGCAATACCCCCCGCTGACAGTACGTCTATGCTTTACCCCGCAATCGGCACCGCGTGACTATGCATCAGCCTTTACACCCACAAATGCAGTCAACTGCCGAGAGAGGAAATAAAGCAATTTTTCGTTTCGATCCACACTTCATGACTCGATGTCCAGTTAGCTCACTGGAAGGACAGCTGCCTTCCCTGTTTCGAATTGGGCCCTCAGCTACTTGATTTCGGTCCGATTTGAGTCAAACTGAAGATGGAAGGGATGTAGGTGCCGTGCGTAAATGGAAGGCACGTGCGTAAACAGCCTACAGCACATCGCCGATTCATCGACACCAGAGAGGTCCTTGATCTCCCAATCAAAAGTGGCCTGTGACCAATATATATAAAAAAAGAAATTATAACTTTAACAACTTGATTTGGGTGTGAAAATGAAACTGTCTCAACCGGGGCACCTACTTGATTTGGGTGTGAAAATTAAACCGTCTCATCAGGGAATCCATCAAAAGATAACGTACTTTCTCGTCAGCATTCTTTTGTTTTTATTATCCAGGAGGACTGAGCTGAAAACTGCAGCAGTCACCTTGCACAGTTCTAGCAGCTCTGAAGCGCGTGCGTGTCAAATCATCCTGCACATTAATAAATGAAAAAGTTTGCACAAGACTATAAAATAGATGCGTTGTCACAGACACTGGAATAGCACGTTCCGGAAGGCATTTAAGTCACAAGTTTATAAATGTAGGCCTATCCGGCAGCCTACTTACATTGGGTTGCTACAGCTACACCTACAGGCACAGACCTGTATACAGGTCTGTGCCTACAGGCCCCCTTTTATTTTGAAAAGTGGCGGGCGGCCATCTTCAAATTTTCGCAGATGTCGTCGTCGGCTTCACACACCCGGTTGTTTAGCTTGGGCTGGCACTGGCAGATATGGTACCGTAGACACTTCACTGTTAAAACGACTCACGGTTAACACAAACGTTTAAAGACTTCTCTGATTTACCAACCATGGAAAACGCGCTAAAGGTCATTAAAGTGGAGGACGACTGTGACAACAGTCTGTTCAATGATGGCGAGGGAGTTGTGTTTTCTTTGCATGCTTTGGATTGCAAAGTTGAGACCGACTCAAAAGGTTGGTCATCACCATTTGCTGTCTGTAATGGGGCATTGTCGACAACAGAAGCAAAGGTCTTTAAAGAAGAGAACTGTGAATCGTCACTTTCCTCGTTGCCCATCAAATGCGAAAGTGAAGAGACGACACTGAAGGCAATCAGGAGGACAGAAGACTACCTGGAAGAAAGTGGTGGTGATGGTCCTCTGAAAAGTAAGCTCCAACTAGATTTTTTGGTATCGTATGCATGCATTCATCAAACAGTGATCGGAGGTGGAAAGATTCCTGAAAATGATAATGCAATTTTTAAAAAACCAAGTGGGTCACTTCACTTTCACATGTTAGGGTTATAGGGTCCGACCGTCACAGATTTTAAAGGGTGACGTCAGGTAATTCGACACATCAGGTAAAATCAAAGATTTTCTTAGTGTCGTTGGTACAAATTGTTTTGGGGTTCGAGCCCCTCTGGAAATGACAACCAATGGCTACACAGGATGGCAACCTGTTGAGATAACAGATCATGACAAGGGGATTTTATTGGGTTTTGGTTAAGTTTACTACATGGTGGGTCACAGAGCCATCTAATATCAGAGTTACGCCACTCCCATAGACCTCTATGGACCAATCTTTCCACAGCAATGGCGGCTCTCATGGAGCCTCACGGAGCGTTAACATGGAAATCCCCATTGACTTTAGTTCTATTAGAAGTTACTTAGTTCCAGGAGGTGGCAGTAGAACACAGAAAATGTGGTGAAGGTAATGTAATTTGTTTGTACTTAATCCATACCTGTCAACTTTGAGCTCCCAAAATCCGGGAAAATTCCCATATTTTAAGCCAAAATCCGGGAAAATTTCTAAAGGCCAAATTTTGACAGTCAACGGGATGACAGAGACAGATCGGACGGTGCGTTCTACTCTGCTTTTCACAACAGCGCGCATGCAAAGACAGATTCTGTCTAAAATCCCTCAGCACACGTTTTACAGCGTGGAGAAACAATACAATGAAAACAAAACAATGAAATGAGCGCAATGAGTTCTTCTTCTCGTTGTTTTGTCGCACAAGTTGTCTGTTCGTGCAAAGCTTGGTGCTGGTACAGGTTGTGATTAAGTTAATCGCATGATTCGCTGTTACGAGGCTGTTTTGTGCGTTGCATGAACTGACGGTTTCTGAGGAAAAGAGTGGGCGCACAAGCGCTATGGAGCTCGAAGTTGACAGCTCATATTTTCAAGGAACTTCAATTCTTGGTATCTGGCATACCATCTTCTGGCAGGTAGCTTGCAAGACCCTCTGTCTATCTCTTCAAGAGGGGGTGTGGCTCGTCGGACAGGGCCGTGGGTAGCCTATAAATAGCCTACTGGACCAACGGTGTTTTTTGATAATGTGAAAAATCCGGGATATTTCCGGGGAAAAAATCAAATCGGGAAGAAATCGGGAAATGAGTCAAAAATAGGGATTTTCCCGGGAAATTAGGGATGGTTGACAGGTATGNCTTAATCTTTGTTTGGTATGTGATGGTTCTGTGTTAGTTTCCAACGAACAGAAGTTTACTGTTAAGAAACATTTTAATCCACACGAATCACATCACCAACCAACTTCCTGGTCCCCGGTTTGCGCAACTCTGTTATTAGATGGCTCTGGTGGGTCAGGGTGGGATTATGCCTAAGCTTACTTCTTCCAATGAAGACTGCACCAGAAAGTTGCATGGAATTTAGCATGCCATGACACCAAATTTAGCCAAATTATTATAAGTAGGCATATCATCATAACTAAGATACACCAGTAGACATGTACACTGGTGGTTGACGTTTAAGGCCGTAACACACTTAAAGGAGGAAACATATTCCAATTCCTGAACAAATGGGTGGAAATTTTGAAAAAAAAAGAGTAAAAATGGGGATGTCAGTGTCTGTGGAATTTCGCCCAATTTTTGCCATTTTTGGGAAAATGTGTCCTGCGGTGTAAGCTGCAACAAAATGATTAATATTCTGCACAAACATATCCCCAATGCTCTTTCTGATATTGTTCCTTCCATAAGAGCAGTCACACCATGGGACACCATAAATGAACCTAAGCATTGAATGACAAACATTGCAATATGTAGACATATTAAGAGGCTAATAGTCATCTTAAACTTCCACACCACTCTCCAATAACTGAGGTATAACTGGTTAGGACATTTACATTTGTTTTCAAGAGGAAAAATATCAATTTTGTAGGTTCTAATGTTGCGTAAAAACAGGGCGTCATGTCAACCACCCACACATAAAGGCGAAGTATGTGTTCTGTCTTAATGTCATTTAAAAAAAACTGTTTATGTTTGTTTCTTCAAATTTTAGTTTTAAACCACCAAACTTTAACAATGAAATACATTCTTCTCAGAAGTGAGACAAGATGAGTAGGCCCTACCCTTCTAAGCGTTGTGCAACCTCCCGGTCAGTCAGAAGCACTGTTGGTGCCCAACACGGGTCACCTACCCGATGTGGGCTCTTTGCACACTGCACATGCACATTATGGCTTTCACATTTTAAATGTTTATTTTCCAGCACTCCATTGTCCAGACAGAACATTAACACAAAGGGAAATGTTAAGTTACCTTATTTATTTTAGACCTTACTTTATATCAATGTTTTACATCAAATGTAGTATGTCGCTGTAAATAATGTAATATTGTGCTCTGAATTGTGAATTGGTGGGGTCATCCCGATGTTCCCCGGGTCCTATGTTCCCCGCAACCAGGGAGGGAACGTCTGGACCCTTTTTTCAAAAAAGGGTTCTATGTTCCCCGCTGCTTCCAAGTAGGCTGCTGCCGCATAGCAAAGTGCAGGTTGTTGTTGCACCTCTGACAGGTTAGGTTTAGGGATAGTTTTGGTCAGGGCACAAATAACTCAGAAACATTTGCATTACGGACAGGTTAGGTTTAGGGATGGTTTTGGGAAGGGCACAATTTGAAAACTTGGAAACATACAATGTGGGGAACTTGGGACCCTTTTCTCAAAAAAAGGGTTCTATGTTCCCCGTTTGGTCAGGGCACAAATAACTCAGAAACATTGCATTACGGACAGGTTAGGTTTAGGGATGGTTTTGGGAAGGACACAATTTGAAAACTTGGAAACATACAATGTGGGGAACTTAGGACCCTTTTTTCAAAAAAGGGTTCTATGTTCTCCGCTGCTTCCAAGTAGACTGCTGCCGCATGGCAAAGCGCAGGATGTTGTTGCACCTCTGACAGGTTAGGTTTAGAGATGGTTTTGGGAAGGGCACAATTTGAAAACTCGGAAACATACAATGCGGGGAACATAAAACCCTTTTTTTAGAAAAAGGGTCCCAAGTTCCCCGGTCCCATACAAAGACAGGGGAATATAGGACCCAGGGAACAAAGGTACGCTCCCGAATTGGTTAGCTGACCAGTTGGTGACCTTATTTAGCGTTTCTGTGATGGTTCTATATTTCATATAAAACGGAGAGTTTAAATCACAAATTGCCTCCTGTGGACGGCTGCAAAATAAACACTTAAAATGTGAAAGTATAGTAAAACAATCAGTTCTGTTTAACGCTGTCCCAGAAAACACACGTCATGGTAGGCCACATATCAGACAAATCCTCTTCCTGGTACGTCATACTGTGCATGCAGTGTGCAAAGAGCCCACATGGGGTAGGTGGCCCATGTTGGGCCCCGACATGCGCTTTCACTCCTGTTAGCATTTGTAGCTACTCGGCATGGCCAACGATAGGGGCGGGCAATATGGAAAAAAATGTCATCACGTTTTTTTTACGTAAAATCGTGCTTCCGATTGTTTTATCACAATCGGAAAAACAGGCATTTTATATACATTACTATTTGCAATTAGGAATTAACTAAATGTAAACACACTGACACCCTCATAAGGTGTGCTATTGAAATACAATAATGTAAAGAATAAAAGTGAAGACAAGTAAGTAGACATCACTCTGATACTGATAGTAAACATCCACACTGCAAAATTATCTATAAGATTTCTCCACTTTGGCAGATTCGAGACGATCTTTTACTCCATTTCACGGTTCGCGATTTAATATCGTCATATCACCTACCCCTAGCCAACGGTAAGTTTTGGGGCTGTAGTTACATGTGACGAAAGTTTTTCCTGTTTACATGACCATTGACATGAAACAATGTTTGGTTACGCAAATTCAAACGTGGCTTTTTCTATGCTGTGGGAAGTGTGTCCTTCTGCGCGCTTTGACAGCGCATTGATACCTTCACTTATGGCCGCATTCATTCCATATTAACAAAAGGTATAGCACAACCACATCGGTGTGTTTATCAAACAAAACATAGTTATAATAAAGTAATGTTGCTATCCCTCGGGTAATCAGAATTTGTTGAGAACTACATGATCTCACATCTCACGTGAGCTATAAGGACTGCTTCCTGCTGTAAAGTCTAGTCACATTAAGCATTAACTTCAGCTCGATGGTAAGTTTTGAAAGTACAAAACCAAGGCAATTGGACTCATTGCAGTTATGGCATTTTTTAAGTATAAAAAATAACATGCATCAGGACCAGTGAAATCTCCCTCATGTCGTGTAGTCTGCCAGTTTTCCCGGTTTAGCATGTTGATAGCAACATCGTATTTATGTTGGCGTTTGACAGTTAATGATTAACTGTTAACCGGTTAACATACTCCATAGAATACGGGGGTTCAATAATCACGTGTTTTCACTCACACCTTTTGAATGAATGCCTTTCAGAGATAATTTGTTCTCGGAGGGTCTTAACCTGCATCTATGCTACTGTTTGAAACCATCAGCCTACTCTTTCCTGTGTCTTATTTTCCAGTGGGAAAATTGTGATGCTCAACTTTTATTCACTCTAAAAAAGAGGCCGATTTGAATTTCAAAATAGGCAACTTAGCCAGTCTGACTCTGGCATGGCATTTTGTGCAGTATCACAGAAAGGATAACTGGGCCCGGGGCGGCTAACCATCCAACACCTTGATCCAAGACAGATACTGTAACTTAATGCTTTTAGACCACATGGTGAAAATCATTTCCGCCAGATTTTTTCCTGACCATTGCAGTGCACACACAGCAATTTTATCATTGGGTTTGCGAGGAGCGACACCTTTCAAATTATGCCCCCTTTTCACCACCCTGCTGTTCTTTTCTTTACCTGTAGGTGAAGCTGAGCCCCTTTGCACAGAGCAGACCTCGCTATCTGCAGCCGTCAAAGCTGAACCGTTCAAGGTACAGTGGTACTTCATTCAGGGTTTCCCTTTTCCTATACATGGGTTTTTCGTAGAGGTGCACCGAAATGAAACTTTGTGGCCGAAACCGAAACCGAAAAATAATTAATCACTTGGCCGAATACCGAAACAGAAACTGAATATTACAATTCAGTTAAAAGTTAGATTTTTCACTATTTTTAAATATTGCTTAAATGTACGGCTTACAATAAATGTTTAGACATGTTTTTGAAAGAAAATAAATGTGTATTTGAAGTCTTCAAATTAGAGGTGCTCCGATTGCTCGGCAGCCGATCATGATCGGCCGATAATCGGTCCCCCCAGGAAATCGCGATGTTGCGATCGCGTCGTTTTTCGCAACTTTCAAAAAGGATAATACAATAAAAAAAATACAATAAAAAAGTAACCTAGCAATCAGTCCCAGCACTTTACTATGCATGTACAAAGTTGTCGGTGAGGGGGGGAAAACTAATAAATACGAATGTAGGAAACGCCATGTTCTCATTGCGCGTCTGCTCGCATGGTCACAGGAGGGAAAATGTATGACTAGTCTGGCATAACCAATAGTACTACATTTTTAATATATAATTAACACTTCATGACAGTCATCTACATTACGCCAAGTATAGGGCTCCTACAACAAGATGTTTTCTTTTTCTAAAGCGGTCCACCTGCTGGACCACTTTGGTGTTTGACTTGTGCGCATACAGAAGGCAACATTTTCCCTCCGAATTGAGATGCGCAAATGCCTTGTCCACAACAAAGCAGTAATTTCCATCCTTCATTGTGAATGCTGCGTGCGTGCCTGGCCGATATAGTAATCTCTTTCGCGCAAATTGGGCTATGGCTGGATACGAGCACTTGGTGGAAAACTACTTTCTGTCTCTCCCTCTTCCGCCCGCCTACTTATAGTAATTATGTATCCACTTTTTAAGTCAGGAATGGATATCGACATGATACGAAGTTTGTATGCTTACAATTTGAAACGGTGATGATGACATTTGAAACAGAGTCAAATGGCCATAAACAGCATTGTAATGAAGGGTGTCGTAATGGCAGCATGAAAGAGATGGAACTTTTCACGACGACAATCTGGCTAAAAACTCAGCCTGGCCGCTTCCCTGCTTTGCTTAAGGACCAAAATTACAATATAAAAATGGAAATAATATAAAAACACCAGAGGACTGGAATGTGGCAGTGTCCTTTACTTTCAAGTGTGGGGAAACACATTAAAAATCGCAACAAAAATCGCACCTTTCACTTCATGCCGCAACAAAATCGCAACAACACAGTAAGAAGCTCCGCAACTTTTATCGCGATTTTCTGGAAATCCTCGTGCACCATCTGGCAATTCCGACCGCGATTTTTTGAGAAAATGCCCGCGATTTCCTGGTGGGACTGCATAATGGCCAAAAATAGCCTGATCGGTGATCGGAAAAACATCAATGAGTCTGTGCAGGGAATTCTACAATCTATGACAGTGTTACAGAGAAAGAGCTTTCCTCGCAGACACGCTGTGTTGTGCGTGTTGCCTGTTCTTTCAAGTGAAGTTTTGTGTATGTAGAATCTCAAGTGTTTCAGTCACAATGTAATTTGCGATAGACTACTTCTCGCCAGTTAGCCATTTTACGTTATAACCTGTGTAGTTGCCTCGGTCAGCACGTGACGGGTTCACGTTGTCCGCACAAGCATGCCAACGTTATTGTTTTCAAAGTTGTAATTGACAGTCAGTCGATTAGTTTGATAGTCGCTGAAACGCCAAACGGCGACAGGTGAGGGTAGAGGGAGAGAGCACTGGCTGTGTTCCAATACTCGTACTGTCCGCCCTTTCCGCACTGTATTTGGGTACGCAGGGTGTTCCATTTCTAATCGCGACGGTAAAGTGTACTGTAAATTACCCAGATAACGCCCCCAAAACGGTCATTTTTCGAAGTGTGGTGTTACTCTACACTTTTCGCACTCAACGGCCGCCATGTTTGTGACGTAGTTGAGTGTCAGATCTGTCAAACGGTTGAATCTCCGTGATAACAGCATAGTTTTGATTCCAAAGACAATTGCCATGTGTATTAGAGGCAGGGATAACTTTAAAAAGTGTCAGCATAACGAACAGTGCCTTCTGTGCTGAATTGCATATTGGCGGTTGGTAAACTCGGATGACACGCGACCAACCGTCATTTCCGTTCAGTGTATCAGACAGAACGGGAATCGGAATGTACTCGCCTCGTGAATTGCGGAGGGTGGAAAGGGTACTTCACTGCACTCAAACAAGGTACACAGTACAGAGGGTGAATAATGGAACACAGACTCAGTCTCAGAACGGTCGCGGAGCACTGCAGCTGTGGACAGTGAGTGACAGAGAAGGGAGGGGCTCTCCTCACGAGGCTGCTCATTTAAAGCGACAGGGTTTTTTTTTGTGCAAATTAAGATTGATTGGTTTATGGCCAGAAATGGTATTCAATAAGGATAAGTAATAGGCTATTAAAAAAAATAGGAAATAATTTCTGTGATCGGCAATGATCGGTGATCGGCAGATAAAGATTTTTGGTGATCGTGTCGGTGATCGGGCCAGAAAATGGTGATCGGAGCACCTCTTCTTCAAATGTTAGAGTAGAACTGAAATTAGTGTAATTAACCCCTTAGCGCAGCACTATGGCTCTCTGTAATGTCACAGTAATGTTGTTATGATGTAGTTAATCAAGTTCAGCAAGTGAATAGGGTTGCCGGCGACCCCTGCTGCAGTAAGAGGCTACTGGCCATTTTCAATTCATTTTCTATTCGGCCTCCGATTCGGCCATTCAGTTGGCTTTCGGCCGAAAACCGAAAGTGTCACACACACACACACACACACACACACAATACAAGGAGTAAACTAGATGTGTCTGTTGTTTTGTAGCTACACAGAATCGACAACAATGAAAATTAAACATTAAATCTTTATGTTACGTGCATTTTTGATCGCCCTGCCAGCCACCGAGGTAGTTAGGAAGAAAGAAGTGGCTCATTTGACGAGGATAGGTCGCACGAAGCGGAATGTTTCCTCGGTAACACTGTTCAACTGCCCAAATATAACTTCAGCATCGTAACTTGCAAGCGCATGTGTTGTCTTTGGTTCGTGTTAAATGAAACGACAAAAGCACGGTCAAATTATTTAATGAAGAGCTCATCATCCGTAGCCCGACGAAAGTTAGAACAAGGAAGTAGCTTGTTCTCGACTCGAGGACAGAGCAGGCTGATCGAGAGGACCAATCAGAGACCTATTTTCTCTCCTTCCCGCCCTTCACTCTGATGCCGTCTGCATCATTCACTGCGTTGAGTCACAATTTTGGGGAGGTGCCCAGAGTACATGCGTGATGGGGGGGGGGTGCTCACTCCGATTACTGCACGGCTCACTCCGATTACTGCACGGCTCACTGCATCACAACGCAGGGAAGTTGGTCTCCAGGCATAAATCACCCTATAAACACAGGCAATACACCTGATGCCCTCCTTTTCAAACATCAAAACTGATCCTAGTCAAATCTCATGCACATACATTTTCTTTTAGCCGGATGCTTCAAAACGTGAAGTTTGAAGAAGAAAGAGAACCACACACAGATGAGCTCCCTTTTAATCCACTTTTATTTTCCTGAGGTCTTGGGCCACCACGGCCGTTCCTCAGGCTGATATCAAAACTGACCTGCTGCAGGTACAGTACTGTACAGTACAATATTTTAATTTAAGCAGTAAGCCACGAGAGGACTTGAGTTATGCTTGATTGATAACTGGCAAGGGGAGTGGGGCACGATGCGAAGCGGAGTGCCGTAAACGTCCCCTTACCCATTATCAATAGAGCATAAACCACGGACTCCAGTGGCTTATTGCTTATCGAACACTGTTACACTTAATCGCTGACCAAATTTCTTTAGAAACGCTTTAATAACAATTAATTTGATCCTCGACGTTTAATTGACAAGTTGAGGAAGTGATTGTGGTTACCCCGGCAACTTTACTCGCCGTGCTTGCGTTCATCACGCTGCCAGACACACACTTCACTACAAAAACTCAGCAAGGGGCGATAAACACTTCAGGAATCAAATGTCTTTACAATCACACTGATACCCCAACCACAGATGGTGCAAAGATGTGCTCTTCTTGCAGACTCCCTACCCTAACTGCAACATATTCTCATTACCGACGTAGATGCGCTGGGTGTAATTTAGACGTAGGCCTGTCACGATAACACATTTTGGCAGACGATAAATTGGCCAAGAAATGATTGCGATAATCGATAATATTGTCTCTCTCGCCATGTTTTAACAATTTAATGTGCAATAAAAACACTGCTATGCAAGGCGCAGCATCCTTCTTGAAACATTGAATTTAACATTTGGGCCAGCACCCTCAGAGGTTTAAATAATTAAGATGGACGCCTGCTCCAAGAAGAAATGTGTCTAACAAAAACGATAGGAAAATGCGACTACACCCCTTCACATTTTAAAAGCATCACGGCGGGGGATATATATATATGTTTTTAATTACATCCTCATGGAGCACAATAGGCTCTAAATAGGCTTTTTGGTATTCATTATTAGGGTAAGTTATGTAGTCTTACTTTCTGTTATCTATCTTTCTCAAGCACACTGAATGGCTTGTAGGCTATAGGTCCATGGTGTGATGTAAAATAACCTACTATTGGTGGGCTATCGTTATTTCACAAATTATTACTTAGACAGCTTATTTCAACAAAATGCACGTTGTTACTAGCTAATTGTCAGTCAAATCCCAAATCAGCTCTGTTAAAGATATTTAAACATCAGCAAAAAGCAAAAAAGCGAACAGACGCACAAGTTCCAGGTGCAGGCAGCGCACACTCTCCCTCCCTCCCTCTCTTTCTCCCCCTCCCTCCCCGATACCCTCGACTGGAACAAGTTGCAATTCTGCGCACTTTAAACTCCTTTATGAACGTCCATATATTAATTCTTATGAGTAAACTACAGTAGCCATGTTTAGATCGCCTACTAAAGCATTTTCCCCTGTAGCGCACTCAACCGTTAAAATTCTCGTGGTGTGACTGATTAAAACCCACAAATCCGATCTTCACGATTTGCTTGTGGACTGCCTACTCATATTGTTAGGTCTGAATAAACAACAAATATAGCGAAAATCACAAAAAGAACAGACAACGAACGCCGGGGTTGGAGGCGCATTGAACTAATAGGAGAAACTCGGTGAGGTTTAAAATAACAGCCTCAGAGCAAGTTTGGCGCGACAGTACCACAAACACGTCTTCATCATGGATATTGGGTTGCTGCGCATGTTTCAAAATGAACACTTGCCTCAGTGTCGGAGCTGTTCATTCCCCTTTCTGAGGAACGT
Source organism: Engraulis encrasicolus (assembly GCF_034702125.1). Lineage (NCBI taxonomy): Eukaryota > Metazoa > Chordata > Actinopteri > Clupeiformes > Engraulidae > Engraulis > Engraulis encrasicolus. Next base: position 23,503,115 of record NC_085861.1, on the reverse strand, counting down.
TGCAAATGCTCTGACTGAGACTGGAAGAATATTGCGCTCCTAGAGTCTCAAGCGCAGATTCTTTGCAGAGGCTTGTAAGTGACACGCAGGAACACCAGCATTCTATTTCAAAGACGCAAGTAGCCAGATCAATGCCTTTTTTCAACCAGAACTTGAGAAATTGGGTGACTGTGTGTGTGTGTGTGTGTGAGAGAGAGAGAGAGAGAGAGAGAATCCGCGGTGGTCCCATGCCAAGCTGATGGCTAACATGGAAAATATAAATGACTGTGACAACCATTTGTGGGTTTAGGATGAAGATGGATCAGCCATGGCTCCTGTCCTGAGCTCTGAGACAAATCCAGATCTAGTGTCACGATACCAGCTGAGGAGGTTATCAGTGCGACTGGTAGACTGCTGTACAAGACGAGGTCAAGAAGGCACGAATGACAAGAAAAACAAAGATGGGGTTAAACCTGAAACTGGTAAGTTATCTCACAAACACTCCTCCCCAGTGGCAATTCTCAATTTCCCAAACCCTACAGAAGATCACAACTGACAATCACACAGTATGAGACACACAAAATAGCTGATGAATTGGTGAAAGTTAATGTGTGACCTGTACTGCCTTCACGAAAATGAACCTAGGTAAATCATGGTTTACATGGTTTTTTGCATGGTTCACTATGATATAATATGACAAAAGTGACTTTATTTCAATCATGGTTTGACTATGGTTTAACTGTACCCTTACAATAATTTGCCATGGTTTTACTCTAAAACTAACCATGGCTTTAAACACGGTTTATAGTTATTTATTAAATTACACTTTGCAGGTGCTTTTTTTATCTTAAGCGTGTATTTGTGACAGTCCCTGGAGCAGTTTGGAGTTAGGTGCCTTGCTCATGGGCACTTCAGCCATGGATGGAGGTATAGGGAGAGGTAAGGGTCGGATTTTAGCCTGCAACTCTGTGATCTTCAGTCCAAATCCCTAACCATTGCACCACAGCTGCTCACAAGTTTTCATGCTTTTTTGGGTAACCACGAAACCCACAAATGTGACGAACCATGCTGGGAAAAAAATCACGAAAACCATGAATAGCCATGATCCATGATTAGTTTTCATAGTCAGGAACCACGTTTTTCATGGTTGCCCTCCAATCCAAAATATGGATAAGTCATAGTACAGTATTGTTGTTCACTTGGGGCGGAATTCTCCCGTCTCCACTTAAGTCGGTTTTACGCACGCACTTTTTACGCACCTTGATCCTGCGCGCATTCTCCCCTCTGCAATATTACCACACCCCTCGCGCTTAACTCCGAAAAACAGCGCGTAGCCCAACATGGGCGTGATATATGCTATGGGGGGATGAGTCCTCCCCGACTTCATCAGTTGTGGTTTCAAAGAAACCACGGAGCATGGATTTTCAGATCAACCATGTGAAAACCTCGGCAGTCCATTGAGATCCAAAACTGAACTTTAACTTTGAATTTAGAACCACGTGCCAAAAGTCCTCGTGCGAAAGCATATCAAAATCTAACCTCAGCTCATTTTCACAAGCACAAGGCCAGTAGTCGAGGTGAGATATTGAGATGGAAACGCAATGTGTACCTTTGGCGGGAACTCAGCTGAGCGTTTTGGTGCGCAACAGGTTGATTGAAATAATAAACATGATTAAACGTTTTGTTAAAAATGGAGTTTGGCGTGTTGCCTGGACAATTCCGGAAATCAAAAAGTCATGCTATATCATTCCCACAGTTAAACAAACACATAGTATTTGCTGACTTTTAAAAGTGTTTCTCTGCTTATCTGTACAGCAACGTGACATTAAAATTATTGGAAATATTTGGATCTCAGCTGTCCGTCAGGATATTACACTTAGGCTACATGCATGCCGAAGAATGAACAAGGAAATCGATCGTCATGAAAAAACGGAGAGTTTATATTCTGTCGCAGACATGGGAATTAATTGGACATGGGCATGCAATGCATTGCCAAGCCAGCTGATGGGGTGTAATAGAGACCAGAAGCGAAATGACAAAGACATGCTCTGATATGTAGGCCTACCTTTTTACGTTTAGCTGTAATGACATTCAGGAAATATTTTCTGCCCTTACAAAAACGGATAGGACAACCTGTAGCCTACCTCAGTATGTGGTGGTTTTGTATGTCGGGCATCCGTTCAGAAAGTAATAGGTTACATGCACATATGCACGAGTTCCAATAATTTTTGTTTTTTTTGTTTTTTTTGTTTTTTTAATTTATTTTGTTACAAGGATGGCCCCTTGAGATGTGCCATCTCATTTTCGAGGGGGTCCTACTGACAGTACAGTACAAAAACAAAAAACAAAACAAAACAGTAGACATAGACACACACACTCACTCATTCACTGACTGGCGTTGCTTTCCAAACTACCCCACCACCCAACATGCTACAATAGTATGGTTTACAAGATGCCATTAGTTGTTAAAGAAATCATATGAATGAAAAGAAAAATGAAAAAGAATGAGAAGGAAGAGGGCAAAACAAGACAACAGAAAACCCAAAAAACACAAAAACAAAACAGACCGTAACCAGAAACAAACAAACAAAAACCCGACCCAGCAACTAAGGCCTTTCAGAAACAAGAGCAGGATGTTTCAAAGTAAGTGATTAAAGATGATCTAAAAATATAAAGGGAAGTGATGGACCTAAATGAAGAGGGAAGGCTATTCCAAACTGATGGAGCTTTGAATTTAAATGCTCGGCGACCGATTTCCTTTCTAATTCTGGGTGTCACTAAGAACAGATGGTCAATATTACGTAGGCTATAGTCAGAGCTTAGGGGGGTTAGTAGCTCTTTCAGGTAAGGAAGGGACTGTGTGTGTATACATTTAAAAATGAGAATTGACCAGTGGAGCTTTCTTCTATTCTTGGGTGCAGGCCAGTTCAAGGCTTCATACATTGTACAGTGATGTGTCCTATACGGACATCTAAGTACAAATCTACAAAGACTGTTGTACAGTACATTGAGAGGATGAAGATGAGTTTCAGGAGTATTACCATATACAACATCTGCATAGTCAAGAATTGGAAAAATTAACTGAGTTACAATTCTTTTACGGACCTCCTGTGAAAAGCAGTCAACTGAACGATAAAGAGATTTTAAACAACCAGTTATTTTCTTGGAAATTGCGTTAATATGATGTCTAAAGGAGAGCTGAGAGTCCAGCCAGACACCCAGGTATTTAAACTCCTCCACTCTATCTAGTAGTGTTCCATCAAGAAGAGTAACTGACCAGTTAGTAGATGGCAGAGAGCTGGTTCGAGTACAAAACAGCATGTTATATGATTTTTTCCTTGTTCAGGAGAGGCTTATTTGACAGAAACCACTGTTGCGCTTTGTTGAAGTCAAATTGGAGAGTATGTTGAATATGATATATATTAGCTGAGGAATAGTACAATACAGTGTCGTCAGCATATAAGTGAATTTGACTATCAGAGCACATTTGTGGCAAATCATTGATGAAAATAGAAAACAACAGAGGGCCCAACGATGAACCTTGAGGAACGCCCTTATCAATTAATTTAAATTTAGATTCCCTACCCTGAAAGAAGACGCTTTGAGTTCTGTTATGAAGAAATGAATTGAAAAATAGTAAAGCTGTACGGGACAGGCCAATAGCATGTAACTTATCTAATAAAAGGTAATGGTCAACTAAATCAAATGCCTTAGAGAGGTCAATAAATATAGCACCTGAGGGCATGTTGCTGTCTGCAGCTGACATTACATCATTGGTAAATTTTAAGAGAGCAGTTGTGGTTGAGTAACCGGGTCGGAATCCTGATTGATGCTGAGATAATATGTTGTGGTCCGTAAGATATGTGGACAATTGGTTAAATATGAGCTTTTCAAATATTTTTGTTACACTATTAATTATTGAAATAGGTCTGTAATTGTTCATATCTGAGGTACTGCCGCCCTTGTGAAGAGGAATTACTCTAGCACTTTTCCATGAGGAAGGTATTTCACCTGTTGTTAAAGATAAGTTGAATAGATCAGCTAAAGGGAATGACAGAACATGAGAGGCCAGTTTAAAGAACCTAATATCCAGGCCGTCTGGGCCTGCACTACATCCAGCTCTCATACCATCAATGACCCTCTGGACGTCAAATGGGGAGACTATATTGAAGCAAAAGGAACTGTTACTCCTGCCCTGAGTCAGGCTTGGCCCATAATGGGAGTTACCTGACATAGTTTGTCCTATTGTAGCAAAGTGATGACTGAATGCCTCAGCAATCATTACAGGTTCACTTACCATTTGGCCATTAGAACTAATATGGGTTGTGGAAGATTTTGAGGATTTGTTTGTAAGATAATTATTTTTTTCCATTTTTTTTTAGGATTTTTAAAATCTGTTGCCAGGCTATTCTTAAAGTAACTTGCTTTAGCATTCCTTGTTTCAGTTTTACATCTATTCCTTAGCTCCTTGTAAATGTTCCAGTCTGTAGAATCTCTGGTTTTGCGGAATTTTCCCCAGGCCTTATCTCTTTGTTTAAGTAAACCAATAAGTTCACCTTTGATCCAGGGAAGATTTTGACCTCTGATCTTCTTTGAAATCAATGGTGCATTTTTGTTAATTACTTGCAGGAACTCAGAATAAAAGAAGTGCCAGGCTTCTTCAACAGTTGGAATTAGTTGAAATCTTCCCCAATTCACATTCAAGATGTCTTGAATGAAGTGTTCAGGATTAATTTTATTGATATGCCTAATCTTAATCAGTTTGGGAGGAGGATGTACCAATTTAATTTTCCAGACACAAAATACCATTGAGTGGTCACTAAAGGAGTCAGGTAGCACACCTGATTGAGTTATTCTGCCCGGGTGGGAAACTAGTATCCAGTCCAACAGAGATGAGGAGCTGGGGCCAACTCGAGTGGGTTCTGAAATAATCTGAGATAAATTTATACTATTAAAAAGAGTGCGAACCTTATGGGAGGAGCGGTCTAACCAGTTAGAGTTGAAATCACCAAGTATAATTTTTTCAGTAGAACGGTTAAGGGAATTAATAGTAGACAAAATGCAATCAGTGGTTTCAGCAGGGGCAGATGGTGGTTTATAGATATTGCCAATAATTAAACTTTTATTTTCATGAAAAGTAATGTTAACAAAAAGTCCTTCAAAATACTGGGGACTCTCCTCAGGAAAAGCAAGATCAGCAGTCAAATTTGATGCAACATATGTTAATAGTCCGCCACCTCTAGATCCTCTGTCTTTCCTGAATGATACATAGTCATCAAGTTTAATATCCTTGTCAGAGATACCATTGTTTAGCCAAGTTTCAGATAATGTAATCACATGGGGTTTGTTGTAGGTAAGCCAAGCTCGCAATAAATCAATTTTAGGCATCAAGCTCCTAATATTCAAATGTACAATAAGTAGCCCCTTAGCGAAATTCATTTATCTTCCATGAAGAAAGGTGGGGTAGAGCATCTTAATCATAAATGAGTAGCCTAGCTGATGAAGGCAGAAACAGCTGGATGAGGGAGGCAGAAAGAGAGCAATAATCACCAACACAAACACATTCACACTCACACTCACACACACACACACACACACACACACACACACACACACACAAACACACAAACACAGAACAAAAAAACCCACATAAGGCAATATAAGATTGCATTGGGGAGGGGTGAGGGGTCACATAGTAAAGCTCAGTCTACCTGGCTTGATTTAATATAATATATAATGAGCTTAACAGTCCTACTCCTGGGGCTTAGGCTTTCACATTACTCAAGTGGGATAGAGAACACAACAAAATAGTCATACTGGTCCTACACTTCACCAGATACTTAGTTTATTCATTCCAACTAGGCCTTATAATTTTCCAGTTTCCAAAAAAAAAAAACTATAGTTTATATCTCACAGAAAACGTGAGCCTATCTTGAGTGATTTAACGTCAGAGAAAAGGGAAAAAAGAGAAGTATATAAATAAAAGAAAAGTCTGTCTGCTTGACAGTCTGTTTGAACCAGCGTTCATAATTCCACTTTCATGCAGCGTAACATAAGTCAAACCTGCTCTATTTTTCTTTTCTGAACTTGCTGTATACAGCTGTCAGTGTCCAATAAAGTAATGAAAAATCGTGCCTATATGCTTCGGAAGCAATGCCAACATAGCAGGGACGAGAAAAAAAAAGAAAAGGCGCATAGTCCAATTTTCACGCAGGGATGTCACCAATGTTTTTTTTTTTTTTTATGGCGAAAGAAGAGGAAGGATGGGCCTAGAAAACAACAGAAGACGTGCGCGACCATAGGCGCTATAGGCCTGCGTAGTAGTAACGCAGAACAGCTGATGACATTTCAGGGTCTGTGAATAGGCCTTGTCCATTTCACATCGATGAGCATAAATAATTCCCATGTTGCACAATTTGACCAGCGGCGAGGTGTTGCAGTGTCCCAGTGGAAAAAATTAAATCAATGAAAAAAAAAGAATAATAAGAAAAAAGTCGGCAGGTTTTGCACTTATATCGCCACGGCTGAGAAGTTCATAGGCCTAGCCTACTGACTGCAGGAGAAAATAACAAAAACAAAAAGCAAGATGTTATCCAGCGAACCGTGCGCTGGTCTCTGCGTTAGGGCAGCGAAAGGGCTACCATCATATTGCCATATCAGAGTCAGAAGAGGAATCAAGTGCATTGTAGAATTTCTCAGCATCATCAGGTTTACGGAAGTAGTGGCTCTTACCATTGTGGGTGACTCTTAAAGTGCTGGGGAAAAACAGACCATACTCAATGTCCCGATCTCGAAACTTTTTCTTTACTTCATCAAATTCTCTGCGTTTCTTGACGACCCCTGCAGAGTAGTCCGGGTAGATGTGGACCTTTACTTCTTTTTCTGTTGAGGAGCCATCCCGATTCGTAGCCATTATCTTGAAGACGAGGGGGTCTTTCTTGTCCTTGGCGAGATTCTTAATCTTTGTCTTCTCCCGGAGATTCTGGAACTTTACCAGGATCGGCCTTGGACCTTTGTCGGTGACATTCTCCTGGTTATCCACATTACCGACACGGTGGCAGATTTCAATCCCAGGAGGAAGGGGGAAGTTGACTTTTCCGAAGAGCTGAGGAATCAAGCCACTCATGAAGGCATGGATGTTGTTCCCCTCGGCCTTCTCAGGGATTCCGATGAAGCGCAGGTTGGAGCGTCTGCTTCGATTCTCAGTATCCTCAGTCCATTTTTTCAGGTGCGCGTTTTCCTTCTCCAGCACGCTTATCCGTTTGAGTAGCTCTGCAATGTTGTCTTCGTTTGCGCTGACTCTTTGTTGTACTTCAGTGACTTGATCTCCAAGCATATGGAGAGAGTCATTTATCTTCTTTAGACTTGATCCAAGAGTATCAATTTTTAAGTCCATGTGCGCGACCGTATCGCGCTTGGATTGTTGCACTAGGTCGAAAATACTTTGGAGCGTAATTGCCTCGCTCATTGTGAGGCCGCCAGCGTTTGACTCACAGATAAGTTGGAGTTGGTTTCTTGGACTTAGTCTCTTGATGGTGCTATTTTTCTCACTAAGTAGACTACATTCGCTTCAAAGCCTCCAGGAAATATTTGAGTTCAGAATATAAAGTCCATCATATGGTTAGTTGAAAAGTTAGTAAGCCAGTTGACTAGAGCTGCAACACGCACTCACTCTCCAGCGGCCATCTTGGGGATTCACTTCACAAAAGTGGAGGAATTGCAATAAAAACCCTTTACTTAACGTCGTGGCCACAGGAGACAACATGATGATACTCATACTGATTAATTAATTACCTGCTTTTGTTTGTAAGTTCACCGAATATGAGAACATGCTCTGGGCAGCTGGTCATATTTTGAAGAATGTGTATGTGAAACTGTGAATTAATTTCGATTTGGACTCACGCTGACGGTAAGGAACATCAACAAGGCATACCGTAACATGTTCAAAATGCGAGCCAAGCGAGCATCAAATGCAATATTACATTTTACCTCATAGTGGCGCTTGACCTTACTGCAGCCCTTTGATGCGCGTAAAGGCAAACACGCTTAAGTGGACGGGAGAATACGCTTAGGATTGATTAACATGGGGAACTCCCTGATTTTGGCCTGGCCCCACCCAAAGTGCGCAAGTGATGAAATCGCGCAAGTGATGAAATCGCGAGTAAGCCCCGTTTACTCACTGGCTTGAGTAAGCTCGGAGGCGCCGTTGCGCGCTTTTTTTTACTTAAGCGGGTGGGAGAATTCCGCCCTTGGAGTACTTGGAGTAACCATGACATACTATGGTAAAACCATGGTTACTACAGTAAAACATGGTCGATTAACATAAGGGTGATGTCAGTTATAATTGTTATGTAAGGGCCTCTGTGTTATTGTCATGTTTGGTTGTATTGTTGATGAGCTATATCATCATACCAAAAACATTCTCTAAATGTTCAGCCGTTGCAAAAAGTTTTGTCACCCATCTATCTGTTTGGATAATAACAGCCAATAACCTGACTTTCAATTAATCACTTGGCTTCAGAAGTCGCTTATATGAAAGTTACAACCCTCCCAAATGAAGTTGTATGTACAAAAATACATTTCATGCACCAAAGGAAGATTGACCATTTAATGAACACAGAAAGGATAGATTTTCACAAACGTACTGTATTTTTTTACATAAATGAGAAATGGGTCAAATCTTATGTCATTTCTCAAAATATAATGGTTGAAATGTAGGCGTATAGTTTCTCCATGCGCCAATGTCATACTGTAGTCATTGTTTTGCCGTCTTTCATTTGCCGCCCCCCCAAACGCCACGTGAATCCCCCCCATCTCCCAGCTGCCCCCATGGTTTCCACTGCATGAATACATCACTGTATTGCTGTACAAATAGCGAATATGTTCCCATTAGTCATTGCCCTTCATTGTTTTTTCATTGTGTTGGTTTCCAACTTCACAATGACTCCAAACACACACCTATGGTCAATTCTGATTTAGTGAAGAGGTGAAAGTGATTGCATAATTGACGTCTGACACCTGATCTGGGTATTTGTGTTTTTGAAGTGATTATCTGCTTATTTTTATTACCTCCGCCAAGGAGGTAATGTTTTCGGTCGCGTTGGTTTGTCTGTCTGTGTCTGTTTGTCAGCAGCATAACTCAAAAACTAATCAACAGATTTGGATGAAACTTTGTGGAGTTGTTGATAATGATCCAAGGAAAAAGTGATTAAATTCTGGTGGTGATCCGGATCACAAACTGGAACCAGGACTTTTTGAAAGATTATGTCAGCAGGATAATTCAAAAACTAATCAACTGATTTGGACGAAACTTTCTGAAGTTGTTAGTAATGACCCAAGGAACAAGTGATTGAATTCTGGTGGTGATCCGGACCACGAACCGGAACCAGGATTTTTTAAAAGATTCTTCACCATTGCTGGCGTATATATCTAGACGCCCCTAGTGACCAGAAATTAAATTGCAGGGACTACACAAAAATAAGGCAGAAAGACTTGGATGTAACATAGTCAAATGTTCTATCAAGTAGCTTCCATAGCGGAGGTCTGCACGAAATTTGCATTACGCTGTGGAGTTGGTTTTGTGAGTTCTTTGTTTAACGAATACATGACTGCTTGGACAATGCCATGGCAGGAATACTGAACACTGCGCCTGTGTGTTGTGATGCAATGAGAATGACAGAGACCCAGATTCCGCCGTGGTTATAAAATAACACTGACCATCAAATTACATCATCAAATTAAGAACAAACTCAATTTGTCAATTTATTCAACATCAGAAACTGATGAACTATCTGATATTGCTAAATGGGAAGCTGCTTTTACACAAACAGAAACGAGTGAGATGCTGGCAGTGCGCTGGTTCCACCATGGCAAAGTCTGCATTCTTGACCAGACATTCCTACAACACGCATGCACACTACGTTATTGCAATTTATTAGAATGCATTATGATTGTGCAGCGCAGGTTTGTGCAGTATGCAATATAATGAACGTGACCAAAGATGGGAAACACACAGTGACTGTATCGCAATGGTAGTAGCGTTCAGGATTTTATGTTTTGGCAATTTCAGATGGATATTTTATGGCATTCTGATGTTGGACAAAATGGATGGCTGTGCTAATAATTCTGAACCAGTAGATCTAAGCACACCACTGAGAAGAAAATGATATGCTCATTCATGAATATTGCTCGGAAATACTGCAAATATGTGAAATTCAAAAAAAAGGGTGGACTGTTCCTTAAAGAGGATGACTAATTTTCAACGAAGAATCTTTGAAGTATTATTTTCACTATTATTTTATTCTAAGTATTCATTATGACTGAAAAATAGCATTTTTCTACACGAGAAGGGGATGCTCTCCATCATCCGCCATGTTGAATTTCCAGAAATAGACATTTTTAGCTGCAAAACGTATTATACTTTGATAATAAATGTTGGTTTATTATTTTGTAAATATTCAGAAAAAAAGATTACATTTGGCTATAGGCAGCACAGTTTCAAATAAACAGTATAGTTGCAATACGTTCTGTGACCACCATGCTACACAGTGCACCTTTTAAGTAGGTTCAAAGGCTTACTGGACAATCACACATGTTGTTTTATGATGATCTAATAATTAACATGTAATGATATTTCCTCTTTTTTTAGTTTTGCGTGGTGGGCCAGAAACGGAATCAATTTCGTCTGTAATTCCCAAATCCACGACTGTGCCAGAAATAATGATGCCTGTACTAACAAAGAAGCACTGCCGTTCTCTTTGTGGTGAGCGCTTCAATGCCTGGACAAGTCTGAGAGCACACCATCTCATTCACACTGGAGAGAGGTCCTATGCCTGCCAGCATTGTAGCAAAAGCTTTTCAAGGGCAGGGGATCTCAAACAACACCAACGCGTTCACACAGGAGAGAGGCCCTATGTCTGCCAGTATTGTAGCAAAAGGTTTTCATGGGCAGTGGATCTCAAACGACACCAACGAGTTCACACAGGAGAGAGGCCCTATGCCTGCCAGCATTGTAGCAAAAGCTTTTCAAGGGCAGGGGATCTCAAACGACACCAACGCGTTCACACAGGAGAGAGACCATATGCCTGCCAGCATTGTAGCAAAAGGTTTTCACGTGCAGGGAATCTCCAAGTTCACAAACGCATCCACACTGAAGAGAGGCCCTATGCCTGCCACCAGTGTGGCAAACGTTTTTCACAGGCAGGGGATCTCAAACGACACCAACTCGTTCACACAGGAGAGAGACCATATGCCTGCCAGCATTGTAGCAAAAGGTTTTCACGGGCGGGGCATCTCCAAGTTCACCAACGCATTCACACTGGAGAGAGGCCCTATGCCTGCCAACATTGTAGCAAAAGTTTTTCACGGGCAGGGCATTTCCGAAGACACCAACTCATTCACACAGGAGACGAGCCTTAGGGCCTGTTCTCATATTTCCGACGATTGCATTCAATTAATATTTAATGGGATGCGACAACGTCCTCACAAAGACTGGGGATTGGGGCATGGCGACTTTGACAGATGACGCACGCCAAAAAGTAGAGCTCCATCATCCAATGAATGAATAGGAGGTTTGTTGTGATGAAATGAAATGCAGTATGATATGAATATGATGTGAATTTTGTAATGAAGTCTCACACCCTGTGGAAAAAATAAAACCATACAAAAAAGACAAAAGAGGAGCATTTGATTAGCGCATTTGGGAAGTACCCAATAATTTACAATATGTCCCTGGCCTCGTACAGACACTAAATAACGAGGCTTGGAAGGAAGTGGCGGAGATCGTTTGTGTCCCTGGTGGGTGTCTCTTATCTGTGTCAACTGGACAGTATGATCATACACATCTTGGTGGTTTAGCCACTGGTACTTGCAGATGTAGCATAAGTATGTAAATCAAAATACAATAAATAGAGTGATAAATACAGTAATAAAAATATAGTAAATACAATAGTGGTCAGAATGTAAAACTTGTGTGAGCATAGAATAGGATGGAACGGAATCAAACTTCATGAATAGGCTACTTTTGCATTAGTCTCTGAAAAACAACACAAACTTGCAGTATGCAAACACATTAAAACAGCATCATGGCCATGTTCTCATCAGGTGTATTCATATCCTTTTTAATCAGAGAAAGCCTGTAGGAATAGGTGGAGTTCGCTCGGAGTCAGGGACACCTACAGGTATATGACTGAAAGTAAGAAGAAGAAGGAGAGAAACAGGAGTGGGGCTGGGCCGTCACCACAGACGCGCTGGCGTTTTATGTCCGTGATGGGTAGGGGTGTAACGGTAAACACAAATCATGGTTCGGTACGTACCTCGTTTTTGGGGTCACGGTTCGGTACATTTTCGGTACAATGTATATTAAAGGAAAATACATTCAAACTGGTACTTTGGGTCGGAGATTTCATCAGTGTAAGAAATAGTACTTTTCTCAAAGTCTCACAAAGAACAAGCCTCTACACCTGTTTTTTTCCCTTGCGTTCTCTCTCAGCGTTCTGCATGAGCCACTGCATGTAGTGGCAGCATAATGTAAAAACATGAACAGAGTAGCATGTCACTCTACCTTTCGGTACAGCACTGTTCGGTTCAATACAGCACTGTTCGGTTCGGTACAACAATACAGTGTACCTTTACAGGCATAGTTATGGGGTTCCTGGCCCCCTTCATACAAACCAGGGAGACGACCTTGAATATTCCTCGGAGGTCAGTCCCTGCCCTGATGTCGATACCCTCCACCTCCATCCACTCCATCCTCCACTCCATCCCTCCATCCTCTGCACCCTCCACTCCATCTCTCCATCCTCTGCACCCCCCACTCCATCCCTCCATCCTCTGCACCCTCCACTCCATCCCTCCATTCTCTGCCCCTCCCTCCAGCCACCTTCCCCGGAGTCAACAGCCTTTTCTCCTGAGGCCAGTGACAATGAGGAGGAGACTGAAGAGGATGTGGTCCTCTTCGATGACTCTGGCTGTGGCACCCCTGCCACCCCAGCTCGCCTTGGCACTGCCGCTCCACTTGCCGCCCCTGCTCCACGGGGGCACAAAAGGCAATCGGCAGATTGAAGTCGTTTTCTGCTTATTTTTGACATTATTTTCTGGAGACGACAACACTTGTGTCTTGTAAAAATGTGCCTTTTTCTGCATTCATTGAGTGATTATTCTTTCTTGGGTCCAAGAACTTTATTTTTATACATGAAATTTCATTGAGGAGGGTTGTGGCCTTTATTTTGGAGGAGTGACTTCTGAAGTCAATTGATCAATTGAAAGTCTGAAAGTCTCTAACAACATGGTTAAAGCAACAAAACTCTGGCAAGGGCTGTACATTACACAATTACTCAGTCACGCACATCTTTACTTACTACAACATTCTTTGGAAATTACAAGGGCTTGACAAAACATGTCTTCTAGTTAACCTTTTCCAGTGTAGCTTACACTTGCTAACTTTCTTTCATTACCTCAAAGCTGTTTATCAGCTTGATTTGCACTGGACTGTGGAGGGGGTTTTGTGAGTTCACAAATACATGATTGCTTGGACAATGCCATGACAGGAATACTGAACACTGTCATTCTCATTGCATCACAACACACAGGCGCAGAGACCCAGATTCCACCGTGGTTATAAAATAAGATGGACCATCAAATTAGATCATCAAATTAAAAAAAAAAAACTCCAAGAAGAAACTTCCATTTTGTTCAACATCAGAATCCGATGAACTATCTGATATTGCTACATGAGTGAGAGGCTGGCATTGTGCTGGTTCCACCATGGCAAAGTCTGCATTCTTGACCAGACATTCAAACAGCACGCATGCACACTACGTTATTGTGCAGCACAGGTTTGCAATATAATGAACTTGACCAAAGAACGGAAAACACAGTGGCTGGATCTCAAATGGTGCACTTGTGCACTTCGGGCACTATGTTTCAGTGCGTAACTAATACGGCATACGCACTGAAACATGAACACTAAAGTGCACAAGTGCACCATTTGAGATTCAGCCCGTGACTATATCGCAATGGTAGTAGTGTTCAGGATTTTATGTTTTGGCAATTTCAGACGGATATTTTTTATGGGATTCTGATGTTGAACAAAATGGATGGCTGTGCTAATAATTCTTAACCAATAAATCTAAGCACACCACTGAGAAGAAAATGATATGCACATTCATGAATATTGCTCGGAAATACTGCAAATATGTGAAATTCAAAAAAAGGGTTGACTGTTCCTTTAAGAGGATGAATCATTTTCAACGAAGAAATTTTTAAAGTATTATTTCCACTTTTATTTTATTGTAAGTATTCATTATGACTGAAAAATAGTATTTTATTCACGAAAAGGGGATCCTCTCCAGCATCCTTTGATAATAACTTAATAATACCATACTTTGATAATAAATTAGGGATGCACCGATACCACTTTTTTTGAAAACCGATACAAGTACGAGTACATTAATGTATGTACTTGCCGATACCGAGTACCGATACCGATACCTTTTACCACCAAAATACAATGAAAATAAATGCATGGTCTTGTTTTTTTCCACCTGTGATATTTTTATTGTCCATTTCCATGTAGATTTAAATGTTAATAAACGTATGAGGTGGCAATTTTTTCCATGCTGATTTCAAGTCCACAGAACATGACAAGATTTTGCATTGTTTTGAGTAATAGTAGTACTCATAGCTGGTATCGGCAAGTGCTTGACGAGTACGAGTATGAGTATAATGAGAAGTATCGGTGCATCCCTATAATTATTGTTGGTTTATTATTTAGTAAATATTCATGAAAAAAGATTACAGTTTCAAATGAACAGCATAGTTGCAATACGTTCTTTGGCCACCATGCTATACAGTGCACCTTTAAGTGGGTTCAAAGGCTTACTGGACAATCACACATGTTTTTTTTATGATGATCTAATAATTAACATGTAATGATATTTCCTCTTTTTTTAGTTTTGCGTGGTGGGCCAGAAATGGAATCAATTTCGTCTGTAATTCCCAAATCCACGGCTGTGCCAGAAATAATGATGCCTGTACTAACAAAGAAGCACTGCTGTTCTCTTTGTGGTGAGTGCTTCAATGCCTGGACAAGTCTGAGAGCACACCAGCTCATTCACACTGGAGAGAGGCCCTATGCCTGCCAGCATTGTGGCAGAAGGTTTTCACGGGCAAGGAATTTCCAACGACACCAACGCATTCACACTGGAGAGAGGCCCTATGTCTGCCAGCATTGTAGCAAAAGCTTTTCAAGGTCAGGGGATCTCAAACGACACCAACGCATTCACACAGGAGAGAGACCATATGCCTGCCAGCATTGTAGCAAAAGGTTTTCACGGTCAGGGCATCTCCAAGTTCACCAACACATCCACACAGAAGAGAGGCCCTATGCCTGCCACCAGTGTGGCAAACGTTTTTCACAAGAAGGGCATCTCCAAGTTCACCAACGCATTCACACTGGAGAGAGGCCCTATGCCTGCCAACATTGTAACAAATGTTTCACAGTGGCAGGAAATCTCAAACGACACAACCGCATTCACACTGGAGAGAGACCCTATATCTGCCAGCATTGTAGCAAAAGTTTTTCACAGGCAAGGGATCTCAAACGACACCAACGCATCCACACAGAAGAGAGGCCCTATGTCTGCCATCAGTGTGGCAAACGTTTTTCACAGGTAGGGCATCTCCAAATTCACCAACGCATCCACACTGGAGAGAGGCCCTATGCCTGCCAGCATTGTAGCAAAAGTTTTTCACAGGCAGGGGATCTCAAACGACACCAACACATCCACACAGAAGAAAGGCCCTATGCCTGCCAACATTGTAGCAAAAGTTTTTCACGGGCAGGGCATTTCCGAAGACACCAACGCATTCACACAGGAGACGAGCCTTAGGGCCCATTCTCATATTTCCGACGATTGCATTCAATTAATTTTCAATGGGATGCAACCAATGTTCCCTCTAAATTTTTCGGTGCCTGAGCAAATGCACTATATCACTGAGCAGAGCCAATAACCTCGGTGAGCGGGTCGCCCGGCCCCCCCCTCCCCCCCCATTTTACGGGTAACATTGATGCTTCATAATATGTTGATTATATTGTCATTCACTATAGTGAATATTACAAAATCAGTTATGTAATGTTTCCAAATCTTGATTATTACTTAATCATCAAACCACCAACATCAATAGGCCTATATTGTAGGCTAGGCCTACATTTGTAAGATGTTGGAAAGAAAGTATCTTCACAGCAGCCCAATAGCCCAGAATGTTGCATTCATGTTTAAAAGGATGAATCATTTAATTTGGATTTAAATGTTTTATAATAGGCTAGGCCTATGTAACAAATTTAAAAGACTAAAATATTGAGCTTAAATTAGGCCTACAAGTAAAAGTAAAAGTATGCACTGTCACTTTAAGAGCTCGTGGAAATTTCAGATCTTGGGAAGCAAACATTTTTCTTACCGGACAGTCTGACTGACCTTCTGGCTAACTTTGTTTTATGGACGTTCTTATCAGTAGGCTAGTAGGCCTAGTTCATTTAGGCATATTAGTTCATATGTTTTCAAGACATTTCCACTGCGTGGACAAATGCTTTCATCAACACCATTTTGACGAATTTAAACCAACTCTTTGGCAGAAAGCAGCACACACTTCCAATGATGCCAATAGCGCGAGAGATGTTGCCACTCGCAAAGCTATGACAGGCATCGACACCGTTATCAACATTCACATCAGATTCACGATCGAGCTCTAGGAGAGCTAGAACTTGTCTTCTATCCATTCTACAGAGATGGATTTAGGCTTTTTGTGTAGGCTACTTAACACAACCGAACGCCGTAGATTAGGTTGCGAGTGACAGCTGTTACAAAGTTGTCTGGTCACTGTTTTGAAGATCAGCATTCGAAGCGCGGCGTGTCCGCGCTCTGTCTGATCGCTATTGAAAAAGCAGCTGGAGGCGCAATGCTGATTGTAAGCAGAAGTCCGCGTCTAGTGTGATCGTTTAAACTGCTGTAAGATAGATGTTTCATATCTAAAGAATATGTTTTATTTCGATTGGATGTTATAAAGCTACAATGAGTGGAAATTTCGGCCTCTCCACACAAATTTGCCGCCTTGTTTTACCTGCGCTGAATGGATTTGCTCTGCGCTGAGAACGTGAGAACAGTGCGCGATTGCACAGTCGCACAGCTTAGAGGGAACATTGGATGCAACAACGTCCTCACAAAGACTGGGGATTGGGGCATGGCGACTTTGACAGATGACGCACGCCAAAAAGTAGAGCTCCATCATCCAATGAATGAATAAGAGGTTGGTTGTGATGAAATGAAATGCAGTATGATATGATATGAATATGATGTGAATTTTGTAATGAAGTCTGATACCCTGTGGAAAAAATAAAACCGTACAAAAAAGACAAAAGAGGAGCGTTTGATTAGCGCATTTGGGAAGTACCCAATCATTTACAATATGTCCCTGGCCTCGTACAGACACTAAATAACGAGGCTTGGAAGGAAGTGGCAGAGATCGTTTGTGTCCCTGGTGGGTGTCTCTTATCTGTGTCAACTGGACAGTATGATCATACACATCTTGGTGGTTTATTCACTGGTACTTGCAGGTGTAGCATAAGTATGTAAATCAAAATACAATAAATGCAGTGATAAATACAGTAATAAAAATACAGTAAATACAATAAGGGTCAGAATGTAAAACGTGTGTGAGCGTAGAATAGGATGGAATGGAATCAAACTTCATGAATAGGCTACTTTTGCATTAGTCTCTGCATACTGCGAGTTTGTGTTGTCTTTCAAACACATTAAAACAGCATCATGACCATGTTCTCATAAGGTGTATTCATATCCTTTTTAATCAGAGAAAGCCTGTAGGAATAGGTGGAGGTCGCTTGATTTGCACTGGACTGTGGAGGGGGTTTTGTGAGTTCACAAATACATGATTGCTTGGACAATGCCATGGCAGGAATACTGAACACTGTCATTCTCATTGCATCACAACACACAGACCCAGATTCCACCGTGGTTATAAAATAAGATGGACTATCAAATTAGATCATCAAATTAAAAAAAAAAAACCTCCAAGAAGAAACTTCCATTTTGTTCAACATCAGAATCCGATGAACTATCTGATATTGCTAAATGGGAAACTGCTTTTATACACAAACGAGTGAGAGGCTGGCAGTGCGCTGGTTCCACCATGGCAAAGTGTGCATTCTTGACCAGACATTCGAACAGCACGCATGCACACACTACGTTATTGCAATTTATTCGCATGCATTGAGATTGTGCAGCACAGGTTTGCAATATAATGAACTTGACCAAAGAATGGAAAACACAGTGACTGTATCGCAATGGTATTAGCATTCAGGATTTTATGCTTTGGCAATTTCAGATGGATATTTTATGGGATTCTGATGTTGAACAAAATGGATGGCTGTGCTAATAAATCTTAACCAATAAATCTAAGCACACCACTGAGAAGAAAATGATATGCACATTCATGAATATTGCTCGGAAATACTGCAAATATGTGAAATTCAAAAAAGGGTGGACTGCTCCTTTAAAGGCCAACTTCCGATAAAACACAGTTTTACTCACTCCTTTTGAAGATCGGACGGTCACCCCAAGTTAAACTCACTTGCAAGGCTCTCATAGCGGTGCGTCACCTCGCCTGGCTGTGTTTCGCGGTGTTTCCCAATTTACATTAATAATGCAGAGAAACGAGCGAATCACGAAAGCCTTTCTGTGTTTCGTCACGTCGAAAGAAGGCGTTGCCCACAAAGGTTTATGTCGACCCATATTTCTAAAAACATGTCGAGTAATTTTTTTCTGCTTGTTTTCAATACAAGCAACGTCTGGTGGCCCGAAATCTAGCTTAGCTTAGCTATCAGCTGGTTGCTACTCTCAGGTGCACAAGCAGCACAAAGCCTCATCCATACAGCAAGCCCACTCTGGTTGCTCCGTGCCTGCAGCTTGCCTAGGGGTCGCTGTCGAAAGAGCACAGCCCTGAATGGAGCATGCACGCCAGTGTTAACTTCGTCAACCTTGACTATGACTAAAATATTTCGTCAAAAGCCCTTTTTTGATTTTCGTCATTTAGACTAAGACTAAGACTAAATTGGGAAAGCAATGACTAAAATATGACTAAGACTAAAATTGATTTTCGTCATTGTGACTAAGACTAAGACTAAATTTAAAAAAGCTGACGAAATTAACACTGGTGTTAAATAAAATGGAGAGAAAAAGAACCAGTGTGTGAAGAAGTTTCATTCTGCACAGTGTGATATATGTTGAAAAGAGAAGCAGTGTGCGGAGAAGGTTTACTCTGTACAGTCAATGATTATGTTAAAAAGAGAAGCAGTGTGTTCTATTATGTACAGTGTTGACTAAAATGACTAAAATGACTAAAAATTGACTAAGACTAAAATGGATGTTCGTCATTTAGACAAAGACTAAGACTAAATTGGGAAGGCAATGACTAAAATATGACTAAGACTAAAATTGAATTTCGTCATTTTGACTAAGACTACGACTAAATCAAAAAAAGCTGACAAAATTAACACTGATGCACGCCTCCGTTGGCGCCCCTATAGTGCAGTACCACCCGGAGAAGTGGCGACTCTGTTTCCCATTACATTCTATCCAAGAACAGGAGGACTGAGCCAATCAGAGACGCATTTCCACGAGAGCAGGGAGAGTGAGCCAATCAGAGACGCTTTTCCACGAGAAACACGGAACACCCTCTCGTTTCTCCACAAGCCACATTGCTGGCTTGCAAAAACGGCTTGAAACAAAGCAACCAGAACGTTTTTTAAAACAGGACCAACGCGTAACACATTCAATAACAATGGGGAACACAGCAATATTAATCAAATGACGTTGAGAGGCCATCTTTAAGAGGATGAATAATTTTCAAGAAGTATTATTAAGTAATTGAAGTATTATTTTCACTATTATTTTTTTCTAAATATTCATTATGACTGAAAAACAGTATTTTTATACACAAAAAGGGGATCCTCTCCATCATCCGCCATGTTTAATTTCCAGAAATATGAAAAGAAGGAAGGTCCGCACACTGTTGCTGCTCCAGGTTTATTGACACAATGTTTCGACCATGCAGTCTGGTCTTCGTCAGGTGTATGTGACGAAGACCAGACTGCATGGTCGAAACGTTGTGCGGACCTTCCTTCTTTTCATGTTTAATCGTGTTTAAGTCCGGCACCTGTTTAATCTGGATGTGCACGCTCTCCAAAACGTTACTGTGAATTTCCAGAAATAGACATTTTTACCTGCAAAACACTTTGATAATACTAGTAAATGTGGGTTTATTATTTAGTGAATATTCATTAAAAAAGATTACATTTGGCTATAGGCAGCACAGTTTCAAATGAACAGCATAGTTGCAATACGTTCTGTGGCCACCATGCTACACAGTGCACCTTTAAGTGGGTTCATTAAAGGCTTGCTGGACAATCACACATGTTTGTTTTATGATGATCTAATAATTAACAAGTAATGATATTTCCTCTTTTTTTAGTTTTGCGTGGTGGGCCAGAAACGGAATCAATTTCGTCTGTAATTCCCAAATCCACGGCTGTGCCAGAAATAATGATGCCTGTACTAACAAAGAAGCACTGCCGTTCTCTTCGTGGTGAGCGCTTCAATGCCTGGACAAGTCTGAGAGCACACCAGCTCATTCACACTGCAGAGAGGTCCTATGCCTGCCAGCATTGTGGCAAAAGTTTTTCACGGGCAGGGGATCTCAAACAACACCAATGCGTTCACACAGGAGAGAGGCCCTATGTCTGCCAGCATTGTAGCAAAAGTTTTTCACGGACAGGGGATTTCAACCGACACCAACGCATTCACACTGGAGAAAAGCCCTATGTCTGCCCCCTCTGTGGTGAAGGTTTTTCACAGGCAGGGAATTTTCAACGACACCAACGCGTTCACACAGGAGAGAGGCCCTATGCCTGCGAGCATTGTAGCAAAAGGTTTTCAGGGGCAGGGGATCTCAAACGACACCAACACATTCACACAGGCTCGAGGTCCTATACCTGCCAGCATTGTGGCAAAAGTTTTTCACGGGCAGGGAATTTCCAACGACACCAACGCATTCACACAGGAGAGAAGCCCTACGTCTGCTACCAGTGTGGCAAACGTTTTTCAGTCAGAGAAAATCTCATATTGCACCAACGCATTCACACAGGAGAGAGGCCCTATGTATGCCAGCATTGTGACAAAAGTTTTTCACAGGCAGGGCATCTCAAACGACACCAACGCATTCACACTTGATAAAAGCTCTATGTCTATTCCCAGTGTGGTGAATGTTTTTCACAGGCATGGAATCTCCAAGTTCACCAACGCATTCACACAGAAGAGAGACCCTATGCCTGCCAGCATTGCAGCAAAAGTTTTTCACGGGCAGGGGATCTCAAACGACACCAACGCATTCACACAGGAGAGAGGCCCTATGTGGTGAATGTTTTTCACAGGCAGGGAATTTCCAACAACACCAACGCATTCACACTGGAGACGAGCCTTAGGGCCCGTTCTCATATTTCCATCGATTGCATTGACGCCAACGCATTCATTTTCAATGGGAAATCATCCTCGCAAAGACTGCAGGGATTCAGGCACGGCGACTTTGACAGATAACGCACGCCAAAAGAAGA
This sequence comes from Engraulis encrasicolus, assembly GCF_034702125.1. Taxonomy (NCBI): domain Eukaryota; kingdom Metazoa; phylum Chordata; class Actinopteri; order Clupeiformes; family Engraulidae; genus Engraulis; species Engraulis encrasicolus. The sequence goes on along the minus strand of NC_085861.1, from coordinate 23,481,454 downwards.
AAGAAGAAACTTCCATTTTTCAACATCAGAATCTCAAAACTATATTATATTATGTCAAAAACTATATTATCCCAAACGAGTGAGATGCTGGCAGTGCCCTGGTTCCACAGACATTTGTAAAGCACTCGCACGTGTGGCCACGCTGCATTAGTTATACAGTTCCGGACATTTCACTGGTAGCGCATTCAGGCCGACTGAGAACAGTGCTGGAGCCCGTTCCCGCACCTAATCGCGAACCAGCCGTCGTGTTCACGCCACAGATATTTGCGTTCGCAAACCAGAAAATTGGTTAGCAATGCGAACCGCAAAATACTAGGTTTTTCTCTGCGAACCGTGACGACAGCGGGTTCATCCGGGTAACAAAGTCACGTGCGGAAAAAATTCAGAGCCCGGTATGAACACTGGCGGTTCGCAGACAAACACTTTAGTGCCGAACGTAACTGGTGCGAGCACCGACACCGGCTCCGTTCTGGTCGGCCTGAAAGCCATATGGGAGGATCTGGGAAAACTGGACCTCAGTGACATTTACTTGAGGAGCCCTGCTCTAGGGTATTAATCAATTCCAATAAAAACAACCTGGGCCTCGGTTCCGAAAGGGCCTTAAGTACTACTTAACGCTACGTGCTACTTAAGTTCACACGTAACACCATCGTAGAGCTCACAGAGCGTTTCCCAAAGCCTACTTAGCAAAGAACCATCGCAGGTTGACACGTAACTCTAAGAGAAATCCACGAGTGGTCTTTAGTAGTCTTAACGCGCTAAGATTGATCGTAGCGGCATGGCACAGTGGAGACACCCACAGGATATGAAGGGAAAAGAAGAAACTTGCGCATAAGATTGTTGTTTTAAGACGCGAGTGGCATGGCACAGTGGAGACACCCACAGGAAAAGAGGAAACTTGCGCTTCAAGTTGATGTTTTAAGACGGGAGTGTAAATATCATGGCACCACAATTGACACTGTAACGAAAATAAGAAGGTAACATTAATTGTGTATGTGTATAAAATTAAAGCAATGTGTTTGGAAAATATTTTACAGGCATTAAAATCATTTAACATAATTTGAAACAATCATAGGCTAATTTGTGTGGGTGCTTCGTGAACAAGAACAAGGCATCCACACGCAAAATAAATAAGGGGGCTTCGGCGACCAGAGACTAGAGTGTTGATGTCGGAAGGCCACTACCGAAACATTTTTTTTTTAAAGAAAAAAAAAAACGGTCAGCGAGTCGTTGTACCCTCTTTGATTTTCAAGTAGGCCTAGTCTAAGAAAGGGAAGGCGACGCAGAAAAGACATGGTAGTTGTAGGCTAAGGGTGAGCTAAAAAAAAAAAGACAGCAATAGGGATTCGTGTAGATATTTTGTTTTAATAACAGCAGAGTGCCGTGCAAAATGTTCCTCACAGTCGTTAAAGCCTTGAGCGCACGATACGTTGCGCGCCGCTCCCCAAATGTGCCAAGCTCTGCTCTCCCAGTTTTATGAATTTTAAAGCTAGCTGAACGTGTGTGTGTTGCACTAGGCCCATTGATGGGAACTGCGCTGTGGATGTGCGCGACATGAAGCGACGCGCTCGGGATGAGCGAATACAGACACACACTCTCACATGTAACCCGAACTCTTTCTGCGAGTTTGCTTGTGCAAAGCCGACCGCCGAGAGCACGTAAACATTGAGTGTCGTGACTTGTCATTTTGCTACGCTGAAGCTTACTCACAGTGGTGGTTCCAGCTCTACCTTTGGGGTGTGGAATGTGTCTGAATAAGGGCATATATTGCAAGGTGTGGTGTCGGATTCGGTTTCAAACAAACGTCTTTCCACTTCAGTAGTCAAAGCAAGTTGATGCAGAAAGGGAAATGGTCATTTACTTATCATATTCAGATTCTAGTAGCCTAGGCTAAGCAATAACAAAAAGTCAGCGAGGGGATGTGTCAATTTTGACGGACATTGTTTTTAATAATGTTATTAGGCCTACTGTTCAGCAGGCTGACGTGCTCCCGACAGTTGTCAAGCCTTGAACGCCTTGAGGTTGTAACTTTGCGCATCCCAATTTGGAACTCCAACTATGCCTACTTGTCTTGTTAAATAGGCCTATTAAGCACAGTAGCCAACTGCACGCGCTTTATCTGGGTCTTAACGGCATAGCTCATGGTTTTGCATGATTTCATTGTTTGTGTGCATTTTATTTCATTTGCCAACAATAACTTCTGTCAATAGTTTCAAACTACTATAAATGTAGTCCCACCCTTCTAGAATGAAACTTTTGATACTGACACACGCCTCACATTTTGTAAATGGTTTAGCAGCATGACGGCGCAGTTCACTCCGAGGACACTTCAGCACCACATATGTGGACAGCGATCCTTAAGAGCGACGCTACGAATGATCTTAGAGGCTGTGCACGCGCGTTCATGTACGAGTGTCTTTGGGAAACAGTCGTAGGAAATCTAAGAACACTCGTAGGATCACTGGTTAACGACACACGTAAGACTAAGAACCATCGTTATCGGGAAACAAGGCCCTGGTCATTTTTTTTATAAATATGTTGGGTAGGTATGTGTTCATCATAAAGTAATGTGTGGTGTATAAGATAATGTAAAATTTTATTTAAAACCATAGGCCTATTATTAGTGTCCCACTTTAGGATAGGTGCTGTCCTAAAGTGGGACACTCAATTTTGCAAATGTGGGACAGTTGTAAAAGTAGTAATTTAATAACCCAAACAATTACTATGAATTCAGACACCATTGTCCACATACAAAATGGGTGTTTACAATCTATATCAAAGTTGCATTTCAGTCTTTCTGGACTAATCTACTGGAGCATAGTTATCAAAACAACCTTTGGGTCCAAAAACCGAAAGTTCTTTCCTCAAAAAGAGCAGCCCTGTTGAAACAACCAATTGTGTGAAATGGGTTCAAACAGTCTCAGTCATATTTACCAATAAAAGAAAGTAAGAATAATTCAGAAAACATGTTCTAAATGTGTAGATGATATGTCTTAAAGTGTGGCAGATAACATTTTGGACTAATACGTATTTTACACTAATATGTTTTAGAGACCTTTTAACCCTCTACTGCATGAATTATTATTTTTACAGTGTAAAAAATGTTTCAGTGCTTTTTTAATGTTAAAATGAGTTAAATAATAGATTTCCAAAACATTTTTTAAATTTTTATTTTAAATTAAGTTTTTAGCTAATGGTTGCCATATGGCAACTTCATGCAGTCGTGGAATCTTGTGTAAAATCAGGTTTTTCCTTAAAAAGAGAATTTTCCCTTCATAAATCTTCAATATATTACTTTCCAAATGTTAAAACTCATTAAATGACATAAATAAAAATGTATATTTTTTGTATTTAGTGAAAATATCTTTGGTAAAATAGCAAAATATGGTCTACAAGACGGCCCATAGACATGTACACACTTTTACATAAACGCTTCCGAAAAGGTTGTTTACACTTATTTGCAAACATTCGCATTGCATTTTCACATTAAGCATGTCTAAAATTACAAATATAAGTTCAAATGATTAATTTGGCACAAAAATTATAAGAAATATCTGTAAAAATAGCCTCATACTAATCTAATTCTAAGTCATTCCAATGGGGTTGATTGGGGTGAATGGCCAACAATGTTGTTCCATAACTGCATGAAGTTGCCATATGGCAACCATAACATTTTACCATTTTACAAAAAAACCTTTGCATCTAAAGTTGTTTTAATGATGAAAAATAACAGTTTACATATTCCAGATAGTGTTTGTATTTTTAATAAGAATATTTTGGGCTGAAATGAGAGTAATACCTTGGTTTATGGAGGTATCGAGCGATGACCACACACAAAAGTAGGTGATGAAAAAGGGCTTCCTGTGTTTATTTCTTAATCATGTGACCTGAAAAGTTTTTTTGGTTTCAAAGTAAAAGGCTGTCTTATCACAAATAAGTATAAATAAACAGGTTATAGTGCACCCTCTATTAGAAAAACTGGAAAAAGTTTACGGTTGCCATATGGCAACCCCATGCAGTAGAGGGTTAATATTCACTGTCCCACATTAGGAAACCGATTGTCCCACTTTTTGACCAGCATGCATTAATATTTAGGTTACATTATTCAAATTAGAAACGCTAAACATTTTTTTTATCTTTGTTAATCTTTGATTAGAGCGTAACTAGAGGATGAAAAAGGTGTAATTTGTTTGTTTTGAGATGTCATTAAATTTTCATAGACAAAAATGTCCCACATTAGGGCATTCTACCCCACTGTTTTTGTACACACGTTTAATACACATTTCACTTTAGTGTATTTGCGGGCAATCGTAGTATCATTGGATAGTCATGTGTCCAGGTAGACTACACCTAAAGGCTGGGAAAATGATGAAAGATGCTGATCATCAGAGCTGTCATAATTCGATCGTGCTCATGAATCCCAAAGACACTTCTGTTGGATTACAGTAGGGTGAAGACCAAATAGGCTGCAATCAAGTCTGAAGGCCAGGCCTAATCACATGAAATGTTGTGGCAGGCTTACACTGTGCAATATTTTCAATCGTGTGTATTAAGCTTCTGCTGCACGAGGGAATCGCACGGTTTAAACGTTAACATCTCACGACTAACGTTCTCACACTATACGAGCCGACGGTCAGATGCGAGCAGAATGCTCCCACTGCGACAGGCATGTTTCCTGGAAAGCCAATCAGAAGGTAGCCATAGGCGAGCTGTTGTAGCTAATATATTATAAAACTAAAAAAGATATTGCAAAACATAGGGTGATGTTGCGTCCGACCGTGTGACCGCAGAACATGACAAATAGTCAAAATAACGGAAAATAGGCCTATGCAATATTTTGAGCCCTCAAAAAAGGTAAAGAAAGCAAAATGATATTCACTTTAAAACAAAATAATAGTTAAATTTTAACTCTGGAATAGTTCAGAAATCAATAGCCTATTTGGTGGAATTTGCCTGAATTCAAGCACAGCTTTCATGCATTTTGGTATATGCTTTCCACCTGATGAGTGGAGGTGCAAAACGCACACCAGAAACAGAGGTGCTGGCAACCAGAAAATACACTTGCAGGAGGACCTGTGACCTGAGGAAGGCCAACAGGCCGAAACGTTGTCACATTAAAAACTGTTTATTTAACTTGAGAGTGTGCGGCACTTCTCTCCTCCTGCATATGCTTTCCACCTGTCATTCACATTGCTCTTTGATGACTTTATTCCAGTCCTGGTGCAAGAATTCAAGTTGCTGAGCTTGGGTTGTGTCAGATTGTGACCATTCAACTTCCTCTTGATCACAAAGCCAAAAGAGCCTGGGCCCTATTTCTGCCCTGGTCCAGCCCTGTACTGGTATGACACTTGCAACGTCAAACATCTTGGGGCATTAACATAACAAAACCCTGCATTTGAACAGGGGTGTGACTTTTCATAGGCACTGACTGTACACATTACATGGGTATACTGTATCTAGCAGTAGGCATCACTTACTGTAGGATGTGCCTTAGACCGCTATCTGGATAAGATATGGTCCAGTTTTAGGGTAAAAGTATGATAAATTTTCGTTATTTTTCCTTTTTCCCTTTTTTTGTATTTTAAGTTTTATATTGGCTATTATTGATTTATTTATTGTTGGAAACAAGCAATACAAAGTTTGACTACACAATGATATTAAGATCGTCCACTAAATGCTGTTTGCTTGTCATGCCATGTCATACAAGATTTGTGTGCTTGTACCAAGCCTGATATGTCAAACATTTGTAAGGATATTTCTTAGATTTTGAACGTTTCCAAAATTCTCTTCTCCAATAAAAATTGAAGGATGAATGCTCTGCGTTGTGTTTTAACTGACTCACATGCAAAAATAAGATAAGTCTTACCAAGTAAAACTTGGTGTCATAATACCTGCAAAATTTTACATTTATGTAGACCTATTTAAAATTCCTTTTACAAGGGATTATTTGTCATATAACCTACAGTATATGAAATTAAAGTAGGCCCATGTTCATTTCCAATTAGGCTACATTTAAGGTGCTCTCTATTTCGTTGTGGTTTCTTTCCAGAATTCATGCTGCCTATTCACAAATGTTACCTTTTTCGCAAATAGGGCCTACTTACCACCACCATCAAATTGCAAGTATTCATTATAACATAAAATGGCAGTGCTCATACATGACACGAAAAGGTGGATCTTCTCCATGTCTGCCATTTTCAATTTCCAGCAATCTACATTTGTATCTGCAAAACCTACTCTACTTTGGTTAGGAAATATGACAGTATACATACTAGCCATATTCATGGAAAGAGCAAATTTGGCAATAGATGGCCTAGCTGTTTCAGTGAGTAGCGTAGTTGCAATACCCACTCTGGCCGCCGTCCTACACAGTGCACCTTTTAGGCTTAGAACCTATTTTAACGTTATGAGCATGTTTCTTCTTCATATGGCAAAGTAGTGCTTCTTTATCTATTGCGACAGATAGACAAACAAAGGTGCGTGCAGAGACAGTGGAGTCACCTGGCCGGAATGACAGCAGTGATGTGAGACCACGGACCAGGTGTATGTTTGAGTCACAGAAGCAGTGTGAGAGGATAACATGGCGGCTAGGATAACAGGTGGTGTATCACGAATATAGATGTGAACGCCAGATGCCATTTTCAGCCTTTTGATGTGGTTAAAGAAAATGGAATGTATGAAAATGTTCTGAAACAGAAGTTGCTGGTGATTGCCAACTAGCTGCAGTAGGCCTACCATCACAAACAAGTGAAAAATGAATGGATATCAGTGGAGCTGCCTAAAATATTTTTTTTTTTCTCGTTGTAGAATTTCTTGCCCTGAAATATTAAAAATAACTAATTTGAGCATTTTATTTAGATGTTTTGTACCACTAGATAAGTATAGATTAGCAAACTGAATTTATGAGGCCAAATCTACATCTATATCTATCTAAATCTTCTGCCCTGGTGGAAAAACTAAACACCCACAAACTTAGCAATACATTTTTCTTTGGTAGGTATTGCCCAATCCTAGGCATCGCCATCTTGAGCCGCTTTCCAGTTTTTATTTTTATAGATGTTGTTTTACCACATATAGGATAATGTGCGTATCGCCTTCAGTCACTTGACAAGGATGTGTCAGTTTCAGATGGTGGGAACCTGACTCTGAAGCATACGGCTATGGAGGATCAGTTCTTGTTAGTTCTCAGAGTCAAAATCAACGAAAAGTATGCACAACCAGTCCTCACAACCACAAATGTCCTCACAGCAAAGGTAAAATGTCAGGTTGTGGTCCTCACAATAGTGGTAGGCTATAACTAGGCTCCAGACCAGAGATGTACAAACCCCAACTCCGGTGAAGTTGGGACGTTTGGTAAACAGTGAATAAAATCAAAATGCTATCATTTCCAAAACATTCAATCTATTCATTAGATGGAGAATAGTGAAAAGACAACATATTAAGTGTTAAAACCGAGAAAAAATATTGTTTTGGGGGACATATGTACTCATTTCTAATTTGATAAATCCAACACGTCTCAAAAGAGTTGGGACGGGGATAATAAATGGCAGCAAATGTCGAGGAAGACTAAAAACAAAACAAAAGACAACACTTAACAGTTAAATACATTAACCGATGAGATGATTTTATATAAAAAACAGTGTTAATTCCTATCTTGGACATGATTTCACCAGCTTAAATGGTGGGTGTATTCCTTGTCATGTTTTGCAATGTTTTCCTTTCTGTAGTGCTTACAGTGTGACAGGTCTTGACCAAAAGCCCACCATTTTATCACCTGCTGGTCCTTATGATGGAGCCAAACTGTTAAAACATAGTAGAGAATGCAATTTGACCTTACTATGTGGCAGTAATCGAAGATCTCCCTTCAAAATATAATGCATGAGTGGATTTTCATGCTGTTTAAAACCCATTTATACCATTCAGCACTGTATTTAACTCTACAGATGAGTGAGAACATCTTAACCAATGCACTACTGCACCCGCATGCCATCATGGAGGCTGACTTTTGAAGCTAGCACTAACACAAGTTGGATGGTCCATTTTCACTGTAGCACAGGATGTGCAATGCTCTATTATTGTCAAAAAGAATGGACTTCTACAACTTCTGCTGACTTCTGTAAGCAAAGGACAGTTTCCCATGTCTTCTGGGTTTATTTCAAGTGAGCTCAGGTGCTTAGGAGAATGTTACACCCCTGTATCATTTGCACGCATTAAGCATTCTTAATATGGTCAATTTTCAAAAGCTCTAGCACTCCAGGAATTAGAGTGAGACTACAGCCAATATATATTTCATGATGTCATGAACCTATACAATGATTTTAGTAACAAAAATATGTCTTATATACACTCAATCGTGGTAAATCAAAGGGAATTCAAAAATGTATGTAATAACTATGGTAATTATTCCATTTGCATCTTTAATTCTGAGTGACTCAGCCTCTCTGTGATGATCTTATACCTGGACACCTATATTGTCCGTCAGTACAATTCATTTTCAAATGTTCTTCTTTGTTGTTTTATCTTATTTGGATGTTTACTAAATTTCACTGATCCCCGTCCCAACTTATTTGAGACGTGTTGGATTTATCAAATTAGAAATGAGTACATATGTCCCCCAAAACAATATTTTTTTTCTCGGTTTTAACACTTAATATGTTGTCTTTTCACTATTCTCCATCTAATGAATAGATTGAATGTTCTGAAAATGATAGCATTTTGATTTTATTCACTGTTTACCAAACGTCCCAACTTCACCGGAGTTGGGGTTTGTATAAAGTACTGGAGAAAAGTAGTGTAGTAGAAGTACCAGTATCATCTTGTCAAATGACTTGAGTAAAAGTCAAAAGTAACCTTCCCTTACCTTACTCAAGTAGAATGACAAAAGTATTCAAAATGTGTTGTACTTAAGTAAAGCAAGTAGAAGTATTGCAAGTTTTGCTGCTTGAGTAAAAAGTAGAAGTAGAAGTAAAAGTACTGCATTAAAAAAAAATGGGGGAAAAAAAGTCAGTCAAAAGTTTGAATAGGCCTACCATTTGGTTTATTAGAGCTCTGTACAATACGTCTCTTATGAAGTGCAAATACCATTATGGTTTGTTATTAAAACAGCTTTGTAACACAAGTTCAGTTTTTAAGAAAACATAGGGCAGTAGTTTTACCTCGTCTACCTCATCCATCTTGCCAACATGCCAGTGTCAATGCCAACTGAGCGTCACTGACCGCACCAAAAGACATGCGCGAGAATGCGATCTGCTTTTATTTCCCTACCATTGCATCGCCCACTGACCGTGAACACGTTCCATCATATCTGGTGATGACAGAGTCATCTAGCGCTCGGGCATAAAAACGAGTAAGGAGTAACGAGTAACGAAAGCAGCACATTAAAAATATATCGGAGTAAAAGTATTAATTTCATCAGAAAAATGTAGTGCAGTAAAAGTACAAGTATGAGGAAAAAAATATTACTCAAAAAAGTACAGATACTGCAGTTTAGTACTTAAGTACAGTAGGCCTACTTTGTTACTTTTACTTCGTTACTATACATCTCTGCTCCAGACACACAACACACAGTCACCTCAAGCCAACATACCAATCCAGCAGGTAATTGTTACTTGTGTATTGGTTTCAGTTGCAATGGCCAATTTACCAGCCTTTTAAGGTCCTCATCTTTGGCCATAAATTGTGATTGTGGCCGCCATTTGAAGGATGGAGCAGAGCTGGTGTTAAGCAGAGCCGTATATAAACGGCTCTGGTGTTAAGTGTGCACCGCTGCCACCCTGTGGACAGGGGAGGGATTTCCCATGGACTTTTGGAACTTCTGGTTGCCTTTCTAGGCAATAGAGGCTACAATATAATATGTCATATCAGAGCATTATTATCACATACATTTTATTGTCAAGCATTTGTAGATGACCATGTAAAAAAAAAAAAAAGAACTTTCAAAAAGGCATTTTTTTGCAAAGGGGCAAGTGCTGCAGCATCATCTCACCCCTATCTGTGCACGCTGCAACATGATCTCCAAAATGCAGTGGTCGAGTTGTAAAAGGAAAGCAGGGGGATGGTCAGAGATGGATCAATATGGGTCACAGGTGAGATTAACAAGACCATTTAACCAATTAACAAGACCAGAGGGGAAAGAATGAGGTGAGGGGTCACTGAAAATGTATTAACCAATAAATGTACCAATGTCTTCAACAAGACATAGACCTTTTCTCTTGCGGTTGCAGTCCACATTCGTAAAGTCATCATTGCAGTCCGAAGTTTTACCAACAAATGCACGGAAAAACGTGTTTACATCTTGATTTTGAATGCACAGAGCACCCCCAGGCCTCTTGTACTGTGTGTGGGCTCTGTTGAGGTCTCCGATGCAGGCCCAGTCAGTTTCGGCCACACACCACTTTGAGTGATCCGGGCCTTCCCAGCTGCCCCCGGGACTTATGACAGTTTGGATATTCAGGACTTTATGGAGGCCTCCACAATAGGGGCCGTCTGGGTCTTCTTCACAGCGCCAAGTGTGGACGTCAAGATCACTACCAAGTAGTTGTGCAATGGCAACGTACAGATCACCATCTGCAATAAGGCAACAAGGAACCCCATGACACAAGAGTTGAAATACAATTCAACTAATATATCTACCATACATACATGCCAACAACAGAGGTAACTAAATACGATTTTTGTATGAATTTACGACAGAGACATTTCAACATATCCCTCTTAGAGTAGAACAGGGGTGGGCCATTATATTGGCTCCTGTGTCACATTGGCCGTGACCTAAGAGCCAGATTCACAGGCAAGTTGTATGTGTTGGCTATTTCATTCCCATTTAATAAAATAAAGCGGTTGGGAGAGCCACCCACTGTTGGCTTACTAATGGCTCACTAAAGTTAAAATGAGGCCTACTAAGATTTTAATCCTCCCTTGCACCCCTTTATGAATATTGGGTGAAGACTAGTATCAATTTGGATTAGAGATGCACCGGATCCTGATTTTTAGGATCCTGCTGGATACCGGATCCACTGCTCAAGATCCTGCCGGATGCGGAACCGGATACCGGATCCTACGAAAGGGTTGAAACACATAGCCTACTCGCACACGTGGGCCCTTTTTATTACATTGGCTCAAGCTATTTTTTAGACTCATTGGCTTACTGCCACACTGCCTGCACTGGCCGCTTCCAAAGGGCTTTCACTCCATGCAGCTATTGGGGTTGTGACTGAAAAACCTAGGGTAGAGATGCACCAGATCCTGATTTTTAGGTAACTGCCGGATGCCGGATCCACTGCTTAAGATCCTGCCGGATCCTATGAAAAACCCTATTATCCTGCCGGATCCGGAACCGGATCTTGGATCCTGTGCATCTCTAATTTGGATTCTACAGTTGTCTTTCTTGTTAAAGGAGCAGGCCAGATGAGAAGCCTCAGAGGGCCACATGGGCCACATGTGCAGGTCTGAGTTTGCATACCTCTGCTCTGGAGTGTTACCCCACAGTCCATAGCATTTTTATGTGAAATAGACACTGACTGGTGTGGAAGTGTAGGATTCCACAACAAAACAACCTTGTTGAACTGTGTACTGAAGGTGGATCATGCTGTAGGTCGCGTAGCTATTACCACATTTCACATACAGCAGAGGTGCTCAAACTGTGGTACGCGTACCACTGGTGGTACTTGAGACATCTCTGGTGGTACTTGAAAGAATTATTTTTTGTGCATTGATTTGAAGACTGATCAAGTTGTTGCAGTTGAAAATGTCTCTTTGGTCTCAGATTTTGTAACATTAAACTGTATTAATCTGAAAACATAATGCAGAATAATACTAGATATTTTAAAACAAACTTGCACTGAATGTGACCGTAGCTGTTGATGTGGTTATGAACCTCTCCTGTATTGACTGGCAAAAGTGAATATGGAAGGCCTTTGCTGCGATATTCTAATTTTGGTTGTCAAGGTGGTCGGAGAGCTCAATATTTTCTCTCGGGGTACTTCACACAAAAAGTTTGAGAATCACTGACATACAGTATGAGGCTATATGGTATAGTATATGGTATATCCTCCACATTAAGTATTTAAAGGTACACTGTGCAAGATTTTTAGTTGTTTATTTCCAGAATTCATGCTACCCATTCTCTAATGTTACCTTTTCCATGAATACCACCACCATCAAATTCTAAGTATTCATTATGACTTTTCAAACATGAAAAGGGGGATCTTCTCCATGGTCCACCATTTTGAATTTAGAAATAGCCATTTTTAGCTTCAAAAATGACTGTACTTGGGCCATACTAGAAAATATTAGTTTATTACTTAGTGAACTTTCATTAAAAGATCAAATTTTGCAATAGGCAGCCCAGGTTCAATGAGCAACATACAGTATATCACGAAAGTGAATACACCCCTCACAGTTTTGCAGATTTTTGAGTATATCTTTTCATAGGAAAGCATTACAGAAATGTAACTTTGACACAATGATTAGTGACCTTTTAACAACATATTTAACCGCTTAAATTTCTTGTTCACTCAGAAAAAAACAAAATACAGCCATTAATGTTTGAACATGTACTCACAAAAGTGAGTACACCCCAGATTAAAATCCGGTAGAGAAGGGGCTATGTTGGCTCGAATCGTCTCGAAATGAATAGGGATGACAAGGGAGGTCATCAGTGTGCGTTTCAACCTTTCTTTGCATTGAACTTTTACATTTTGAGTCTGCATCTGGCTTAAATAGATTGGTGTGAGATTTGAATGCAATCCTATGGAGAATATCATGATCTGCTTCAGTAGTCACAGTGCATGTTGACATGCATGTTTCTTTTAGGTGTATTTCAGATTGCCAATGTTGACAGCATTCATGCATCCCCAAACCATGTCAGTCCCACTACCATGCTTGGCTTATGAGAGGATACACCTTTTTTGTACAACTCACTTGTTTACCACCACACATGCTTGACACCATCTAAAGCAAATTTGTTTATCTTGGTCTCTTCAGATCACACAACATGGTTCCAGTGATCCATATCCTTGGTCTGTTCATCTCTCTTGAGACCAAGATAAACAAATTTGCTTTAGATGGTGTCAAGCATGTGTGGTGGTAAACAAGTGAGTTGTACAAAAAAGGTGTATCCTCTCATAAGCCAAGCATGGTAGTGGGACTGACATGGTTTGGGGATGCATGAATGCTGTCAACATAGGCAATCTGAAATACACCTAAAAGAAACATACATGTCAACATGCACTGTGACTACTGAAGCAGATCATGATATTCTCCATAGGATTGCATTCAAATCTCACACCAATCTATTTAAGCCAGATGCAGACTCAAAATGTAAAAGTTCAATGCAAAGAAAGGTTGAAACGCATACTGATGACCTTCCTTGTCATCCCTTTTCATTTCATTTCATTTCGAGACGATTCGAGCCAACATAGCCCCTTCTCTACCGGATTTTAATCTGGGGTGTACTCACTTTTGTGAGTACATGTTCAAACATTAATGGCTGTATTTTGTTTTTTTCTGAGTGAACAAAAAATGTAAGTGGTTAAATATGTTGTTAAAAGGTCACTAATCATTGTGTCAAAGTTACATTTCTGTAATGCTTTCCTATGAAAAGATATACTCAAACATCTGCAAAACTGTGAGGGGTGTATTCACTTTCGTGATATACTGTAGTTGCAGTATAGGCTACCTTTTTTGACCATTTCCTGCACAGTGTACCTTTAAATAAACACATCAGGGTTGCATCCTTTGAGCATCTCACCTTTAGCTGTGTCTCCATCAAACCGGGATTTAGCAGCGGCATGAAAGTTTCTTCCTCCATCTGATGTCATGACAACAAAATTATTGGGTGCTGTTTTTACTTCCCAATTCACAGCATCTTTAAGTTCTTGATGAAACTCCTCTGGAATGTCATGTTCAAATGGAAAAGCTCTAATATACTGCAGATGTTCACCTGAAAGCATGACCAAGGTTAGGTCCCATTACATACTGAGACATTCCAATGTTTTTATTGAATGTTTAATGTAATTTGTTACCTATTTTCTTGAACATGTCGTATTTGAATGTCACACAGATGAATGTCTGGGCATTTTCATGCCCACTGGGGGGCCAGAAATGATTTTGATCTCTTCTATAAGGAAATTGTGGAGTGCTGTGCAAGAGCCACACACCAGTGCTGGTTTTGTCCACCACCAGGACCCCTGAGAAAACAATGTTATTCCACTGAATATAAAGAATATTTTTGGTATTTAATCATAGCCCATGTACTGTTGTACCATTGTGAATGCCGGACTTCACCTGCCCCTAACACCTGCCAGCTATGGTGCTGATGGGCGGAAGAAGGACTGAAGTAATACTTGTATTTATCTTACAAAAACAATACCTTTGCATTTGCATTATTATTGCGTCATAGTCCGCTTAACGTTTCTGAATGCAGTATCAGAGTAATTCACCACAAGGATGTAGCATGATATTGTTGTTGACATGCACACATTATATCACTTGAAATACACACATAATCCTGCAGGTGGCGACAAAACAACATCTATGAAAAACAGGATAGGCCTACTGGACCAAGATTGCAGGGCTCAGGGTCGGGCCGCAGCTGAAGGCAGAACACAGCATCTAGTGTTCATATCTACAGTATGTGGTGTTTTTGTAGTTTGTGACTGGGGTGTCAGAAATATCATGTAGCCTATAGGATGTTTAACCTATAGGTATCAGCTGGCTAGAACAAATATGTGGCACTTTTACTTTCTGAGCTAGGGTGTCTGCCTCTTTGTGTGATGATGATGATGATGGCATGCTCGCAGGACTAAGTATGTGTTTTCGTTACCTTTGCTGTGGCCAAACGTGTCCTTTGCGCTACATCCTGGAGGTTGGTCGCTGTAACTGATGAATCCAATATTGCTTGACTGCAAAACAGAGGTTTCGTCACACTCTTTAAATCTGTTTCATCTGTTAATGACTGTATTTTTGTTGCGCAAATGACACAAGCTCATTTTACTAGTAGCTCTCTATTCTGTGTCCTATGCCTATTGTAGGTCATTTTGTACATTGCTAATTGTGATATTAACATAGGCTATATTATGATGTATAGGCTATTTAATACAAACCCCAACTCCGGTGAAGTTGGGACGTTGGGTAACTGAGAATAAAATCAAAATGCTATCATTTTCAAAACATTCAATACATTCCTTAGATGGAGAATAGTGAAAAGACAACATATCAAGTGTTAAATTTGAGAAAAAATATTGTTTTAGGGGACATATGCACTCATTTCTAATTTTATAACTGCAACTCGTCTCAAATAAGTTGGGACGGGGATCAGTGAAATGTTATGAACATCCAAATAAGATAAAACAACAAGGAAGAACATTTCAAAATGAATTGTACTGATGAACAATTTGAGTGTCCAGGTATAAGACAATCACAGAGAGGCTGAGTCACTCAGAATTAAAGATGCAGAGGGAACAATTACCATAGTTATTACATAAAGTTTTGAATTCCCTTGATTTACCGTGATTGAGTGTATATAAGACATATTTTTGTCATTAAAATCATTGTATAGGTTCATGACATCATGAAATATATTGGCTGTAGTCTCACTCTAGCACTCAGAGAATTACAGCTAGTGAAAACTTGACCATATTAAGGACGCTTCATGTGTGCAAATGATAGAGGGGTTTAACATTCCCCTATCCACCTGAGCTCACTTGAAATAGACCCAGAAGACATGGGAAACTGTCCTTTGCTTACAGAAGTCAGCAGAAGTTGCAGAAGTCAATTCTTTTTTAAAATAATAGTCTTGCACATCCTGTGCTACAGTGAAAATTGACCATCCAACTTGTGTTAGTGCTAACTTCAAAAGTCAGCCTCCATGTTGGCATGTGCAGTAGTACATTGGTTAAGCTGTTCTAACTCACCTGTAGAATTGAATACAGTACTGAATGAAATATTTGGGTTTTAAACATGAAAAGCCACTCGTGCATTATATTTTGAAGGAAGATCTTCAATTACTGCCACATAGTAAGGACAAAATACATTCTCTACTATGTTTTAACAGTTTAACTCCAACATAAGGACCAGCAGGACATAAAATGGCTGGCTTTTGGTCAAGACCTGTCACACTGTAAGCACTACAGAAAGGAAAACATTGCAAAACATGACAAGGAATACACCTACCATTTAAGCTGTTGAAATCATGTCCAAGATAGGAATCAATAGTTTTTATATAAAATCATCTCATCGGTTAATGCTATTAACTGTAAAGTGTTGTCCTTTTTTTAGTTTTTAGTCTTTCTCGACATTTGCTGCTTTTTATTGTCCCCGTCCCAACTCTTTTGAGACGCGTTGGATTTACATATTCACAAATATCCCCCAAAACAATAATTTTCGTCTGTTTTGATGGCTGATATGTTTTCTTTGTACCGTTCTCCAACTAATGTCAGAACCAGACTTCTTGAAAATGGCAGTATTTTGTTATTATTCACAATTAACCTTGCGTCCCAACTTCTATGGAGTTGGGGTTTGTACAAACGCATTTAGTATATACATATTAGTCTAATAGTAATTTAATATACACATGATAGTATATACATATAATTGCATATTTTCAGTGTGAAATGGCACTGGGTTAATTCCAGTGTTGGTACGAGATACTGTATGCTTTTAATTCTCACCATTTTTCTAATGGGTGTAAAAAGGGGCCGCAGTGTGTTTGCCAGGATACCATCAGCGTCGTTAATCACGGTACCGTCCACAACAGCACTCCCACTTGAATCAATGTAGCGATATTCCAAACCAGTTCCAACTATCCTCTTGTCTTTAACATTTCTGACTCTGGGTGCCTTGTATAGAATATACCTAAGGGGGAAAAAGAATATACGAAACTATTAGAAGTGAACATGTTTGTAAAAATATCAACCAAATATAGCAGATACTATCTTACCAAACGCATTCACTAACCTGCCTTGACTCACACATGAACTTAAAAGTCATACCATTGCTAACCCATAGGGTTCAATATATCGGTCCACCTTCTGCCGCTATTACAGGTTCAACTCTTCTGGAAAGGCTGTCTACAAGATTGAGGAGTATGTTTATGGGGACTTTTGATCATTCTCCCACAAGTACATTGGTAAGGTCACACATTGATGTTTGTCGACAATGCCTGGCTCTCAATCTCAGCTCTCAGGTCAGGGTTGTGCAGGCCAGGCAAGTTCATTTGCACCAGACTCTGTCATCCATGTCTTTCTGGACCTTGCTTTGTGCACTGGTGTACAGTCATGTTGGAAGAGAAAGAGGCCCACTCCAAACTGTTCCCAATAAGTTGGGAGCATGGAATTGTTCAAAATGTTTTGGTGCATCTAAGGTTGCTTTCACTGGAACCACGTCGAGGTCAAGCCCAAATCCTGAAAAGCTGACCATAAGTCCTCCTCCACCAAACTCAGCACAGTGCAGTCTGAAATGTGTCGTTGTCCTCCTGGCAACCTTCAATCCCAGACTCATGAATGGGCTACCACTTGGTGACTGAGTTGCTGTTGTTGCCAAACTCTCAACCGTACTTCCTGTGGCACACTGTTATAGACATTGAAAGTTAACTAGTACTACACTACTATGACAGTGCACGGGGCCTTTAGAAATACATTACGACTTGGTCATTGCCATTCTGGTAACAGCTCATTTATAATGCTGTGTCTTAAGGGGTTAAGAGTGAGAACATTCCATGACTGGATTTGTTGCACAAGTGGTGTCCTACGACAGTTCTACACTGGAATTCACTGAGAACGGAACTTAAAATAGAGTCTGCATGCCTAGCTTGATTTTACACATCTGTGGCCTGGCCAAGTGATTAGTTGACACTTGACGCTTGATTCTGATCATTTGGATGGGTTAGTGAATACTTTTGGTAATGTCAAATAAATATGATTATACTGTATAGAGTACTGTGATTATACTTTGTTTAGGGCATATACAGTAACTGGAAGCACTTTATTTGACATCGCCTTCATGGCTAATGTCATATTGTCACAACATTTAATTCCGAATTAAGAGGTGTTTACATGACGTTTCCAAATCGGATTTAAGCTTTATTCAGAATTAAAGTCAGTTAATTACATATTAAGTGTCTCATGTAAAAGTAGCAATTGAAAAGTGCCAATTTACCACATGACAAAGACAGCAGCCATTGATAATCATTAATGTTCATGAGAAGCATTATGTCATAATTATGACAATGTCAAGAAAGTCTTATGAAGGGGTGTCAAGTAACGTGTTACAGAGTAAGAGTCATAGAGTTGCCATGTAAGGTTATCACAAAAAGGTTCCAGAGAAGTACAGGTGTTGCTTTACCAGTCTACATCATCATTCTTCTGGTTTTTACAAGTTACCGCAGCTTCTGTGTTGGCAATACCCCAAAAGAACAGACTGATCATGAGAACAGCCCTCTCCATTATTCCCTGAAATACAATGACAAAACATTGCACATTAGAGCAGGCCACAGCTTTTAACCTGTCTCTGAGAAGAGAATCTAATGTTTTTAATACACAGAAACTTTAAAATCAGCTGACTACAAAAGCAATTGATCTCAGCATACTGGCCACGACTTAGTATATATCGCTATATCACCCACACCTAACTCAGTGATCAATCATCCATGCATGCCCAAAGCAAAACTTTGATAATTTCATTTGTATCTACTATGCAGAAACGGTTGACCTGACTTTCATACACCCTGTTTTTTCCCATCTACTATGTTTTTTATTGAGTTCTTCAGTCGTTGATGCATTGGGCTTGTAGCCTACCTGTTCTTTGCCCAAGTCTCTGTGTCCTGTGCCGTCGTCCTCCAGGACAATTCTTCTATGCTGGCTTGCTGTTTGTTGGGATCAGTTTTTAAACCATGAATTTCAGACCATGTACTCTTAGCTGGCCCCTCTGTTTGCCCGTGTGGGCTCTCATTAACCTATTAACTGGACTCTTATTGACTGTAAATAGAACTCCCCCTACCTGTCTGCCAACACAAACACTGATGACAGAGGACAGAGAGGGCTCCTGCCACACTATAGACCCCCTTACTCAGGGGCAGAGCAGGGTGGGGGTGGGGGGCATAGGGGCCAGGAACCCCCGGCCTCACCACTTGGGGGGGCCCCCCTGCCAGTGGCTTTCAATTTCGAAACATCTTGTAGGGGCCCCATTCTACGTTATTTCGTGGGCCCAACACCTCTGACACATCTCCCTGTCCCAATACCAGTGCTCCGCCCCTGCCCTTACTGTTTGTACACAGATGTGACATAATCAGGCAGCCCACGCATTGTTGGAGCAGAATCGACCATTTACCGCACATTTGTACGGAAACTATCCAGGTGTTTTTTTTTCCCGAAATAGGAAAATGGATGGTAACTATAACTTCAGATATGAAGTTGGTGCCACAGACACAGGCAATCCGGATGGTGTCCTCCTCAGTCCAGTCGGTATGTTTAATTTCTTGCAACCACAGACATCTCCTATGCTTCTGGAACAGCCGATTCCCAACCACAACATACAGTAAAAAAAGCAAAAAGCAATCTAGGCCTGTGCAGCCGCCTTCCACTGGGGTAGGTAAACTCAAACTATTACTGCACTAAATTATGCTACCAGAGTATAATTTCATATCTACAGCATGAATGAGGATGTGTATGGCTATGATTGTGTTTGTGTGTGTTGTGTTGTGTTGTGTGTGTGTGTGTGTGTGTGTGTGTGTGTGTGTGTGTGTGTGTGTGTGTGTGTGTGTGTGTGTGTGTGTGTGTGTGTGTGTGTGTGTGTGTGTGTGTGTACACATGTTGTCAGTACACATGATGTAATTGCAAGTAACATACACATCACCCATCACCCGCCATATTCTGCCAGCGAGCACATCCTCAACTTTCTGTCACCTAACGGTACCAGTGAGACCACCTAGTCCAGGGATGTCAAACTTAGGCCCGGGGAGCCATTTTATTCGGCCCGCGAGATCATTTCAAATACAGTCCCAAGAAAAAGTTTGTACACCCTTTGAAATTTCTTACATTTCTGTCAAAATTGGTCATAAAGCATGATCTGATCTTCCCGGAAATCACAAGAAGGAACAACCAGAGTCTGCTTTAACTAATTCAACCCAAGCATTTACAAGTTTACTTATTTTCATTGGCCATAAGATGTAAACATTCACAGGACAGAAAGGCATAAGTAAGTACACCCTTGCATTCAATAGGTTTTAACCCTAAGTTTGTCGCAATAACCTCAACCAGATGTTTCCTGTAGTTGCAGATCAGATTAACAAAACAATCTGGATGTATCTTGACTCCCTCTTCTTTAGAAAACTGCCCTTCTGCAGCAAGGTTTCTGGGATATCTGGAGTGAATAGCTTTCTTGACTTCATGCCATATCATCTCAAATGTTTTTTGTCAGAGCTTTGACTGGGCTATTCCAGAATGTGTATTTCATTGTTATGAAGCAATTCAAAAGTCAATTGCCTCTAAAATATGGGTTGTTGTCCCATTTCAGCACCCATCCTCTTGTGTGCCTCAACTGTGTGACAGACTACCTCACATTTTTTCTGTAAAATATCTCAATGAACTTCTGAGTTCATTGTTAAAATAATAATAGCAAACTGACAAGGGCCTGAGGCACCAAGGTAGCCGCATATAATGATTCTCCCGCCACCATACTCAAAGGTGGAGATGATGTTTTGGTGAAGGTGTGGTTCTCCAGTTCTCCTCCAAACATGATACTATGTGTTCCCCTGAAAAATTCAACTTTGGTTTCAACGTTGGTCTACAGAATATTTTGCAGTAATTTTATTAAGCATATAAATGCTTTTTCGCAAACCTCAAAGGTGCAGCAATATTTTTTTGGACAGAAACCCCATTAATTTTAGATTGGCAGAATGAACCCCATTTTTAGTTATTCTTGGTTACATCTCCACTTCTGAGTATGGTGGCGGGAGCATCATTATATGCGGCTACCTTGCTGCCTCAGGCCTTTGAAAGTTTGCTATTATCAGTGGAGCAATGAACTCAAGTTTATTGTGATATTTTACAGAAAAAACGTGAGGAAGTCTGTCACACAGTTGAAGCACATAAGAGGATAGGTGCTGAAATGTGACAACAACCCATACTTTAGAAGCAAATCTAAATTAGAATGCCTTCATAACAATGAAATACACATTCTGGAATAGTCCAGTCAAAGCCCTGACTAAAAATAATTGAGATTATATGGCATGAAGTCAATAAAGCTATGCACTCCAGACATCCCAGAAACCTTGCTGACGAGAGGCAGTTCTCTAAAGAAGAGGGAGACAAGATACATCCAGATATTTTTGTTAATCTGATCTGCAACTACAGGACAAGTCTGGTTGAGGATATTGCAACTAACTGAGGGTTAAAACCTATTTAATGCAAGGGTGTACTTACTTATGCCTTGCTGTCCTGTGAATGTTATAGCCTTATGGCCAATAAAAATATGATAACATGTAAATGTTTGTGTGGAATTAGTTAAAGCAGACTCTGATTGTTCCTTCTTGAGATTTCCGGGAAGATCAGACCATGTTTTATGATAAATTTTGACAGAAATTTAAGAAATTTCAAAGGGTGTACAAACTTTTTCTTGGGACTGTATGTATTACAGTTTGCCCACATACACCATTCATGTATAGCATAACCCAACTTGAACATGAAATTTGCAGTATCACAGGATGTGCAGACACATTTGTACAGACAAATGTAATGGGAAAGAGTGTATGTGTGTATGTGAAATTTAACTATGAGTATGAAGTGCATGCATGCACAATTTTAGGCCTTTTAAAAAATAATTGTTGAGTTCGGCCCGCGACTTCGTTACAGATTTTGATTCTGGCCCTCAGTCAATTTGAGTTTGACACCCCTGACCTAGTCCTTTTAGTAAAATACCATTAGTCAGTTTGTCTGAATTTTTTTGCTGTCTGGAGTGTCAAGTCAACAGATAACCCAATTGCCCTGTAGGGACAATTGAACGCATAACTAACTACGTAACTAACTAACTAAAATCAGGTCATACCTACAACAAGCATGGGACTATTTACTGTATGTGAAGTAGACCTAGGCTACTTGTAATGTTCAGTTGCATGCATGTTTTCACTTTTCCTCTCTCATGTCTGGGTCAGCCCCTTTCAGACAGTGTCATTTGGTGGCGGCGTTTTGCGGTTCATTTTGAGAGAAAAAAAATACTTTGCCACCCCACTCCAAACACTGGGCCAGCCAATCAAACTGTACACTGGAGCAGTAAAATAGGCCATGGTGAGTTAGGTCCTGAATGACCCAATTCTCCGGGCTCCTTTATTTGATTTGACCCGAAGTGATTGCACTAGTTCCAGTGCATGCACTGAAGTTGGAAAGCAATGATGTCTTCAGAAAACAGCACCCGCCACTCACGATAATGTGAACTGACTTCATGGCTTGGAAGCAAGCTAGCTGACAAATGAAAGCAGAAAGGCTGACACACTTGTAATCACGCTCTCAAAACACATCTTGTGGAAATAATGTATCAGTTGTATTTAAGACATATTTTAGAACCTGCTCTCGTTACATTAGGAAACTGTAAGTATATAAGTACGCCTCATGTGCAGACAAACAGTGATGCCACAAGTAATCCATGCCTTCCACCTCAGAATTTAGCGTTATTCCTCCCTTGCTCCAACAGATGTCAGTATAACACTCTTTAAGCACATACTCTCTTGGGCACCTTTCAGTAACCTGCCAGAGAATGTGGCTGGAAGCCATTCATTTGCACTATCAAAAAGGATTGCTATCTCACTACACACTACACGGCCATTAAACACAACCATTAACTCAATATGTACAGCAGGGGTGCCGACAGGGGGGGGGAGACAAAGGGGACAGTTGTCCTGGGCCCAGGGAGCGAGGGGACCCAGAATTGGGTCCTCATGACGTCGTATGTGGGTTGGGCTTGGAGACCCTTTCAGACGACTTTGTCCTGGACCCGGTCAATGCTGTCAGCAGCCTTGATCTACAGAGGCGATAACTTCTTTCATAGCCGGTTGGCATCTTAACTGTCTGGAGCTTGTGCTCTGCCACGGGCAGCTTAACGCCAAGGCGTGACGTCAACAACAGGTGCATCCTATCCTAAAGTGTCCAGGTGGAGGTCTGGATGTACACATTACAGAGGCCAGCTGGACACCAGGGCTGCCTATCCAGGTGGCCGACCTGGCGTGCAGCGCGAGGGGAAACAGGCAACCTCAGGCCTCAGTGCTAGTTTGGCAGTCCAGGAGGCAGACAGCAGGGGACCTCAGATCATCCGATAATCATCTCAGCAAGCCACCCATCCATCCACCCACCCACCCATTCATCTGCCCACCCACTTTCTTGTACTTGATGGAGGCTGGCTGACGTAGGCTCGCTCAACCTGACGTAACACAAAAAGATACATGCTGGGCGCTCCTGATGAGCCGCCAGCCCCACCAACCCCCCCCTACCCCCCCCTGTGAGTGAGGGAGTTTGTAGGGGAGAAATGTAACCCCTCCACCCCAGCCTTATGAAAATCCAAAGAGGAAAAGGGTGTTGGGAGGGGGGTGGATGGGGTGTCTTAAGGGGCTTACTGTTAGCTGCTTAAAATTCTTCTGATGCAACTGCAGTGCACCCAGCGGAAAACAAAAAGTGCTCTGTAGTGTATTGAAGTTTGTTTACCAGTGGCCTACAAGCTTTGCTGAGCTGTTGCTTTTGGAGGCTCCAGCAGGCCGGCTGCTACATGGTGCTGCCTTGGCTCTTTGAGTCAACCTGTCAGACGCAGGTGATTTGACAGAGCCACCATTGCTCCTGCTGATGGATGGCTCCACACACGGTGCCACCACAGGCTGAAGTACTATAGCCTGATTATCATCGACGTTCAAATCTCTTCGAGACTTGATCTGACCAAGAGCATAACAATTAACATTTCCCAAACGGTATGGTTGACCCGCTTCCCTTGGATTTGCTTATGGTTGTTTGCTTACCGACAAAGTGGGAGGAGTTCCCGTATTTTCGGGAACTCAGAAAGTACTTGCAATGCTCTTGACCTGACTAGTTGCAACGCTGAAAGTGTTGCATCACTAGGAGGACACAGCCTGGCTAGAAGTACTATAAGCCGTATGGCAGTGGAGTTAAATGAGAGGTGGACATTTGGATTTGCAATTACAATATATGCCACCGGGAATTACCCATCTGAAAACATAATAAGACATGTCAAGCTACAAAATAATATAAGAGTGATGGAAAAGGTTACCCTCTTTCCGATATTGGCTGGCTATTCAGCAGATAAGCAGCTGAAAATAGGCCATTTTCCAAAAAAATGGCCTTATGTCACCCAGGGTTACAAAGAGGTCAGCTATCCAAGGCCCAGGAAGGGGGGATCCAGAATTGTGTTTTTCAGATGACTGTCATGGGCCCAACCAAAGCTGTGTCAGCAGCTGTGAAGCCGTGTGTGTATGTCTGTGTGTCTGTGTGCAGGGATGTCAATGGGGGGGTCAAAGGGGTCAGTTGACCCAGGCCCAGGGAGAGTGGGGGCCCAGAATTTTGTCCTTGTTACTTTGTATGTCTTGGGTGAGGGGGCCCTTCACATGACTTTGTGTGTGTGTGTGTGTGTGTGTGTGTGTGTGTGTGTGTGTGTGTGTGTGTGTGTTCGTGTGCGTGCGTGTGTGTGTGTGTGTTTGTGTGTGTACACTGTACAGTATCTGTCTCGGAGACAGGAGGAGTACTTCTCAGTGACAGACAGACAGTCAGACACCACTGGCGTGTAACCCACCCTTGGTCTGGTAAACAAACTCGGCTCTACCCTGGCCAGCTGTTGCAGGCAGGTAATTAAAAAGTGGGGCACGCTGCCGACGGCGGGGGGAACGTGAGTGGCAAGGGTGAGTGACAGACAGTGCGCAGCCAGCTGTTTGCCAGTGCACGGCACAGCGAAGCGACTTCACAGGCAGGCGTGTGAATGAGCCACCTGTCCGCGGCAGGCGATACATGATGCACTTGAGCCTACTCGTTATCTCCCCTTGAACTTGTGTCCCTGGTAAGATTCTGACATCAGTGACATTGCCACAACGTTGCCACTAGTGTGATGCAAACATTTTGTATGGTTCAAGATATAGTGCCCATGTCTACATCACTTAAAATAGCACAACCTGTTCAGGCAGATAAAGCAGAGTCTCTTGTTATCAAAGGAGAATGTTGTTGAAGTGTGACAGTCTCTACCGCATATGCTACTATTTACACAGGCCAAGGAAACATAGGTCTACAAAGCATGTCATAACTGTATTTCATTAGTCATAAAAAGAATAATATGTTAAAATGTAAATTTGAAAGAATTTGCCTTTGTTGTTAATCTGCACACTCGCCATTGTCGCTTGAACTTGGAAGTTGACGTTCATAGCGTGTGCTGTCTCTTTAAGTGTCAGCGTGTTGTGCAGCTATCGCTGTAGATGGGGATAGGCTACGAATACCGCTCTGAGCGCTGCTGTACTTGCCAGAACTCCTGAGCACCCGGCTGGGTATGACTCTAGTCTCAGCAATGGAACGAGTGTAAGAAATAATTTTGAAAGGTTTGTCATTTCATAACGTAGCCTTTCCCGTTGGAGTATTGAAGCATTTGAGCGCCTAAATGTAGGCCTACAACAAATACTATATACTGACAACAAATGCGTGACTTTTTTGCAGGTTGCTGGCGTCTGCGATGATAATCAGGAAGAGAACAGGTGCAACACACCTGCTGAGTTCACCTTGTTTTGGGATTACCGTCTGAAACTTCAGCGTTGGAAATCGGACTTTTCCTGGCAGACTTGCCTTTTGGTCTTGTCAGACATATCGCTCAAGCCATGCAAACTGAACTTTTGCGCAGTTAAGTATTGTCCACGGCCGATTACATTCGGCGTGCCGAAGTCCTTCGATCACTTGCGCACACTGTCGTTGTCGGACGGTGCCATGGGGAATCAGGTGGAAAAATTGACACATCTAAGTTACGCAGAGGTCCCGACTGCTGATCCTAACGGTTTTGATCCTGATGATGATTGTCCACGTATCGGAGTGTCCTACATCTTCTCTAACGAAGACGACGATCAAGAGGACAGTGTTGATGGGACCGAGCGGGAGTCAAACGAGGAAGACAATCACTATGACAAGGGAAATGAGCTGGAGTGTGCCGTTTACTACCGTGAAGATTGTGTCTATGAAAGGAGTCATAAATTGATAGAAATGGGAACTCAGTCTCCGGAAAATCTTCTGAACAAGTGCATGCCTGGTGACTTGATTGAATTTGCGGCGAGTGGTCAATATCCCCACTGGGCCGTTTATATCGGAGATTTCCAAGTGGTTCATTTACACAGAGCAGAGGTGAGGAGTAATTTTTTGACGGACGCCAGTCAAGGCCGACGGGGCAGAATAGTCAACGACCTTTATAAATTCCGCCCGCTAAACCCTGACGCGGTGGTGCAGAACGCATTGGAACAAGTCGGAGCCAAAGACGGGGACCTGAACTGGAGAAACTCGGAGTGTTTTGCCGCCTGGTGTAAATTCGGTAAGCGCGAGTTTAAAATTGGTGGGGAAATACGTATAGGAAAGCAGCCATACAGGATGAAAGTGCAACTATCAGAAAAGAAAAGTCACGTTTTGGAGTTTCAGAGCTTGGAGGACTTGATTACGGAGAAAAGAAGAAATGACCAAACTGGTAGGACGGCTGTTGTACAGGAACTATCCAATCATCTCAACAACACGGGTGACATGAACATGGACATTGCCCAGGATTACAATTAATGGAGCGCAACGTATAACTCCACAATGGACAGAGGTTCTGTGAGAGATGACACGCACAACAACTAGATTCTAGGAGTATTATCCAGTCTCTCTGCGCCTACAACTGCGCATAGAACTGTTGATGGAACATCGAAGTTTTTTTTTATTGAATATACATTTAGACCAGACCAGTAGTAGCTGCACACTTTTTACGCACGGCTTTGTCAAGTAATCCACACGCCCAAGACGACTAACTCAGGTGTTAGCAACTCTTCATACCTTAATTAAAAGCACCCCTTTGATCTAAATAATTTGAAGTTGGTTCAGGCTGTTACTGTGATGAAGGCTTTACTCACGCTCAAACTGTACTTTTATATTTACATAATTTCTTATATGAGTGCATAGACTATCCACAAGTGTATTTTAGAAAATAAATTGATTATTTTTTCCTAAATGGCTTTAACTTTTGTTACACAGGATGAGGATCAGTGGTTCTCAACCTTTTTTGAGCAAACACCCCCTTGACTTTATCATAAGCCTGTCAACGCCCCCTAAAAATAGGATACACTCCCCCATTTGCAACTGAGTGAGAGCCCCTGTTTACCTGTCTACTTTTCAATTCCGTAGAGCCCTCGTTGAGAAACAGTGTAGCTCATCACTGTTCATTTTTACCCAGGGAAATCTCATGCTGCTTTGCACAATCGTTCTGATAACCAGACAAGTTCATTTTGCTCTGACCCATTACTTGAAACAGTAGGCTACCAAAACATTAGGCCTACTACTACATTTGTTGTTTATGTGCACACAATCTCGCAAAAAAACACTGAAATATGTACAATTACTGTGTATTGCATTATTAAGCTTGTTATAGCCCATGCAGTCGAAGTAGAAAACTTTGGATTTTATTTGAGCATAATAGTCACTGCTGCTACTCACACTATGACACTGTGCTTGGTTTTCGCTCATGAGTGGCATAAGCAAACAAGCACCAGTTTTCCTGCAATGCCACTCCCAGGTGTCAGGTGGCATATACAACACATTGGGCTCGTTCGTGACGAAGCAGTGCTGCTTTTGCTAGGCAGTGGGCATGTGCACTTTGCCAGTTTGATGCATTCTGGTTAGCATGCTCGTTGCTTAGCAAAAGCCGCACTGCTTCGTCACGAACGAGCCTATTGATTTTACTTCCAACTGTGCACTTAGGGTTCTCTGGAGAACTCTGCCCCTATGGAGGCACTCCTAAATCTATCATATCAGAGGAACTCCTATGTGGCAAATTGGTTCGAGGGTACTGAGTTTTTCCTGAAGGTTCCCCAAAGAATCCTGAAATCCAAAAGGTTCATTGAGGAACCCTGCGATTACCACTGGGGAAAAAAACGTAAAGGTTCTCTAAGGAACTTTGGGGTTCTTTCCTCCCAGAACTTTTAGGTTCTTCAAAAAACTTTTAGGGTTCCTAATAACGTTTAGATTCCCCCATAACCACATTGAAGGTTTTTTTTTGAGGAGCATTCACATCTTTACGGATAGATAGTTGTGGCAGAATGTCCCCTCTGCTGTACACACAGTGTCTTCATTATCCATGATGACTAATGGATATGTAGTAGGCCTAGTGAGCCTTGTGTGCAACAGTCAAGACACATGCGGGAGAATCCTTATCAAAAGTGTCAGAAGTGTTTTTTTAATGATTCAATTATCCACTTCTTAAATGTATATTTGTTCATGGATTACGTTTTGGATGTGTGATTTCATGTCTTCTTCTACCTTTTTTATCTTATTTTTTTTTCAAACAAGTGATCATTTGGGTATTGATGCGTATCCTGTGTTCTCCATGGGAGAAGATGAGAGATTAGAGATGTTGAGAGAGGAGTTCTTGAGGAAGCTGTTCCCACCTCACCCCCCCCCCCCTCTCCTTTTTCCGTTTGGCTTTTTCCTCTGCCCTCTGGTGTTGTGTACAGTTAAGTAAGCCTTGGCCTGGCTTGAAAAGACGCATATATGCACCCAAAAAGATGCATATGCCTCTTTTCCACTGCTGGTTTTCTGGTAGGCCTACAGCTCGACACAGTGGGACTCGGCCACCACTTTTTGCTTTGCGATTTAGTTGTGTCCTGCCTATTCGAAAAAGCAAAAAGTGGCGGCCGAGTCATGCTGGGTCGAGCTGTAGGCCTACCGCAAAACCGGCAGTGGAAAAGAGGCAATACTGTATGCACCCAAAAAGGTTAGTACATCATATTTTTTTGTGTGTGCGTAAGCAAGCATTGTGCATCTTTGATCTTCATCCCCTCCCAGTCAACAGCGTTCAGCAAACATAAAACTCAATCGGGCAATCGCCATGGTCGCTCTCCGCAGAGAAAAGACTTGGCATGTGACACTACCACCACACAAATGATATCTGCAAGAGTGCCGTTGCCCAAGGAAGGCTGGTGTTTGCCAGGGAAGTAGGGGTGGTTGGGGGATTTATTTTGTGCTGGGGAAGATGACTGTGTGCCTAAGATAAGATGTTCAGATGTGCAGGACTGATAAGCGCCGTTGTCTTAAAGAAGTCTTTCAAAGTATACGTCTTAAGATTGGGATCTCCTTGCACACAACGACACGATACTCATTTATTTTCCGCTGCACGTGTGAGTGATGTGGTTCTGAGCCAAACATGTCATTTCCAGAATATTTTGGTGTTAACGCAGCTGCTCCACAGTTTATTAATGCGTGTGGGGGATAAACAGAACACTCAATATGTTTAGATTAATCATGGCATCGCCCTTACCATTTAATCACTTCCCCTTTTTCCATTTCATGCAAATTATTATTATTATTAGTAGTAGTTGTAGTAGTATTTTTATTAATGCTGTTGTTTTTTATACTAGTAGTGAAATTGTTCAGGTATTATATGACATCTGCTGTATGTCATGGTGCCTCAGTCTGTGTCCCCAATAGGAATCGGTGGTGCATCTGAAGCTAAGAAGGATGTACGTACCGATATATAGGAACCTCTCCTTGACTTGGTGTCCCATCCTACCCCATCTCCAACCTTAGCTCCCCCATTAGCCCTATAGGAACCCTGAGAGATATTAGGACATAACAACCTGTCTTTCTAGATGGCCATTCAATCAGCTTTAGATATTCCCTGTCAGAACTGTTGGGGGGGGGGGTGTAGGGAGATACTATGACAGATAGATAGATAGAGAGATAGAGAGAGAGGTGGCTTAATGCGACATGACTTGAGTCATAGTGTGCTGGTGGCCTCCTTAAATGGCACAAACTCATCTCACTGCTTTGCGTTGACCTACTTCACCAAAGCGGCTCCCAGCAAGCACGTTTGAATGCATCTCAGGGCAAATAGGCAGTCGTTTTTATAGAATGGCTGTCCTATGGGCTGTCGCTGCCTGAAGAAAGTCACTGATGCCACTCTCGTCTTTGTCTCTCCTTCCCCCTCGCCTTCACTTGTCTCTCATCATTATCTGCCCATGTCCCTCTCGAAGGAAGGAAATGCCTCGGATAATTGTGGCTCGCAATTTTCAGGGCCTTCCTGTTTTCCGGACCGAGCAAACAAACGCCCAAGACGAAGTTTCTGCAGGGACGTGAAAGACCGTCGGTCGGCACGCTCGTCCTAAAAACGGACTTTGAACTTTTGTTCAGGCTGGTGCAAGGAGATAATGGCCATGCATCTAGCACTACTGTAGCTGACCCCGCAATCAAGGGTGTCGTGTTATATTCGGTGCTTCAGGGGTAAGAGGTGGTCGACTCTGGCAAATCATTGAAACCTGCTCCCCAAGAACAAAGATTGTACGGCTGCAGGGAGGGGAATGGTCAATGGGTGCAATTTAACTCAAGGGCTTGAATTCTTGAACTCTCTCTCTCTCTCTCTCTCTCTCTCTCTCTCTCTCTCTATCTCATCAGAATACACAAATACACACACACAAATAGTCATACACCGCACCTCATCTGTACAATTGTAGACTAGATGTGTCGCACTGTATTTTGGGGAATATAACTTCACATCAATATGAAATGGGGTGTTGAGTGCACTGTGTGTGTGTTTTGTCTCCTGCAAAGCCTACCCTTGGGTGAGGAAAAGAGAATCACTTCCACATCCACAGTTCTGCAAGTCTTGTTATGTTAGCAGCACAATGACTGAACTCAGGGCAGCTGACAGCTTTGGCCAGGCCCAGGGCGAAGGCATCTAAAAGAGCCCCCCCCCATCCAATACATACAATGTAATGAGGACCCGATTTTGGTGCGCCCCTATCCCTGTGCCCTTTGGACCCCCACTCATTCAGCTTCCCTGGCTTGGCTTTCCTGTCTCCTCTTCACCTCCACCTCTGTGGAACTGGGGAGATTGTTTAAACTGCAGGCTCCACTGGTTGGCTCGCTGGCCAAGTCCCATGGGGGTGGGGCCTCCGGCAAGATACACACTCACTCACACACACACACACACACACACACACACACACACACACACACACACACACACACACACACACACACACACACACACACACAGAGGCATCCGGTTAGTTGACCTCAACAACCATCCAAACTATTCTACTTGCGCTTCCCCCCCTCCCTCTGTAACTGCCTGGCTCTACGATTCATACTTTTGAAGAGTATTGTCCTAGTTAACCTCTTCTACATGACTTTGAATCTCCCTACCGCAAGTGATCATCTCTTGGCTTTTCTTCCTTTATAATGGGATCTGCATCACTTGGAATACTTTAAATGTCATGTAAAACATAAAAAAGGAGAATAATACGTGTAGTTGATCTAGTAGATATACAGTATAGTAATGCTGGCATGGTGAGTCATTTACATGACAAATGTGAGCCTGCCTGGCCACTGTTTTGATAACCAAAGAGAAGAGGTGAGAGAGGGGCACCTGTGCTATTTAACACCAGCGGCTAAGGCCACTATTTCAGAAATAAATATATACAAATGTCCAGGACAGCTTTTGCAGGGCCCAGAGCAAAATCATCTGAAAAGGCCCCCCATCCAATACATACAATGGCATAAAAACCCAATTATGGGCCCCCTCTCTCCCTGGGGCCCGGACAACTGACCCCTTTGTCCCCCCCCCCTTGTCAGCTTCCCTGTATGTCTACAAGATATAACTATGCTGTAGGCCTATATTTGTTTGGTTCAAATAAACCCTCATCCCATGTGCCACCATTTGTTTGCTGTGCAAATAGGGCGTCCCTGAAAATGAAAACTTCAGTGCTTTGCACAGGCCCTTTCATTCCAGGCCGCCCGTTCGTCCACTAACTTACATAAGACCTTCGCCTTGTAAACAAAGATGGTGTACAAATGTATCCTTTGAGGGCTGTAGGTGGACTTATTGCAACGGAGAGTGGATTGAATCCACTTAAGGCAAATTTGGCCTCCGATCTATCCGTTGCTGGTGCAATAATTTATTCCCTCCCCCTGATTTGATAACCATCGGCTCTTGGCTTTATTGCCTGCCATTCCTTTTAAATGCTCATCCGCATTTGCTTGAATGGTTCACCATGAATGATTTACCTATGCATTGCCGGCTGTAAGGGAGCCGTTTGAATAGATTTATGCTAATTGGCAGCTAACCTTTCTTTTTCGGAGAGAAAAGGCAGGTTAACGAAATGGAATAATAAGGCGCATTGTCCCCGTGATATTTCGCCTCCTCTTAATTCTGTGGCAAATGAGGGGCTAAGGAGTCACACGCTTTTCAGGTGGGATTTGAAATGCTCCAGGTTCACCTGACAACAATAGTTATAATCCCTCGGCAGATGTTTGTTTGGAATTAATAAACCATCACAGGTCCTTCTTCAGTTTTCTTTTGTCATTTCTTTTTTTCCTCTCTCTATCTTTTCCTTTCCTTTCCTTTCCTTTCCTTTCCTTTCCTTTCCTTTCCTTTCCTTTCCTTTCCTTTCCTTTCCTTTCCTTTCCTTTCCTTTCCTTTCCTTTCCTTTCCTTTCCTTTCCCAATGAGAAGCACATTGCATATTGCACAGTTGCTTAACGTTCTGCTGCCTCCAAAGTCCCTCATTTCTAGAGCCCTTCACACTCTATAGAAATCTCACTTTATGTGATACCTGTCTTCAAATTGGCTATTCATTATCTTACACCTAGAACTCCCCTTGTAAATATCATGACAATGTGCCCTGATATTTGCAATACACAACATTTAAAAACAAAATCTATGATATGTACATGGGTATTATATTTCTGAAGAGACATCCTAATTGCCTCAGTATGTGGGAGGATGTAACGATAATACATGTATGTTCCATGTTGACTTGATGGATGACTGAGTTCATGTTTGACTTCAGAGCACACAAAAATTCAAACAGCATGTTCTGTCTCATTAGGAAGTGGCTGCACAGCACTCTGTAACCAACAGATCTGTCGTCCTTAACACAGCCTTTTTTTTGGTATGACGACAACAAATCTTTCCTTCTTTTCCATCTGAAAACAATATTTTCTTCCTATTTTTGGAGCATGTTTTCATAATAATGGTTAACTTCAGAATATAGAAAGAAAAATGTCTGCACACTTAAATCCTCTTTGTGTTCCTTTTGATAAGCCAAGTTTTCGCTCTGCTGACCTTCCTCAGTGCCCCAGAATAGCAGAATAGAGCTTCAGAATATAAAATTATTATAAAATATAAAAATATGAAATTATTATTATTTTATTCATCATATTTTGTTCAGTGCATTTCATGATTGTTGTGTTCCTTGCAAACGGCTTGGGATCTCCTATTGACTAGACAGTACAACGGTATCTGGACAGATGCACCTAGTAGCTACAAAAATAGCTAAATAATGAATGGATTCATGTCTGACAGCTGCACGTAAATGAATGAATTTAATAAATAGGACAAATGCTCTGATTAGCCCATTACTCTCATTGCTAAAGATGCTGTCCTCTTTCGGAGACATGCAATGCTCTGGCAGGTGTGCACAGCAGCCCAGCAGATGCACCTGCTGGGACGGTAAATGATATTTGTATTAGCCGACAGAAAGCAGGTATTGTTAGACAAATTGCCCAGACTATGTGTGACTAGATGTGTACTGGTACCTATAAATGGGTTGGTGAGTGTACGTTATACATTCAGATTAAACTCTAAAATTAAAGTACAGTCCTTTGTTTATGAGCCCAAATTCTCATATGATGGAGAAGGCGTCCTATGTAGGTTCAGCTTAATTACAAACAAACGATTGAAAAGGATATGGGCCTATAACATGTTAACTGGAGGCGAACTATAGTGCAAACTGTATTGACCTGTATGCTTGGAGTGGAGGAAATCCAAGGTATCTTCAAATCCCTTTGAGGAGTTAAAGGTATACACAGGGATCCTTTGAGTTCATGTGGGGTAGGAATATTGACATGATGTTACATCCAGTAGGTCTCATTACAAAGAAAGGAAGGCAGGAAGAAAGGGGAATAATGCTCGCACATAGGCTGAAATCATACACACTGAATACAAACACACAGTTCACTTCAAGTATTGTGAATGGTTATTGTTACGTAACAGTAAGATAATGTCAGCGATGTATTGACATCTGGCCTTGACATCTAGCATCTGCCCTTAAAACAACCTGTGAGTGAAAACCCAGAATGAACAGGCTCTCATACAGCAAGCACTGGCAGGGAAGCTGCCAGGGAGGGGACCAAGGGGTCAGTTGCCCTGTGCCCAAGAAAAGAGAGATGGTGGGGGCCGGCTCAGAATGGGGTCGTCATTACATTAGACGTATTGAGAGGGAGGGGGTCGTTTCATATGATTGTCCTGGGCCTGGCAAAAGCTGTCAGCGGCCCTGAGCACAAGACTGGGGTGAGTTGCTCAAAAGCGTAGTCGTTAGCCAGTTAGCAACTTGGATAGTTGCCAATGGGAAATTGCATTGCAACCAACAAAGTAGCTAACGTAGTTAGCAACTACGCTTTCGAGAAATGCACCCCTGGTCAGAGATTTCACAGCCTCCTCAAAAGGGATTCTGTGTTTGTTCCCCTTCTCTCCCCCAACAGGGCAACGGATAATCTGTATTTCCCAACAGGTGGCCTGCTTTGTTCTGTGCCACCCTTGGCCTGGCCCGCTCTGGGATGGGATTGTGATGTATGGTGACAGGCCGAGAGAGCTGGCACACTTTCCCTCCGATGCTATTTCGTGACACTGATCTCTCTCGATGCCCTACAATGACGGTAAGCTGGAAGGGGTTCATGCGTCATGCCTTAAGAGACATTCAGAAGGGACAACTTTCCATACAATTTAATTCTAAGCATTTTCTGAAAAAAATGAACGTAGATTATATATTTTTTCCTGCCCGGACACTGTTGGTGTGATTTGTAAGATATTGGTAGATGAATTTCCTTATATTGGATGATGTGGAAAACAAAGCACATGCAAGCAAACGTGATAACCATTGTGTTCAAACTTCTCAAGCTTATAGCTTAAGCTGGCACCAGTGCTTTTAGGATTGTTTGTTGCAACACATTTTTGTTCAAGAATGGCATCCATTGTTACATGATCTGATGATGAAGCCTTCTCGAAACGCTTGGAGCACGGTGTGAGGGAGGCTGATGGAGTTTTACTCTGGAGCAAGCGGCCATATTAGTTGCTTCTTGTTTTTGGATATCATTAGTGCTCAGTGCGGATCTACTTTCCCCATGTGTGCTGCTGTTCATTGCCTTCCCTTTGTGGGACTAATTACATGGTATCATTACACCCCCAACAGCAATCAGAACGCTCTCACTCAAGACAAACTCAGATTAAAATCTTAACATGCTAAATGAAACGGAAAAGCGAGGAGAGCCGAGCGCCGCAATGTAATATGTGAATAAAAGGGAGAACACTTCACCGATCACACTCGCCTGCAAATTTAGTGTGTGATTTCCTCTCCACTAATAAGACAAAATGAAAATGGCTATAGCTGTGATGGAATATCTTGTGAGATGAGGAGTCTACGGCATGTGTGTGATTGTTTTGTGTGAAAATGTCTACAAATGTGAATGTCATTATGCGAAAAGACAGAACTTGACACAAAGACTGGGTGACATTTTGGATGTGACGTTTCTTTTTACAAAATCAGTGCAACTGCTCAAAAGCACTGAGATTGAAATCATAACACAAAATGTGAGGGGCCTTCAGTCACAAAGCAGCCTAGCTTAACATCCACAAAAAAACACAGAGTTTTCTCAGTTCATATCCAATAAGACTCAAGACACAAGACAAGGAAGCCCATACCCACCCTTTCCCAGCAACCCTGAGGAATGTTCTAGACAATAGTGGGACTTGGTTTGGGGGGGAAGTGGGATAACAGCGTCCTGTGGAGTTGCCAAAGCGCCACAAAAGACAATGTCCATGCAGCGCAGATGAATAGCGTACCTGATCTGCGAGACCCCGAAGTCTGTTTGTCAGTCAAAGACAAATATTAGTCTTGGAATTAGTGTGCTTTGATGCATTGTGCAATGAATTACATCAAAACGGCAACAGCAGATCTTTATGCGTGCCTGCTTGCATGGCCTGGTGCATGGTGTGCCAAAAACTGAATGCACTGGAAAAGAAACATCATGCTAATTGCTGTGCTCTCTTTCAGATCTTAAACAGCCATATTGATAGAAAAGAATCTCTTTCTCCATCGCTCACTCTCCATCTCTCTCTCTTTCTCCATCTTTCTCTCTCTCTCTCTCTCTCTCTGACAGACAGACAGACAGACACACACACACACACACACACACACACACGCACACACGCACACACGCACACACGCACACACACACACACACACACACACACACACACACACACACACACACACACACACAAGATTGGCCAATCTGAATAGATTTTTCAGTGTCTCTCTTTCGGCCTCCAGAAGTGGCCACCATCCAAAATGGTTCCTCATACATACAATTTAGTGAGACAGGGTTCATGATAAGCTAAATGCAGTCCAAGGATATGGTGGCCCAGATAACGCTGTTTGTCAGCATTCGTTTTGTTAGCTTTAAAAAGACAGAGATAAAAGAAAAAGACACAATTCCCCTCCTTAACTGACTGAAGGACTGCACATGATTGCAGGACCACTGACAGGCTCGACTGCAGGTCCGGGACAATATAATCTGAAAGAGCCCCCCTTCTCTAGCCTCGCGACGCCATCCTCTTTTGGCTCCGCACATCGTCTGGCAAAAGCCTCGAGCTCGGTTCTCTCAGTGTTTCGCCAATCAGCAAACAGTTGAGAGTGGTGACGTAGAACTCACCCGCGAGCTCCGTTACTGATTGGTTAAGGTAACTATATTCACACTTTCGTTTTGTTATTTGTATGCTTTTGCGACGTTATAACGTAACAGGCATGCTAATAAAGCACAATATGGGTTTTAATTTGAGTTTGGAACTTCAATTAATTTAAATGATAGAGTAAGATCAGACCATCTCCCATCGTCCACGGAGACGGATTCCTCATGGCTTTTGCCAGACTGATTGACAGAGTCAACAGTCGGCTATTTGCCCAGGCTACCACTTCTCAATACATACACTGCAATGGAGTCCCAGTCCTGGGGGCCACCCTTTGTCCTAGGGCCCTTGGGCCTGCCTATCTGATGGTTTCCACGGTTGATATTCGGAGTCTCTCTGCTGTTTTTGTCAACACACGGGGCCGCTGCTAGGCATAAGCAGAGTATGCAGAGCACTTAGGGCCTCAACCACTTTGCCCCCAAAATTAGAGAGAAAATTCATGAAAACATATTAAATTACATTACTAAAAATATAGGTATTCATTATCAAAAGGCGCATCATTTTTTCTTGAAAAAACATGTATTCCATTACTCAATTCGAGATGATAAATTATTATTATCATATTATGAGGGGGGCCCTCCTGACCAGTAATGCTTAGGGCCGCCAAAATCTTAGCAGAGGTCCTGGTCAACACGTACGGTCATATTCTGGAAGTCTGCGTAACACATTTACTGTTGAACGTGTCTCTAGGCCAAGGTCAATAGAGTAGCTATATGTGGCTGGCCTCATGGCTTATTTCCGTTACACATCCGTAACAGTGTATTTAAAGCGAACACAGACAGGGTTCTATCTCCAGATGGCTCAGTAACCTCTCCGAGTGAATGAATGAAACTTTATTGTCATTGTACAGGTACAACGAAATTGGACACAGAGAGACACATGACCAAGATGGATATTTGTTGTGGAATCTCCAGAATATTAAAAAGAAAAAGAAAAAAAAATGACTGCAGGGAAGAGGGGGAGGGGGGGGGGGGGTGTACAGTAGGTCATGTGTGTAAATGAGGTCTCCCACAACAGATGTGCGATCCACTTTGTATGTGTGTGTGTGTGTTTGTGTGTGTGTGCGTGTGTGTGTGCGTGCGTGCGTGTGTGCGTGCCCATGCGTGTGTGCATGTTCGTGTATGTGTATGTGTTTGTGTGTATGCGTGTGGTGTGTGTTCATATTGGTGGTGGGACATGTGGCTGTAGGTCATTAGCAGGAGAAATCCCAAAGCTAATCAGTCATGATATGTATAACTCCACAGAGCAGAGCAGAGCAGCTCGCAGCACTAGGCCACCCCCCCTGCTGGGGGCAGGAGGACTCTCCCTAATCCCCTCACACGCCCATGGCCTCTCACTCAGACAGACACACTCGCCACTTACGCACGCACGCACGCACGCACGCACGCACGCACGCACGCACGCACGCACGCACGCACGCACGCACTCTATTGTCCCTTACCCCATCCACTCACACAGACAGACAGACAGACAGTACAGACACACACGCACATGCATACGCACATGCACACACACGCGCACGTGCACACTTTTGCCCCTTACCCTATCCACTCACACAGACAGACAGACAGTACAGGCACACGCACACTCACACAGCCCACCTCCATCCCCACCCAGCACCTCCCACCCCCACCCTTGCACTCTCTACTCTCTCCAACTCCAAAAATCGCCTTGCCCACCCCTCGCCACCTTTTGTGTCATGCCTCGGTCCTCCTAATCCTCCAATTTACCCCCCTCCCAACCCCTCGTCACCGCCCCTCTCCCTACCCATGTCTTTTCGGCTGCTGCTCCAGGCGATGGTGGCGGCCGGGGTAGACAGCTCAGATCCTCCTGCCAGGCTAATTTGCGCCCTGCCATCCTCACGCCACCCCTGTCACCGCGATGGAGGTAGCACACCGAGGAGAAGAAGACCGGAGACTTACAGGAGACTTACTTGTAGTGCCGCCCTATACTCGGTATGGAAAGAGTTTGAGAAAAAGGGAATGAGAGAGAGAGAGAGAGAGAGAGAGAGAGAGAGAGAGAGAGAGAGAGAGAGAGAGAGAGAGAGAGAGATAGCAAGAGAGAGAGAATTTGGTCCATTGGCAGGCATCATATTACCTTATTTAGGCCCAGACCACAATTAGGGGAGGGGGGGGGCAGACAGACAGACAGACAGACAGACAGACAGACAGACAGACAGACAGACAGACAGACAGGGAGTAATTATATATCTGTATTCATAACACTGCATGTGTACATTATTTATGAGATTATGCCATCAATACAATACAACCCCCGGCATCAAAGACAGAAGGTGATGTGGACTGTGCTGCCTCTGTGCTGTGTGTCCATTTGGCAGAGGTGTCAAAAGTAAAAATAAAAGTGAAAAAAAAAAACAGTTTCCTTCCAAAACAGGTAACTTTACAGAGTAAAAAAGTAGACCTGTGTACTGTGTAGACCTGTGTACTGTACCTGTGTTTTTCAGTAACAACACTATCTACCTGGTGAGGTGCAATGTAGTAAATGGTGTAACGGCCATGTAATATCATGTGATAGTGTTGTACCCCATGAATTAACGTTGACTTTTACTTTTGACGCCTCTGCCATTTGCCTACGCTCCTAAAACTGAACCTTTTTGTGTGTCCGTTTGTTCCCTTTTATGAAACTGCTGGTGAGCTTAAGTGGATGATAAAGAAGGAGAAAGTAAATAGGCTAAGTGTGTGTGTGAGAGAGAGAAAGTAGAAGAGAAAGACCACTCAGAAAAGAAAGGGACAGAGAATAGAGAGTGAGATAACAACTTGAAAAGAAGGCCCTGGTTGAACACTGATAGCTCCCTGGAGCGCAGCGTGCTTGGTCGTAACAGGTTGCAGAGTGGGAGTCCAGAACAGAGTGTGATAGCGGCACACTTTGCCTCGGTCTCAAACTCTGTGGACATGTAGCCTACTCAGTGTACTGTATGTTTTTACATCCACTTGGGACTATTGTTTACAGAGATTTAGCTCCCTAAAATGGATATTCACGGATTAAAACTATAGTGTTAAATGCCTAAAAGTCTCTAAAACGCACCTGACACAACGATATTTTTTTATTCACATGCTGTGCTTAATGTAAACGGATAAAAACATGTCTTTGATATATCCATAAAGGGGTCACCAAGGCCTCCGCCTCGGCCTCAAGCCAAGCCTCTGCTTCCCATGGACTGGAAAAGCCCTGGAAAGTGTGCCAGCACCTGGTACCTATACAGTGACCAGAATCAGTTAACCACTAGCCTGATGACCTGGGCCGCTGACAGCTTTTGCTGGGCCCGGGACAGTCATCTGAAAGGGCCCCCTACCCAATATATACAATGTAAGGGGGACCTAATTCTGCGCCCCCTATCTCCCTGGGCCCGGGACAACATACCCCTTTGTCCCCCCTGTCAGCTGGCCTAACTACACAGCTCTCCTTATACCTGTCCTCCTTGTACATGGGAGTCTAAAGAGAGGGTCTGACTGTGCCATATATTGAGAAATGTTTGCCTCCTGGACTTGGGAGGTTCTGTTGAACCTCTCTTCTCTTCTCTTCTCTTCTCTTCTCTTCTCTTCTCTTCTCTTCTCTTCTCTTCTCTTCTCTTCTCTTCTCTTCTCTTCTCTTCTCTTTTTCTGCAGATCTCAATAATGGGCCTAATGGATCTGCATTGGTTGCCTAGCAGTCCTTTTTCAAAGATTTGTTTTGGGTACTTTTGGGTAGCTTTTGAGGCAAATTGAAAGGTGCTCTACAGGCTGTGGCTTAATGGTAGGGCACTCATATGCTACGCGGCCGACATGGGTTCGATTCTGGCCCAGGTCCTTTGCCCACCCTTCCCCACCTCTCTCTCCCACACATTTCCTGTCTCTCTCTCAAACTATCCTGTCAAGAATAAAGTCTAAAAGACCAAAAACATCTTTTAAAAAAAATCCAGGAGTGTAAAAGAAGTCATGGTGTGAGTACCTATTCCGCTGCACCTAATCGGCAGCTCTGTTGGAAGGAATCTGTGGCAGGTCTTTTTTTA
The DNA here is from genome assembly GCF_034702125.1 of Engraulis encrasicolus. Lineage (NCBI taxonomy): Eukaryota > Metazoa > Chordata > Actinopteri > Clupeiformes > Engraulidae > Engraulis > Engraulis encrasicolus. The sequence continues at coordinate 23,440,447 of NC_085861.1, read as the reverse complement.
TACGTCCGTGTTTACTTTTGAGATCTCTGGAGAGGAGCAGTGGCTTGCTCTGTGCCTCAACAGTCTTCTCATCTTATCTTGACTAGCTGAACAAATTGTAGGATTAGCTGCAGGTTTGGTATTACAGCAGTACTAATATGTGTACAGTGGGACTTAAAGGGGGCTTAATTCACAAAGGAAAAGCCATTTTTAAGTGCAATTGAAAAGGTCACAAGCTGTGTGTGTGTGTGTGTGTGTGTGTGTGTGTGTGTGTGTGTGTGTGTGTGTGTGTGTGTGTGTGTGTGTGTGTGTGTGTGTGTGTGTGTGTGTGTGTGTGTGTGTGTGTGTGTGTGTGTGTGTGTGTGTGTGTGTTTGAACTGTATGTGATACTGTGTGCAAGAGTGGTTTACATAGTGCCTGTGTTTAGATAAAGTAACCGTCATGTCAACATTCTACGATGACATTCATGGACGGATCTCGGTAGGCTATCCTCCTCATCATGTAAACATTTGTCGATTAAATAATGCCCCAAAGGTTGCCCAATGTCATGTCTTGACTACCCCTCCTTATCTAAGGGCTGCTAGACCGGTTTGGCTGTCTCAAGTCAAGTAGGTTAAGTATTTGCTTCTGTGAGCCTACAATCGAAAGTCCTGGTATGACACTGACTACTACCGTGTGTACTGCAAGTTTACATCTTGACACTGTGCGAAGACCATAGGTTCTCAACCTTTTTTTTAATTAAACGCCCCCTGGACCTCACCATATGCCTCCAAACGCCCCCCTGGACATCACCATATGCCTGCAAATGCCCCCTTCAGTATTAACAAATAAAATAGAGCAATGGCCCCTGATATCAACTGGGCACCACTCTCTTTCTCAACGCCCCCTGGGGGGCTGTAGAGCCCCTGTTGAGAAACACTGTTGCGGACAAACTATGCAAACTATTCACACCGATGCCAGGCATGTTTATTTTGTCATTTTGTGGAATCCCTGGAACCAGGAACCAGTTGAAATTGCATGGTTCACTCACACACAGATTTTTTTTTAACCCAGACAAAATACACACTGCATCATACAGCAAGAAAAAGTTTGTACAGTCCCATACTTATATGTAGATATGCTCCATGTTCCTCCTGCTTGGAGCACAAACAGTGTGTCAATGGCATACCATCAGGACAAACAGCTTCACCATTATCTGCGAACTCCCTGACCAGTAAGACAGGGTGACAGGCAACAACAGGCCACTCCAGGCAGGGACAGGTGATGACTCCCTGGTTCCCCTGGGCCAGACAACAAGCCCCTCCATGGCATCACACGGATCCAAAAGATTTGGGGGGTTTAATGAAGATGTTAGAGAGCCTTTGTTGTTGGGGGTTCGGGGTTTCTCCCTGGAGAAAATATGAAAATACAGTAGTGTAGACCCTTAATGCACGCTATACCTCCAGTGGCATGGCACGCTGTAATAGCCACTGAATAGTTAAGTACCATAGTACTACAATACTATGACATAAAACAGGGCCTTTAGTAATGGACTACGACTTGGTCATTGCCATTCTTATAACGCCTTGACTTAACGGGTTAAAGTGCAATTTAAACACAATATGAGAACACAAATATAGACCGATAATGAAGTGTTTTTTGTAGTGTTGAGGCTTGGGCTCAATATGCTTGGCTCTTCGGGCCCTGGGTCTCTGCCTGGTAGGCCCATGCAGTAGCCTAATCTGTCCTTGTCAACAGGTTCAATATTTAGGCAAAACAGTAGCCTGTTGCTGTAGGCTCCTTATCATTTAATTTGCCCAATGCCATCTCTAATGGCACTCCAAAAAGGAAGAATAACATGAACAAGGTATATGATGAGGTTGTCTTAAACAGTGCTGTAATAATGCTGTCTGCTGTAGGTGTTTTATTCAGAAAACATGTTACAGTGCGTGACTCTGTATCCTTCCTTTCTACAGGATACCAGAGATGGTGAAAAGGCACAAAGAAACCAGAAAATCTTTGCCTATATTGCTGCAGTCTGTTGCTCTTGATGTTTTCCCCATGTTTTTTTTTCTTCTTCTGCAAACACTTCTCACATCCTGCCACGCAGTGAATCGGCCTAAATGCGGCGCTCACACAATGCCTCCTCTCCGGCCACCCTTTTGTGGTTAATATAACATAAGCCATTGTGCTTGAATGCTCGCGGCCTGAGGTCTACCAAGGCAGTGCTGCAACGCTGAATCGTGGCGGCTATGGGCGGAAAAGCAAAGCGCTGGCTCTCTGTAAAGTGCCCGCTGTGACATCGCGTTTCACAGCCACCATTTTCTTCTGTAAAGGTGGCGGCGTGGAGGGGGAAATGTTCTCAGCCATGCAGTGGGTCTGAGCTATTTCCTGAGTTTAAAAAAATGCGACAATGTGGTCTCTTCTGCTCTGTCAGAGAGAAGATTTTGCATCGTATAATCCACAGTTTGGCCTCAGTCTGTCTCTCTCTGTGTGTCTCTCTTTGTCGCTCTTTGAAGTCAGAAAAGCACCCCCCCTATCCTCCTGTGTCGCTTAGCCACACTCATCATCCTAGGCTTGTTTTGTTTGTTTTCTAGTACTTCTTCAAGCCCTCCTGTGCCTCAGATCTTTGATGGCCAGGTAATTACTGTCGAGGTGATTTCCTAGTGCTCTAGTGTTCAAGTGTGACAGCAGAGAGCGGGGAGCTCAAGCCCTCTTGGTGGTGCGCCGCTCCTGGGTGGGAGCTGGTCATTCTGCTGACTGGCGTCATGATGGAACATGAATATAAAGAGGGAGATAAACTAAAGAAGAAAAAAAAAACAAGGAGAAGACGAATGGAGCAAAGCCCAGGAATGTAAAAGGGAGCTGCCTGTAGGAGTGAGCTTCCAAGGGGGGAGAGGAGAGGTTCCAGAGTGGTACACAAAATATGCACGCTAAGAAGAAAACATCTTGGTTGAAGGTCAGGAACAGGGAGTACTGTTAGTACTTCTCTGTGATACCACAGTCACACAGACACACACAGATAACAGAAAAACGCACGCGCGCGCACACGTGCACGCGCGCGCGCGCACACACACACACACACACACACACACACACACACACACACACACACACACACACACACACACACACACACACACACAGGCATCACATTGTACCTGCATTCATTCTAGTCCTGGCACAAAGATGCCAAGGTGGAGGAAAGCATGAATCCTTCCTTACGCACAAAAAGCTTGCTCCATCAAGGTTAAAAACGGGCCAGGAGGAACTGTTTGTTGTTAACCAGTGGCAGGGCAGCTGACAGCTTTCGCTGGGCCCGGGACAAAGTAATCTGAAAGGGCCCCCTACCCAATACATACAATGGGGACCCAATTATGGGCCCCCTATCTCCCTGGGCCCGGGACAACATACCTCTTTGTCCCCAGTCGGCGGGCCTGACCAGTGGCAGCACAAGCCAAACAAAGAAAGGCTTTTGACCAGTTGTCTTGAACACAAATACAACTAGAAATGCACCCAGAGTGTGCAGACCTCCGCCAAGGAAGTTAAGTTTGTTTTTAGACACATACAATAGGATATTTGTGTCATTTATGCAGGTTTATACACACCATTAGTGTGTTCAGAGAATTAAACAGTCAAGTTGTAACTAGATTATATCTGTATTTTTTTTTATTACCATGTCCTTGATTAACTGTGGTCTGTTTTGTTCACCTGTGATTGTGGTATTGGCAAAGTGCTACATGCTATATTGTGAACTTACTATGCACTGTCCTATAAATGCACTTATTGAAGGTCAGAAGTTGCTGGTCACATTGTTATAAACAGTTTTGATGATTGGCAGCATGCCCTTATTACCATTTAAAATTTCACAGCTATTTCATATCACACTTTAAAGACTAAGTGGAATTATACCAATTGTATCAGCCTAATCCAGCCTTGTGCTTAGGCCTACTACAAGATAAAAATCAACCTGCTTTGAAAACTTGTGATCACACGCTAGTAGAACTGTAGGCCTATGATTAGTGAAGGGAATGTAATGATTTTGACCAACAAAACTGAAACAACCACAGACAACCGTATGGTTAGGCCTGTTTTTTTTTGCCTACGATGGTATGCATTATTCTCATGGACCACTGGTTGGCCTTAGCGCTGTCGGCTGAAGCGTGAAGCGGCATTTCCTTCAAGGAAAATCACTATCACCGTTGTTAATCAGTCTAGGCATTGCTGTCGGGCTTTGTGGTCCATCTCGCAACTGGGGTTAAATTGAGTGAAGTGTAATGCATTTGACCAGCATTGTGAACTTGCACAGCCACAAATTCCATATTGTTTTGGCGATGGTAGCCTACCTAATTAATTCGACATTATTGTCAACCGAAATGATCTGCGGTGGTCACTGTCCATCTCACAGCAGTGCACTTCCAACTCACACATATTTTAGGCAGACAGCGGTAATTCATTTCACAGGACTGTTTGTTAACTTCAACGAGGGTGTGGCCAAAAGGGTGCCTGCTGATGAGCAAATTTTTAGGTTGATAGCAATGGTTTTGGAGCTGGCGTCAAAGGAGACAGTCCTTTTCCTTATTGCTTTGGCGGCACACCCGATTGGAATATTCGCCGGTGCTCGGCCATTATGCAGACTGTCGGGCTTTCTGATCCTGGTCCATCTCGCAAACAACTTGGGGTTAACTTTAAATGTAGCGAAGGGGGTGTAATGAATTTTACCAGCATTGTGAACGTACAGTCATAAATTATTTTGGCAACGGTAGCCTAATTAATTCGACAGCATTGCGAACCTCAGTCACAGTCCACAACAGCATTGTGAACTTACACAATCACATTCCGTTTGACAACGTACTTAATTCGACAGCATTGTGAACCTAAACGATCTGCGGGGGTGGTCACTGTCCATCTCGCAACAGCAATGATAACATATGGGCCACAATCACAAATTCCATATTTTTGGCAGCGGTGGTAATTAATTTGACAGGATTGTTTCCTGCATGCGGATGAACAACTTTTTAGGTGAAATCAAATGCACTTTGTGTTGGAGCTGGCGCGGCAAAGGAGACTCTCTCCCTGTTCCTTATTGTTGCTCAGAAAGGCGCAGGCACGCCGATGCTCAGTAGCCAGGCTGCGCCCTCCTAGTGACGCAACACCTTCGGCGGCAAGTCTATGATGATAATCAGACAAGGTGCTCAGTGCTCACCGTGGGCACCTTGTGGCAGGCAGTAAAATAGCAGCGCACGAACGAACGAACGAACAAACACAGACAACACACAAACCCAGGCGATCACATAACCTCCTTGGCGGAGGTAATAAGGGTGTACACTATTGAAAAAACAAAGGGTCTATGTTTGTCTATTATGATATACACCCACCGGCCACTTTATTAGGTACACTTTGCTAGTATCGAGTTGGACCCCTTTTGGCCAGAACTGTCTGCAACAATACTCAGGTACGATGTAACATTGTGAAAAAAGAGGTATCGCACACCAATAAAGTCTTTCTTGAGGTGCTGACTTCCTGAGCATACAAATGTTAAAGAAAATGAAAAGAATGCCGCACACTCTGCTCCATGTTTTATTGGTGAGTCACCAATAAAACATGGAGCAGAGTGTGCAGCATTCTTTTCATTTTCTTTAACAGGATGTAACATTGTAACAATGTTCAATTGTAACAAAGGGGCCCATAAAGTGACAAGAAAATGTCCCCCACACCATTACCACCAGCCTGAAACGTTGATACAAGTAGGATGTTTCCATGTTTCCATGTTGTTGACGCCAAATTCTGACCCTACCGTCCAAGTTTCGCAACATAAATTGAAACTCAACAGTCCAGGCAACCTTTTCCAATCTTATATCGTCAAACTCTAGCCTCAGTTTCCTGTTCTAAGCTGACAGGAGTGGCACCCGGTGTTGTCTTTTTCCGCTGTAGCCCATCTGCCTCAAGGTTCCTCGGATGTAACGAATGGTCCCCAACCCTAACCTGTCAGTAAAGAAATGTTTTTGAGAAATACTTTTTCCACTTGGTTGATAGGCTACCAAATTCTTGTACTAACTAAATGAAAGAACCATCACAGAACCTAGGTAAATCTGTAAAGCTGCCATACATTTTGTGTCACAATGATCCATGTTCATCCCATTGAATTCTGTGAGATAAACAGGTGATAAACACCTTTGGGTGGTAAACAGGTGTGCTACTAGATAGAAGGTGCTCTTTGCCTATGACGTAGGCCTATGTAGATCACAAAAGAAACAGGCAGGGTGCCAAGACACAAGATAAAACTACACCGTTAATACACAATTGACTCATTCTTTATCTCAGTCATGTGAAAGATGATGAACATGTCTGACCACAATGTCCTTGCAAAGATATCAGAAACCCAATGTGTCACCCCACTTGATCCCAGCCGACATGCTCATGGTGCGCCTCAGTCATCCTCGGGGTAAGTGAGATTCAAACTTGAGGATTCACCTATCCCTGAGCATTGGAAGAGACATGTTACAGAGAGACTCAACAGTATCCCAGAGGTATTTGCCACAGATGAGCTCAGCTATGGCCAAACCACTGTAATAAAGTACCACATTCAACTGCAGGACGAATCCCCCAATCCACGAAATGTTTTTTATGGTCTGGTGGGTAATGCTACTCAAGTCAAGTCAAGTCAAGTCAGAGAACTTCAACATTTCAGTGATGACAAACCTGAATATGCGACACAAGTTTAATATGCCCTTATGAAAAAGCATTTGGATAACACACTGTGAATATAGTAACATTTATATTGACCTCTGTTTTTTCTTTTTCTACCAGAGAGCTGACACTAAGCTCTCTTCCCCAATCTTTAGTGGATCTTTAATCACAGAGGTTTCATTCATTCTCCCAGAAGCAAACATGCAGAGGCACAAACAAGAGTTGTAATTTACTAGTCTGATTTGTTTTAAATTAAGGTCATGTTCATGTGAAGTTATGTTACATGAGAGACCTTTGTTTCCAGCACACCACGGGCTGTTTTGTTAGACAAATCCTGTTTACCACCAACGGACCACACAGGTGTTCCAATAAGACCTCACCTCCCATCTACCAGTGCAGAAGAACATGCACTGTATACGAGAAACTGGTATGAATACAAACAAGGGTGGAGTATGTGGGAGAGAGAGAGAGAGAGAGAGAGAGAGAGAGAGAGAGAGAGAGAGACAGAGACAGAGACAGAGACAGAGACAGACTAGAAAGTAGAGAAGAGTATACCTCACTTATTGATCCCAGGGGGAAATTAAGGTGTAGCATACAGTACATACAGAAACCATTATTCACATCATTACACGTATATTAATCAGAGAGAAAAAAAGAGAGAGAGAGAGAGAGAGAGAGAGAGAGAGAGAGAGAGAGAGAGAGAGAGAGAGAGAGAGAGAGAGAGAATGTGATAGGATGTCAGTCTAGAGAGATAGGCGCATGCTCTACATTCTAATATCTCCACTGTCAATCACCTCACTGCATCTAGTAGTGGCCTTGTGTTTGCCATGACCACTGCCTTCCATTACATCTGCACCAGTCACATCAACTGGGCCAGAGGTAAATCACACGCCCTGAAATTAGACAACAAGGCATGCAATCTTTTTCACATCGTCGACTCTACTGTATGCACCTGACCCCAAGGACTTTTCAGATGACTTCGTCCCGGGCCTAGCCAAAGCTGTCAGCGGGAGCCCTGTCTGACCCCGGCACGCACTGCCTCAGTCCTTCATTTATCCCCCCCTCCGGAGACCATCTATATTGGCTAAAGAGGGGTCCTGGAGTGCTGTAGAGCCAGGTTGGCTCTCAGATAATAGCAGCATGAAACAGAGCTCTGTCCTGGAGCCCGAGGCAACTCACTCTTTTTTTTTTTGCCTGCCCCAGTAATTGCCCTGCTGCAATTGATTTAGGTTTTGATAAATGCGAGCTGCAGATTACTCTGCTTGATACGAGTTCGTCTGAGTACTACTCACCATTCTTTTGAACTTGTTTTCCTCATTCAGTTTCAGGTCACTGGAGGAGAACAACACATCAAGGTGAATTTTAATGCTAATAATAACGGTTTAATAACAACTCTGTACTGGAAGACGTGATTTGTTTCTTGGTATTACTTTAATATTAGTTTGTTTGAAAAGTTAAGTAATTTAATCAATTTGATCGGATATTTAGAATGGAAGTGAGAATTACGTACTCTAGTACTAGAGCTATCACACATTATGCCCGGATTTAAAAACTATACTTTGACTTTGCAAGTGCCCTAGCTTCTCTTAACTAGAACAGAAATTACAGGAAATAATGTCCTGACAAATACACATGGTCTCACCTCTCTAACAATGACTTTGTCTCACTTCCATAAAAGGTGTCGTTATACTGTATCTTCACTTTATTAAATGATCCACTTTATTTGCCATTAACTCCAGGGGACTGAAAGACAATTTCTCCCAATGATCATATCTCCAATAGTCAGCCATCTGGACGAAAGTGATGCTCTCCAGAATCGGTTATTGTGCGTTTATTAAATGAACAGACTTCAATGAATAATGCTCTTTAAATGACCATACAATAGTTTGAGTGTTATCTGATACATCCAAGTTATTCACAATCTGCCTTTCACATCATTCATCTGATAATTGGGACATCTCTTTCTCTTTTAAGTGTACAGGCCACCAGGTGACATTCTGTCCTGTCAGGCAACACAACCTCTGTGCAATCTCTTGTTTATCTTCGTATCACACAAATGTTTGTTTCTCTTGTCTACACTATATCACACCACGCAGCATGGACTCATTACAAATCAATTGGCCCTGTTCAATTCTGTGTGTTGGTGTGCGTGCTTGCATTTAGAAGAACCATCTGGCCAGCTGAGAACGAGTTTAAATGCTGCTGGCATTCCTAACTCATACGATTCAGGAGTAACTTCCGTCATTTATAGCACGCCAGTGCGAAGAAGAAACAGCTAGATGAAGAAAAGAAATGCTGTTGGGCTCCCCCCCCTCGACTGAAAACTCATTATCATAAAACAAGATGAGGGTTGATGAAGAGAGACACCCCGACGAGAACAATTTCAGCCGGCTGTTGAGTCGGCACATGACAAATGCCAGTGTTGGAAGGCGTTGGAGATACAAAAGGGATCCTTCCATATGGCTCTGTCACTCAAAGCATTGGGAGTGAATTATTGTGGTAATGAAATTGCGTTTTGGGATGATCAACATGGTTGATCTGCAATGCAAATTGTAGGCCGTGACATTAAATTGCATGGCATGGCAAAGCTGATCACCCACATCATGGATCTTTTAATGAGCCATTGTGATAATTTAGTAAACAATCCCTTTCACACTGTATTTTTCTGCTTTCTCAGACATCGTCTCATCTATGAACTTCCGAGACTGCCCTCTTGTGTTAGTTGCTGGCACATGCAAGGTCAAATGTTTCTTCAAACATGAGAAGCACAGCACATGATGCGTTCATAGATTGTTGTGTATGAAAGATTGATGAAGCCATTAAAAAAATGCATTTTAAATGCACATAATGGTGATAATGAATATGAAAACATCCGTTTACTTTACCAACAAACAGTTTTGCAGCCAAGTACTTGCTCATTCTTCAGAGCCAAACTGACAAGTCAAAATTGAGCATTGGCACCAGCCACAGAATCAAATACTGGTCTTGTTTCAGTGAGTGCATCCCTGACATCACATGCTTGAAACCCTATCCTATCATCTTATCCAGGAGTAAGAGGACCGAGTACACCCCACTCCAGATCAGGTGTGACAGAGTTTACAAGGGAGAGAGAGAGAGAGAGAGAGGATCGTTGGAACAAGAGCTTTATTGTTTTATTCAACACGGTCTGAATAATAGACCAGGCTTATTAATTCAAATTTCTATAGTAAAGACCTCGTAGATCTTGAACTGTACATCAGTAGAAACCATATATAAAACCAACTTCAAAACATTCACGTCATATTCTTTCACCAAATCAAACATACATATTCAGTGAAAATAATAACAAAAGAACACAAAAATAATGATAAAAAGCTTATTTCTTTGCGTTTTGCCTCTTATGATTTTGGATCCTCCTCTTCATGATGGCGTCCAGTACCAGGTCGGTCGGCTTCACGTCCTTGTTGTCACAGCCAACCACAGGACACCTAGTGGACGAGAAGGAGATAAGATCACTTCTGACACCCTCTCATGCCATCACCACCTGTACTGTACGTATTTATCTATTACCACAAGCAATATTTTTGTACATTTTTACAACTATATTTTTAAGGCTTTCGTGGCTTTCTCTGTCTCACAAAGGTGCTGGAGGCATATTCTCTGGTCATGTGGCTGAAGTTGTAGGCTGGCAGTATAAGTTCTGAACTGGTGTTTACATAAACATTGTATGTAAATACTTAATAAGATAGTACACAAATAGGTGGGAAGGCCATCACTTTCAAGAGGGCAACTTTCAAAGTAGCCATAGCAAATTCTAAATGGGTTTTTTTTGTTGTAAATTAGCCCAGGGTTAAATAGAACGAAATATCAAGTCATCTGACAGCACTCAAGTGAACAAGAGTATGCCAATGATGCAGGTTGCCAACTAAGCTCTACTTGTAAGTGCAGACGTACCTGAACTTCTTGCCATTCTTGTGCTTGCTTTTGATCATAGACAGGGCCGCCTCTTGCTCGTAGTAATGCTGGCACTTCTTGTTCTTCGCCGGATTCACCATTTCTTCCTGCACACAACAGGCAGGTGGAGTAAGCATCACAATACCAGAAACCCTCCCCATTGATATTGGCAGCATACACAAATGGAGTACATTGGTATCTTTGTACAGAGAAAACTACTGACTATATTTTGATATTTTGCTGAACTGCAAAGGACTACGCTGGACTTATTTTTGTTATTCTTCTTCTTATTATTATTATTATTGTTATTGTGTCTTCTATACAATTTGTCCCTTCATGTTATACGTTTAAAATTGTCATTTATTACTTTATCACTACATTGTTACTGGTTCATCACTGCCACTCACCAATGTTAAATTCTCATTATTTATTTTTAGGCAATATTAATTGCCATTATTTATTACTTCATCACTTTACTGTTATGGTCCATCACTGTTACTGTCCTGTCTTGCGCTTTGATGTTAGTTTGTGAATGTCAGCCCTGTGTATGTCTATGTCCTTCATGGTATAGAGAGAGAAACGTAATTTCAATTTCTTTGTATGACCTGTGCATATGAAGAAACTGACAATAAAAGTTGACTTGACCTTTACAATCTGTGTGTAGGATGTTGTTTTTTTCCTCACCGATATCAGTGAAAGGAATGATCACGGTCATGTAGTACACTTCCCAATGTTTTGAATGATTAATACATTTTGTATTAGGGAAGCGACCTTGGCCATCACAGAATGGGATTTTATGTGACTATACCCATTTGTTTTTGTGCAATTGGTAATAAAAGCCATTGACAGCCATATTATAATTAAAAGCATTTCATGAGTTACTGTTTTATTACTGCGTGCTTCATGAGGGGTGAGAATGATGGCGACTCACCTGTGTGAGAGGACAGGTGAAGTTGAACTGGCTTTGGGTGAGAGCGATATCTTCATCCAAGTCCTCTGCTTCTGTTGCTGCCTGGTTAGCTGCAGACAAAACAAACAAATAAACAAACACACACACCAAATGAAATCTTAGAAGAAGCATGAAGTGTGTGTGTGTGTGTGTGTGTGTGTGTGTGTGTGTGTGTGTGTGTGTGTGTGTGTGTGTGTGTGTGTGTGTGTGTGTGTGTGTGTGTGTGTGTGCGCGCGTGCACCTAGCTACACAGGCGTGTGTTGTGATTCACCAGGCTCTTAAGGACCAATTCCTGATGTCAGGCACTGGTCGACAGTGTTCCACTGCTGTTCCACTGGTAACTTACCCTCCGGCAGAGAAGACTGGATGCTGTCTTTGAAGGCCACCACCTTGGGGTGCTGATTCAGCTCAGCATCCGACGCCCCTTCCATGAGCCGGGCAAACTCTGCCTTTACAGACTTGCTCAGGGCAACCATGGCCTCGGGATCATGTCTAACCTGAAAGCAGAGGTAGACAGTGTTACAAATGAACTGGTTCCTCCAACAACTGGTTATCCAGATGGTAGAACAACACTGTGATTGGTCAGAACAATTTGGATGTGAATGTGTATAATTTCTCTATTGTATGACTTTCAATTAATTCTGACCAATACTTGTGGCGCTCACATCTGGGTAACCAGCTGTTGTGAGACACAGCTTTTCACACCGGTAATAAGTCAAGAGGTTAGGCAGGGTTTCCCAGATTTTTTTCCATAGTGAAGGTGGTGGGCATCAGGGACAAGTTACCATCAATATTGGGCTATCATCACGCGTGACTATCTTTGATGGAAAAGCTATGTTGTGCACACTCATAGTCAGTCATGAGTTATGATATGAAAAGCCCTAAAAGTGTACTTTTTGATTACACATCTTCAGGAACATGCAAAACCCCAGAATCTGTATCTTTTAAGGGGACCTAGTCAAGGTGGAAGGTGGTTGTCAAGGTGGGCACCTGAACAATTGCTGGGGAAAACCCTGAGGTAGGGAACAATGAAGAAATGAGTGCAACCCACCTTCTCTACTTTCAGTTTTGTAACTAACGGTGCATGCACCATACAACAATTCACACAACATTACCTGAGAGGTCATCGTGTTAACGGCTGTAACAAAATGTTCTATCTCTCTATCAAGTTTGGCACTTTCCAGCATCATCTCCTCCATCTTCTTCAAGTTCGGACTATCAGCAGTACCTGCGTGAAAGAACACGTAAGCTTAGTGGTCACAAACCATACAATGCTGCTGGTCTGGATGATGTGAGGGTGGTCTTAACAGTATCCAGTGGAGAGACACAGCATAATAATGAACATTTATCATTTTCTTGATGTGTTGAAAAGTAATGGAAGGCTAACGCCTATCAAGCCCACCTAAAATTACCATGCAGGCCTACGGGGCGTGCATATCTCTATTCTACTGTGTCCATCTCGCAGTCTTCGTGCTCGACTTACCTTCAGACTCAACGAGATCCAAGGCGACCTCAGTTATCATATCCATGCCTGTGCCAATGTCTGTTTGGCATGTTTGTAGACTTCCGAGTGTGGAGTTTACAGCACTGAGAGATGCCATCTCCCCAGTATGAGATTAGACTTAGCAAAGCGTTACCTTTTTCGTCAAATACTTCCTTGCTATCAGATTACCCTTTTCTAGGTTGTTATAAATGAGTATGGTTAGAAAGGCTGTTCAAGTAGTTGAGCTGGCTGTTACTTGCAGAAAAAATCCAATCCAACAAAGACGTGCATTAAATTAAATTGTATTAGAATTGCTTGTAAACTAATGACTCCAGTTGAATCGTTTCCTACTGCCGCCTTACAACTCAATTGACTTCCGCATGTGACTTCCCACTGTGTCAAAATAAAAGAACTATTCTCTGAGGCAAAGTGAAGAGAATAAATAGGCCCACTACAGGTACTAATCACCATAAAAGTAATCTCCAACGACTCCAACTACTTTTTTTTTTTTAAAAGACCAAAAAAAATGATTGACGGAATAAATAACATTTACAACGTGGTTTATTTAAAATAGTTGGCATTTATCATTTAATGACAACACATTATTCCCAATGGAAATGAAATTTGTTAAAAAGATCTAACAATACATGGTTTCATTAGTGCTTTAAGACATCATAAAGGCAAATGTGAAGACAAGATTTTTATCGTTGAATGAAATGACAAATTCTGCTGGCATGAAGGCTTATGTATGAAGAAATCACATCACAGTCCGAAATTCATCAAATATGAAGCTTGGAACATGTGCTTCAGCCACCTGCAAACAAAACAATACAATATAAATTATTTCACCAAATGGACAGAGAGAGAGACAGCAATACCACACCAAAAACAACATGTTGCATGTTCATTCGTCAGCCAAATTCCTTTAATACATAAATAAATCTTGCATCTGAATCAAGCATGGCATAATCCAATGCGTCCTCATGGCGCATGGAGCCATCAACCTGTCTATAGGGACTAAAGATGAGAATTAGTCTCCATGACCATAATATTACATATTTTGCGTTTTTTAAATTGTTATTAATACAGTATATGCTGCTCCCTGTGTTAAATAAATAAACGTTCAAACTTTCAATGGCAGGATTCCCTGGAAGAAGAGGGGTTTTTTTAAACCTCAATTGGACCTTCCCGGTTATAAAAAGGTCAAATAAATGAATAAAGAAATAAATTAAATGTCTCACCTTGCGAGGGAGCTTTGTGTAGCGCACATAGTCTTCCAGAAACATAAGGGCGCCCACTACATCTGAAGGCATGTCAGGAATCTTCTGGCTGTGGAATTCAGATCAACCATCAAGAACTGTTGCACATTCGACATAAATATCAAATAGCTTTCAAAGAAATATATATGTTTTTGGCCTTCGGGAATTAGTTTTTCCATTATGTTCAATTAATATATCTCAATACCACTCAGAGAAATGTTCCAAGAACATGGTTAAGTGATAAACCTGGCTAATTTAACCTGCAGGATGTCGTAAAAGCACTGATCGATCTCATGCTGGCAATATTTACACAGTGGACCAAAAGTAAATATGGTGGGTGAACAGTGGGCCAAACAAATATGTACCATGTAACACAGTATACACCTGATAACAACACCTTATACAGTACCTGATGGAAATGTTTCATGTTTTATTTAAGATCAGATAACAATTAAAATGTGCTGTGTATACTTAAATGGTGTACAAGTGTGGCTAGATGATGAACTGCAATCAATTCTATGAAGTCTTGAGATAGAGAAATATCCCAACTGTCCGACTAAATGGGAACAGTTAAGAAAGGGGGAGGAATGATTTTGGGGGCCCCAAATTGAGCAGCTGTGTATCAGATGATTTACCACTACTTCAAGGTTAAGTTAACTTAGATTACCACTAACAAGAAAAGGTTTTTGAATAGGTATAGGCTCTCTTTTATTTCAGTGTCTGTGAACCTATTGACCTCAGGCTCTTTAAGCATCTCTATGATGGGACTTTATGTCTGTATGTGTTTTTTTTTTGCATGTGTCATGCGTTGTGTGTTATGTGGCAGCTATGCATGTCCGAGACAATTTTCCCTCAGGACAAATAAAAAGAAACTTGGAACTTGAATTCAACAAGCTTTGTAGAATATCCACTGTAGTATTGTATAGGT
Organism: Engraulis encrasicolus; assembly: GCF_034702125.1. Classification (NCBI taxonomy): domain Eukaryota; kingdom Metazoa; phylum Chordata; class Actinopteri; order Clupeiformes; family Engraulidae; genus Engraulis; species Engraulis encrasicolus. The sequence continues at coordinate 23,425,247 of NC_085861.1, read as the reverse complement.
AATACAAAACAACAACAACAACAACAACAACAACCAAATCATTTGTCCTTCTTCAAACCCAATAAAAGGGTGCTGAATTTGAGAGGACTGTGCTGCAGTTAGTTGTACCCACCTAGTACACTGCTCCATGATGGAGCGGATGAACTGGCCGATGAGGGCCAGGAACTGCTCTGTGTATCTGGAGTGGAACTGCTTGTGGAGGGTGAGGAGCCCCAGCACCAGGGGCGGCCAGTCCACGGGGTCTGCAGCCTTCCTGCACGTCATCCCTGCAGAAGAAGCACACACACTCATGACGTCAATTTTGCTTTTAAATTTGTTAGACTGTATATGATCACATCTAGTCCCCTTTAAGGGAACCGAACCCAGTGCACCAAAAAGTGAACGGACAGCAAAAGGACTCGGTTATGATTTTATTCATATTGCGAGTGTATTATGAAAAGAACTGGCTGCTCTCTCTGGTCAAGTCAGGCTTTTATGGTGAGTCAGCCCTCATTTTGATCGCACCCGGTCTTCTAGAGCTCTCCTTAGGTGATTCACCTATTCACAAGTGTAACTTGTCATAACTCATAAGCGAACCGTACTGAGACCACGTCAATAAAGGTCTCAGTACAGTTCCCTTCCGAGGGGTCTGGGCACACTTTGGAGCGTTCACATATGCACAGAAAATACAGGTCACAGGTCTGAGTTCACTTAAATGGCTGAAAGGGACCAGGTGTGAATACTCTATTACCAGAGAGAGTAGATAAGAGAGAGGTTCCGCAGGACCATTGTTTCTGGGTTCTACCATCGCAAGGGGGAGGGCCTTTAGGCAGACCTAAGGACTGTTCTATTCATTCTAGGAGCATTATGACACGCCCCTTTAGGCAGACCGGAACCTGGTCACGTTAGGTGCCCATAGAAACCTATTATGTTGGCATATCTCTATATACTTAAAGAATCTCTGCTATTACTTTACGTTACTGCAATGCTATTGTGTTGCTACAGTACCTTGGTTTTTGGTGTACTGCAGCTTGGGCAGCTGAGCGATGAGGAAGAGGAAGTTGACAAGAGGAAAGTATGGCAAGCGCTTTGTTGTGATGTAGATCTGAGGAGATAAAGAACATTTAAGGTATTGAGTTATGAACCCATACTAAAAATTAACCAGTTCATGTCAAACATTTCAATGATGCCAAGAGTAGAGTAGTAGTAGAGTAGAGTAACTTTAGAAGATGAATTGATTGAATCTATCGGAATCAAACATGACATCGAAACAAACAAATCACATACTTTGTTGAGAGGATTGTGAATTCCAGCAGCCTCCAGGTAAGCAGTGATCTCGTAGAGAAGTGTGTTTTCCTCCTTGGGGTAAGGCAGTGAAGGGTCTTGGTAATGGGCTTCAATGTCCGACAACAGAGCCCTGTGAGCAGAAGACAGGTTATAATAATATGGAAAAAATGAATATACAGTGTAACACACTGGAGGCCATGATACACAGGGAAACTTTTTGGGCATTGTTGTCGAGCAATGCTGCCGGCAACAGGCAACCAGATGAGACACAGGGAAACTTTTTAGGGCAACCAAAAATACAGCTAATTAGATAATAGAAGATCTATTGCCAACATTTGCTGCTGTTGCTTCACCTTAGTAAGTAGTATTTCACCTCTTAACAATACAAAATTAAATAGAGCCTGCACACAGTAAGCAAATTCAGCATGCATATTCAACAAACATTTATTTTAACATTTATGTTAAAATATGAACGTCAACCTATGTGTACATACAGCAATACAGTATAAGGGTACAGGTGATGCAGGAGCATCTGAGACATACATACTTGTTGAGGTTTTCCAGGGCGGCTGCGAGATGCTTGGAGTCAAACTTGCAGGAGTAGTTCAGCTCGTTGGCAATCTGCTGCCTCAGAATCTGCATCTGACCCACCTGAACAGAAACACAATTACATGGCAACTCAAATCTACTCATGCCAACTCAGTTACACATGTTACTCAGCAATTATTTATTAACTAAACCGTCTACGACCTCACAAAAAAGGTGGAGGGTGATGATGGATAGCTTGATGTATTTAGTATTTAGGGAGCAGGTGTGTGTGTGTGTGTGTGTGTGTGTGTGTGTGTGTGTGTGTGTGTGTGTGTGTGTGTCATACCTTCATTATGGACTCCAGATATGCCGGCCAAATCTTCTGAGTCTTCGCTGCGGCATTGGCATACACCTTGCTTGCGTTGACTACGGGGAAACCACACACAGGAAGCACGTTGTCACATTAACAGCAGTAGGCTACCAGTAAACACAACGGGCTCGTTTGTGACGGTGCATTCTGCACAAATCTGTGCAGCGCAAATACGCACTGAGAAACTACAATGAATTTTCTGACCAGAATGCATGGTCATTGCATAGTGTTCATGTGCGCTGTACAGATTTGCCAAGCATGCAACGTCATGAACTTGGCCAATATGGCTGCTGTACAGTACCCTGATGCTAATCTACACTTACCCACAATACCCTTCACTGGGTTGACGGCTCCCAGCAGGGCTTTAAACACATCCACCACCACCTTGTCTTTCAGGATGGTCTTCTGAAACACTGTCAGGAAGTTCTAAATACAGGAAGGTGTGTTAAGTTAGTCATAGATAGTAATCTGTTACTTACTGTGCAAGTTGTACAGGTAAGCTGCCCTGGTGCATCCCCTTGTCATAATGTTTAAATGAAAATATATAGTGATTCTCAAACAAGATAAATATGGACTTGTTTTACAGTGATTCACTGTAAAAGCTAACCAAAGCTAAATGGCGTGTTGCTGGATGCTACAACACACTATTTGAAAAAGAAAAAAAAAGCACCCTGTATTGTACAGTATTGCATTGTATTTCATTGTGTTCAATTAATACTTATTGCTAATTAATGCAGCACATTACAAAAATACATATGTGCTACAGATACAATAGTGTTACTTGAAAATAGAACAGAGTTTTAAAAATATATATATTTAAGGGCTTTATACCTTCCAGGCACTTTACTGCTGGACATATTTATATGTTTTGAAACATAATGTAATAGCTTCTACTATGTCAGCTTGTAATTTAGGATAATTCATTGAAGGAAAGAAGAAATCGTTGACTGCAAATGAATTGATTTACCTGTAGCTCCTTCACAATCATAAAGCAGAGGAGTCGATCGAGGCCGTTGAGGCCAAACGTCCCCAGGGTGTCTTGAATCTCAGAGAACAGCCTGTTGTTGGTCACCTCCTGGTGGGTTTTCATGTCATACCAGGTGTTCATCTGGTCAATGTAACAGGTCACTCTGCAGGAAAAAGCACATGTGATATCAGTGAAATCAGACTGTGTAATACCCTATTATACCCAGTATTCCTTCACTCCTGACACTAGAGAACCACTAATGTATTGGAAGTGTAACCCAGCAAATGCTACTGTATGCTGTCAATGGCATTAAGGATGTGCACAAGGGGTGCCAAGAAGCAGGGCAAAATCCACAATGCAATAAGAAAACTAGTTTGCATACTGAAAATCTTCCCAGTTGGTGTCTCAAATGCCTTTTTTTGTAGTTTTGTAGCAAAACAACAAGCCGTTACATTTTGTCATAATAAAACAAAAATGATTTCTAGAATATTCATGCTTGGACAGTATTCATCAGCAAACATCAACACTTGTGCAAAAACCTATAATATGTGACAAAAAATGATTTCTAGAACAGTGGTTCTCAACTGGAACAGTCTTGGGACCCACCATTTTCCACTCTCATTCGGTCGCGACCCAATTTTTTTAGTGTTCAAGTCAATGCAATGCAATTCTCCAAATATAACCAAGACTCGAATGACTGGTTGCACGCTATCTATCTCGCATAAACATTCAGATTGTATCTATGACAACAGATGACACGGAGTTCAGTAGCCTATCAAAATAAAAGTTGTAAATTGTTGCAGGAAAAGTTGGATTTTTTTTTTTTAGAATTACGTTTTTTTTTACACCAAGGCTCCGCGACCCACCCAAGACCCTTCCGCGACCCACTTTTGGGTCGCCACCCACCAGTTGAGAAACACTGATCTAGAATATTCATGCTTGGACAGTATTCATCAGCAAACATCAACACTTGTGCAAAAACCTATAATATGTGACAAAAAATGATTTCTAGAATATTCATGCTTGGACAGTATTCATCAGCAAACATCAACGCTTGTGCAAAAACCTATAATATGTGCTGTAGAGAAGCGTACTTGGGGTCTGTTATACGGAGGATCTCCCTGCACAGGCGTCCGATGAAGGTAGCAGACTCATCCAGAGGTGGATGCTTGGGAATAGGGATGTGTGTTGACTGGTACACACTCTGCCAATCTTGGATCTGAAGGTATGGATGACATGGAAAACCCAGTCTAACAACAACAAAGACATTGCTTGGGGTAATAACATCCTCAGTCCTAACTTATAATGCTTGCTATAGAATATAGCAAAAAGTTTTTCTATGAAGTGATTAATACACAAAAATAAAACACACATTATGGCAAGACAGATATGTACAAATTCCTTACTTGAGAAATGAATCAGTGAAACAGGAGCAAAAGTAAACAGTGTGTTGCTGGATGCTACAACACACTCTTTGGAAAAAAAAACCCTATATTGTACAGTATTGCATTGTATTTCATTGTGTTCAATTAATAGGGTAACGCTTTATTTTAGGGATACATCTAATAGCACTAATACCTGTATAAGTAACTTATATGTACCTGTATAAGTAACTTATAAGGCATGTACAAAGGAAAATCAAACATTTGTTAGGCATGTATTCGCAAATGTCTTGTTCATGCACAATAAGGGATTTATTACCAATTTAACCTTAGTAAGGACATAGTAGGCCTTAGCGTTTGCTAAGTACATGCCTTACAAGTTACTTATGCAGGCATTAACATGGTATGTATTAGTGCTAATAGATGTATCCCTAAAATAAAGTGTTACCATTAATAGTTATTATTATTACTAATTAATGCAGCACATTACAAAAATACACATGTGCTACAGATACAATAGTGTTACTTGAAAATAGAACAGAGAACTCACAGTGTAAGTGGTGACAGGATGTAAACGGGAGAGGGAGACGGAGAGGATCAGAAAACGACCACTTGCCGTAATCGAACCAGGGTAAGACATAACACTACGGTGCCTTAGCCATCAGAGCCACCGCCAAAGCCACTACACAGTCCTTTCATTGAATATGACTGGCAGAGTGATCCTACTGTACCTTTGTCCTGAGGAAGCTGTTGCACTCCTGCTCCACGTTGTAGTTGATGATGCGCGAGACCTCCTCCTGCCAGATCTTCAGGCCGTAGATGCTGACGTAGTCCTGGATGTACTCGAAGGAGCGGTAGAAGCCGTCCATGGTGGCCGCCATCTCCTTCAGCTTGGGCATCAGCTCACTGGGCTGCAGAGGTCAGAGGTCAAAGTCAAAGTTGGGGCAGGGCATTGGAAATGAGCGTTTGGCTATACATGCTATGATACATAGCATGTAGGTTATAAAACAGCCAGACAGCAAGCATCTGTCCCTACCAAATGAACTAAACTAAACTGAACTAAGTGAAAATTAAGGTCAAATCCACCCGAAACGGAAATTACACATTGTCTGAAACAAACAGAACTAATGACTTGATTTAAGAAAACATAATCATCGCAACACATAATTTAAAGTCTTAGTCTGCCATTTCTTGATCCGGTCTTTAGGAGTTCTAGGGTGAACTAGAGATGTTCTGATCACAATTTGGACAGTTGATGCTGAACACAGCACCCCCCCCCCCGCGCCTTGACATTGACTCAATGGAGCACTCAAGCAAACAATCATAAAACGGCATTAAACATTCAAAACCATTACTCCTGTGCATTTCATGACCGACAGGACAGGAAAAGCCCCAACGCTGAGCTGTAAAGGGCTGACAAATATTTTGTGAGAGACATTGAAACTAAGGTTATTTTTTTACTGACTGACAATGCACAGTGCAGAGGCACCGGGTGGCACTACTTGTGCCAAAACATACATCACGTCCCCACTGGGTCTGTCTCAGCTTAGGGAACCAAAGACAGTTATTGGACAATAGCGATAACCGACATCAAAGAAATACGGAGTGAAAAAGAAGAAAGACAACTGGGGAAGGAACATGGATGGAGGTCGATGTTAACCTTGGCTTTGGGGTTGAAGATAAGGCCTTTGTGCAGCGAATAAGCCACCCGCCTCACCAGCTCCTTCCTGATACCATCTTCCAGAAGCTGCTTAGGGTCGACCTGGGGAGAGACGCAAACCCAGTCACTGCCTGAACAGCAGGAAAATAAACTGGCTCAGGCTAGGACTATAATATTTGTTTCAAATCTGAAAGGGGAAAAAAATGATGTCGATGACAATGCAAAATGCAAATTATTTTCCTTTTTTTCCCCAGTACCTTGATGATGCCAACGAGCGTGGTCTTCATCATTAAGATCCCCTCGGTGAATATGGATATGGCATGGGTGAGTTTGGCAACCTGCAAGGGATGAAGATTTGTTGTGGTCAGGAGAGAAGAATTATGTTGCGTCAACACTTTATATTGTCATTACACAGTTATTAGCCATGTACAATAAAACCAAAAATGACAAGGCCACAATGGTGCAAGACAATGTCTGATAAGATTCACATCATCCATTCGAAACAAATTCATTGAAGACGTTTCTATGGCTATAGAACAGCTCTGAAGAACAACACATCTTTTCTGATGGTGTAGCTGCATAGCCTTACCTCATAGCGAGCCCCAAGCTGGGCATAGTCCTTCAGCTTGTCCTTATCCAGACGTGTGGGCACCTCCATGATGTCATGGATCTGCAGCTTGATGATTTTTGCTAGCGATGTGAACATACTTTCTGGAATGATCTGCAGTACCTACAAGTGGGCAATTTGTCAAACAATTTGTTGTTAATTAGATTTTTTTGTCTCCCTAAATACCACACACACACCTGAGAAATTGTTCTCTATAAACCCATTTAATGCTTTAGTGAATAATATGATAACACTATGTTGAGTAAGTGTGATGTTGCATGCCACGCCAGCAATCTGTGTGTCCTATGCAACCCATCACGTAAAAAAGAAAGATGTCCTCCGCGCTCCTGCACGTCACTATCTAGTGTGTCACTGGAAAGGACTAGCAGGTGCAGACAAAGAAGACAGTCACCGCAGCGTCTTCAGACGTGGATTTATTGGGCAAGTTCTAAGACTAACGTTTCGACGGTCTCACATCATTGACTCCAAAGACGATGTGAGAATGTTGAAACGTTAGTCTTGGCACTTGCCCAATAGACAGTCAAATATCCGCATCTTCTTCTTTGTCTGTCCATTGTCTTTGTCATATCCATTTCACATCCTCCTCACCTTCCTGACGTAGGCCACTAGCTCTCCGGAGTAGAACTGGGACACGCTGAGCAAGTCTGGACTGTTGGCCTGGTTGATGCGCAGCAGTGGCAGGTCCAGGGCTGAGGCCAGCTGTGGTCAACAGAAACAGAAGGGCTGTCTGGTTAACCCATTGTGTCCTGGAGCGACATATACGCTGCATTCAAGTTCTTGAGATTTGAGCTCTTTCATTAAAGATGTGGGTATGTTAGAGCTGAATGAACACTATACTAGTGCAAAATGAAGGTTCTACATTATAACTTTAACTTATTTCATGTTTGTTTGTGCTTTGGAGGCTGAGATATTTAGGATTTGATAAGGAGAGGGCACCCTTACCCAAAAAGGGTTTAGGACAAAATGGGTTAAACACTGTATGCATTCAGAACACTATTCAGAGTTACAAGGTAATGCTTTCAGCATTTACATTGAAGGTGTTGTGAGGTGATCGATGTAGGTTCAATTTGACAAAGCAAATTATTATCTCTGTTAACCTGGTTATTGAAATCTGTATTTCAATTTTTGATTTGTGTTTAATCCCTGGTGACAGGACAGGTTGATTTCATCATTACTGGCTATGGAGGTCTTCAATGGTGCACGTTTAACAACACACAGAGTGCTTCTGAAATGAAGAGGTTTACCTTGAGGAAAGTGGCCCGGAGTTTGGTCACCATTGCTGGGCTCGCTCTAATGCTCTCCTGCATGATTGACGTGAAGCTGTAACATAATAGTTAACAGAAACGTGATTCTGTGATGCATGAACTAATCAATTAGTTCTCAATTATTGATGCAATCGCCAAGTAGTGTATATGTTCTCACCTAATGTGTTGATTAGAACAACTTTTTGAAGTAATTACACAAAATGATCCAATGAATGCGCATGCTAAATTAAGCATCTTCCATTCTTTTTTAGTTTGATTCCGCAAACTAAAATACCCTCCTTCTCGCCTCTCATAGGATATAGTATACTGTATATATCTCAGCTTATCCTAATTATCACACCTCGGCCCTTCAGCCAGGTTGATGCTCATTAGTGAAATCACCCGTGTTAGCAGTACAGGCTGAAGGAATATCTGGCAGGATTTTTTACTTTCTCTGTCTACTTTGTCCAGCCCTGGGGTGCGTTTCTTGACAGCATCGATGACAACTTACTACGGTACTTGGTTACAATGCAATTTCCATTTGGCACCCTACTAAGTTACTAAGCGACACGCTTTTGAGAAATTAGTTTCTGGTCAGGACCCTACTGGAACTGTATCACACCTTCAGACAATGTTAACAAGGAAGTAATGTTGTAAGGAGGACCCTACTGTACTACAATGCTATTACCTGTCTATGAGTTGCCATGCGTAGGAGAGGTCCCCCACGATCTGCATGGTGATGAGCACCTCCTCCTTGATGTTGATGGTACGGATCATCTGGTGGAGGAACTTGCGCGTGTCGGCCAGGAACTGGCACACCTGCAGGTTGGACTCCAGCTGGTGGAACTCCTGCACCTGTGGGGACCATGATGGGAAACGCAATAAATTATTGATTCCTATGAAGAAAAATAGAAACTCCTTATACATGTTTTTTTGTTGTTTGAAAACACAGTGTTGTGAGGAGGGCAAAGACACTGGCAGCCAAACACGTGAGCAACTTTTTTTGACCGACGGCGGTTTCCAACAATCAGAAATTGAGTTGTGCGCAGCCAGGGTCGCGCAGCGAGGGGACAACAACAAAATTTAGAATCCATGTATACATTTCTCTTTTTTTTTTTTTTTTTTTTACGTTTCTTTTCTCATTTGACAGGATTACTCTTTTTGGTTCAGCACCTGGATGTGCACAGAGTCTCCTTTCAAGTAAAAAGTCTGTTGGCTGCTCACTCCTATTCAAATCTTGTGGAGAGGGGTTTGATCTACACAGATATAGTGTAACTTCTGGCTTCTCACACATCTACCATGAATTGACAAATTTACGGAACTGATGAAAAAATGTATTTCAAGCTCGAAGAAGACCATTTGCTTGAAACATTAATCCACAAACAAATTTGATCAACCAATCAACAGAAGATTTACTGTGAGCATGTTGGTGAATACAATTGTGGACATACTGTACTTGTGCATAAAAATCTTCTTACAATCTGACAGATTGACAGACAGAGAAATATATATATATCAATGTACGCAGACAACTTTCCACATGAAGGACTTTGTACAACTCAGTACAACTTTGGTGATATACAGCACAAAGCAGTTGCCCACCTCCACAAGAGCCTGAATGAGCTGGACTGTCTTCCTCCCAGCCCCTGTGGAGTCATCATAGTTCAGAGACTCAATCTGCTTAGAGATCTCTCTGAACCAGGCCTGGAGGTTTTCTACAGAAAGGTGACAATATGGTTAGGCAAAATACCAGTGCCAGTTCAGCATACAAGTCTGCAGAACAGATCAGAACAGAACTACAGAAGAAAACTACACAAAAAAATGGTTACGTTCCAGCCAAGGTGGAAAGAGCTATAACGTTAAGACTTCAACGTTGTATTGTCACAACATGCACTATTACACCTCTGGAACAATGTAGTAGTACTACATTGCTACGACATTGCACAGAACCTTTTACTATTACCGGTAAAAGTAAATTTATAGCAGAGTCTTTCCAGATGAAAAATACATTCTAAAAAATGTAGCACAGTAGCAATACAGCACACCAGACAGTATAACATAAAAATTGAGAGAAAAAGAGAGCAACAAGTACCATTCTTCTCCACCCTGGTGAGGGGCTTGACCCCGGAGAAGACCTCAGCCAGCTCGGTCATCCTCTCGGAGCCCTCCCGCTTATAGCTCTCCCACTTCAGCTGCTTCTCTGTCAGCATCTGCTTGAACATCTGGAAGACAGAGGACAGAAGACTTCAGATCTTAGCAGAGAGCATGAATGTAGCAAGCCTGGTGCTGACCATCCCATAATACTACCATTTCTTTTCATATTCATGGTCTGGAGGTTGTTTGATCTGACACGATTGCAGGAAGCGGGAGGGACATTTTCGGCAAAATGAGAATAAGTTGTTGAACAAACACGTCTGACGTCTATCTTTGGCGATGTAGGACTGTTTAACAGACATGTCTGACAGAACATCCTACCGTAGGATAAAATTACAATGTAGGACCGTTTGTCAGAACACCGGCCAAATCCTGCCGCTCAACATCGCTCCACAGAAAACAGGTACCCGACGTAGTGCGGAGCTAAGTCTCTTGGCAGAAGTACGTAGGATGGTGCGCGAGACTAGAATGTAGCAACTTGATCACTTTAATCACTAAGGGCTCTGTAGAACCTAAACTGTTAATGAACAACAGGCCATGCTGTGGTTTAAACAACAGAATTATACAAGTGCATTAGATGTGAGCAATATTGCAGTGAAAATATATATTTAAAAAATCTGGACATGGCTTAGTTGCTATACATGGAACACTTACTGTTGTGCTCACATACAAAGCCCCCAAGCCTCGGCACAGTAATATTAACCATTTTATGAGACCTCGAAAAAAAACCTCGAAATTGGTACAAGTCTTTACAACTGTTCAAAATTTGACATGGTGTTAACATAGAAAATCTGTGACGTGGCAGGCACGGTATTGGTCACAAGAAGACCAGAATCTCCCGAAGGCACCACAGAAACGTTAATACTGACCCAAGAAGATGTGAGGTCTACTGTGAGTCATTAAACCAAATGAGTTTAAGTGTTAAGTCTCACCTCTTTGAGAATGAACTCGAATTGGGCAGTGTCCAGCAGGAGCTGGAAGAGCATTTTGGAGCTGTATTTGGAGTCACTGATGACCTGCTCTTTCAGCTGCCGTAGCCTCTTGTTATTAGGATCATAAGCTGAGAAAAGTCAAAGACACATCAAAGTCAAAGCCAAACAAATTGCAGTGAATAACAATAGTTTGTCAGAGGACGCGCTCAATTTCTGGGAAAAAAATGAAAGACTTTGGGTGCGCGATAAAAGGTATCAACTTAAAGAAGAAAAATCGCTTAAGAGCCGAAACGCGTCTGCTTGTGGAAAAGGTGGTAATTTATGAAATAACGAGACGTAGCTTGTGAGTGCAGATTTTTCTTCTTTAAGTGAACTAGACTGCCTGTGCAGTCGCCTTCGACTGCTTAAGGTATATCCCCGAAACGCGACGCTTCCAGTCCCCAATCATTCCTACCACTCCCGTCAACCTTTTCATGAACGTTTATGATGAATACAAAATATAAAATAAATAT
>NC_085861.1:23383604-23408604 GCF_034702125.1 Engraulis encrasicolus | reverse complement strand
AATTTAGCTTACTTCAGCTAAAATTATATGTCGTGGGTGTGGAGGCTCAAGGTGAGGTGAAAAAAAGAAAAGAGAACCAAAACAAAACACGCATGAATCCCGATTGTTCCGGGATCAGTGGCGTTCATGCGCCAAACTCCAGAACTCGATTGTCATGTGAGCAGTGTCGTCAGCTGTCTCCAGAGGTCCCGAGCTGGTGAAGGCAACAATAAGGCACCTGCAAAAAAGGGTGCTGAATGCCTGAGCCCTTTTTAAGAAAAGCTGCCCTCAGCCTATAAATGCCTAAATATCTCAGCCTCTGAAGCACATAAAAACATGCAATAAGTTGCATTTAAACACTAAGACCCTCATCTTTCATTAGAATGTGTTCATTCATCCCAAACAGACAAAAGATTTTTCATAAAGTTGTCTCAAATCTCATGAGCCTGAATGTTGTGTAATGCAGCTCCAGGCACCAGGGCCAATGTCGCGCAACCCAACATCCAGCATCAATGGGTTAACAGTGATCACCAGTGAACCTCCTTGGCCAGAACCAAATAAAATAGATCAAGAGATATATGACTGATATTTGATATTTGACCAAAAGACAGAGAGATGACCTTGTTTACATTTGCACAATGACACAATAGATTCTAATTCTGATTATGATGATATTGCTCCACTTCCCTGGGTGCATCTGTGTGAAGTGCTTTTCTACTTGACAATATATTCCCATTTTGATTTCTTGTGCATCCAACCACTGACCTGGTTGTAAATGTGCGCTATGAGCGCTATTCTAATTTCATTTCACTTCCGTAATTCCTCGATTTTCCCTTGGATTAATAAATGATACTACTGTATAATACCAGGGCTGGGAAACCTATGTCTTGAGGGCTGTTTGTAATGGAATCTTAGAAAACGAATTTGCAATACAATTAAGTTATATTCAGGGAACCTAGAGAAGAAACCCTGTTTTAAAAGGTGGCTGCCTTCTATATAGGCCTCAAGTGCAGGGGGAAATCCTGGTTTGTGTTCATAGTAACGGCCTCAGAGGACTTTTACAGCCCTCGGATGAATTTAAAGTGGCCCCTTGAATGAAAAAGGTTCCCCACCCCTGCTATATACACTCTACTCTACTCTATAATGACAACACATCCTAATTCCGATCCCACTTCCATCCCTCCTCCACTGGCCTGGTTGTAGATGTCGTCGGAGCGCAGCCTGCCGATGACCATGCTGACGAAGGTGGGGCTGATGGGCACCCTCTGGAAGTAGCTCTCGGGGTAGCCTGCCGGCCGCTTGGCCCCCGGCTGGCTGGAGTAGCCCGTGCTGCGCAGCAGCTTGCAGATGTCGTCCAGGTTGGAGTCCGCTGAGGAGCGGGCCGCACTGGAGAGACAGCCAAAAAGATCCCAGACAGACAGACAGAAAGGTGTTTATTACACATGATGACACTGGTTGTGTGGGGAGTTGCTGCAAGAGACTGGACGAGAAATGTCAGTTTGGGGTTTATAGTCTAAAAAACTAGAAATGCAAGCACGCACTTTCAGAATCTCAGGGAATCAATAATAATTTTGACAACCCACGCTTTGAAATGACAAGCATCTGTTTTCAGAAAATGTCACTGTATCAAGATTGTGAAAAACATTTTAGCCATTTTAAAGTCAGCGTTGAAACATTAGTTTCCCATGTAGGACAATGTGCATATGGTGAGAGAGGTGAGACTAAAATCCTCACGTATGTTCTCACCTGTAGCGGTAGTAGGACACCAGCATCCTCTCTCTGACCTCTCCCTCAATCCTCTGATCGATAGCCAGGAGCATCACCCCATACAGATACAAGGCTTCACACTGGGTGAAAAAAAAAGATAAAATGACATCCAACCATTTACTATCAAAGCAGCCGCAAAGGCAGACATTTGCAGGCCGCATGATGCAAATTAAAGAAGGACTTTATTCTTTACCAAAAGCTGTTTTCCATCTTCGTTCAGGAGGACGGTCTCTAGCGTCTGCTGAATGTACACACCTTCATTCAGGTCATCCAGGAACCTGCAAAGCAGATGTGCATAAGGTCATCATGACATCCAGACACACCTTCATACAATCCAAAATGTCTGCCAGGCTGGGTGTTATGGCAAAAAAGGACAACAATCTATTTTTGCATATAGTCTAAAAGATATTTTCATGACAATTTGTTTCTGCCAACACTTTGACAGTTTGAGATGTGCCATTGAAATGTGTCTTGACACTGTCATAAGGCACACACCAGCTTTATGTGCTCCTTCATGTCATTTTGATATTGGCCTCAAGGTATCAAGGGATTCAAGTAAGCCCAAGCCTGACCATAGTTTATTCCTACACATTCAGCACGTCTTTCTCAAAAACATGATTTAAGCTTACCTTATCAGGTCCACCACATACTTGTGGACACTTTCAAATGCCAGGTAAAACCGGGATAAGATTTCAATGTTGTTCTCTCTAAACTCTTCATCCAAATCCTGAAGTTCTGGTTTTGCTTCCAGTTTTCCCTCATAGTACTCTGGTCCCTGTAAAAGAAGGGTGTACAATAGTGTGCCTCGACTGTTACCTGTCTGCAGATGACATTAGAAATTATACATATTCATCATCATAAAATAAGACACAGTATATAGGCCTACATAATAGAATGTAAGACAGCAGGTCTACAGTAGCCTACTTTGTGTATGTTTGCAGAGAACAGTGATGGAGTTTAAAACAGTCACAATCAGATGTGCAGACAAAGTAGACTATGGAAGAAATGTACACAACACCACTAACAGCAATGCGAAGAATGGTGGTAGAAATGTAGAGATTAAGCTTACTTTGAAATAGCTGAAGTCACATATGATGTCCCCATATTTCTGTTGGTCGATTTTGTCCTTTAGCCTGAAGACCACTGGTATGAACTCGGAGAGGCGGAGCAGCTCTGCGATTATGGCATTTCCCCTGGACACAATCCGGAGGATCGCCTGGCCGCACAAGTTGTTCTCTGCCAAAAAGTCCACCATGACTCCCGAATTGTATTCAGCCCGACACCGTCCGGGGTCTTCGAGACATGGGGCGACGCTCACCAGAAGCTCTCTCTTGGCAAGACCAAGTGAATGTCAGCTAGACACAGAAGAGGAGAGAAGAAGAAGATGCATCCATTAGTAGCCATAGGGCTGCGCAGTGCGCACATTTGCAAAGCAAACTAGCAGGCTGGATTGTCAAACTGCCAACTACATTATAAAATGACAGACATTCCCTGCATGTGACATGCAGGTGGACAGCAAAGGCAAAACAAAACCCCCCATTTACATTGCATCCGCAGTCAACCGAGGAGCATCAAAGGGACGATTCCCAGATTCACGCTCCCATCTCATTACACTCCCATTTCATCTCGCTCCCACTAGCCAGACTAACGGTACCACCGCCATATTACGGAGCCAGTTATCTTGTTGATGTTAGTTTTTTGTTTCTAACCCTAACCTTAACCCTAACCCTAAACCTAACCCTAACCTTAACCCTAACCCTAAACCTAACCCTAACCCTAACCCTAAACCTAAACCTAACCCTAAATTGCTTGTATGTGGCAGTATATGATAATACGTGAAATATAATCGGGTGGGGACCGCAAGTCCGGGAGTGATAGAAACACCGGGGACCGCACGTCCGGGAGCGAACTCCGTTGGGAGTCTCAGTCTGTATGCCAAAGGGACATGACAGAATGGTAGGCTATAATGATCATATATGTGGGGTAATTGATAGAAAAAGATGCCAAACACGGTCTGCCCTTATATGTACGGCTTGTTGTTGTCTGAAAAGGAATTCATTAAACGAACAGGGATATATTTTTCCTCCTACCTTCTGATTCTTTTCAATTCCTGTTTACAATCACATGACCAAAGCGATCAGATGATCCAGGAGAGGGAGCCCGTCGCCCCTGTCACTATCTGTCCCTTCAAAGTAAAAGCTCAGCGAGTGGAGTAGAATGTGCAGCCTAATACATCCATATGTTCTTTTTACATTATGGAAATATGTACGAATGTCGTATCTGTCTGATCACCACACATCACATTAATTACGAGAGAACGTTTACAAGGGCTCTGTTGATCTATTTCTCCAGGTTGTTCCACTTCCACGACACGGGGCGGCAGTCTACACCAAAGTTTTGAAGTACAAGCACTTGGAGCCAGAGTAAATGTAACATTATGCGCATGCGCAAAATATTACACGTGAGCTGTTGGTTGCTTACTGTTATGTAGCAAACCCAATCTTATGGAATTTTCTTGTTCTTAACTCAAAATTCCCAGAATTTTTCAGAATGAAAGTAAAAGTTCTTTCCCGAAATCCTGACGATTATGTGCGTGAAACAACAAGAGATATACATCGAGGTAAGTTCAGACCACACAAGCCAAACATGAGAAAACATTAGCAAGTTAGCTTGCAGTAGTTAGATAGTTAGGCATAACAACACTACTTTTAGCCACTACAGTGTATTTTTTAATCATTTGATTATGTTTACTCATGTTACGTGCTCGTATAGTATTAATTTTATTTTATTTTTGGTAACATCTGTCATTTTGTGAAAATCGATGTCCAGTGATACAGACTTCTCAGCGTTGTGTTGTTTGGATGGTGTCACATCACAGTGACATTTGGAGCTTCATGAACAACTTTGGCTACTTCATTTAAACATGATTTGCTCTCTCAGTTCCTAGGAACTACGACCCAACCCTGCATCCGTTTGAGGTGCCCAGAGAGTACACCCGAGCCCTGAATGCCACAAAGCTGGAGCGTGTCTTTGCCAAGCCCTTCGTGGGATCCTTGGACGGACATAAAGATGGCATCAACTGCATGGCTAAGCACTCAAAGAGCTTGTCCACGTTTCTGTCTGGAGCTTGTGATGGAGAGGTAAGCAAGGACAACACAACTGTTGCTCAGCCCCTGATTATCTGTCTTCTGTTCTATGATGCAACTTTCACTGACAGCTGTAGGACTATACTA
The DNA here is from genome assembly GCF_034702125.1 of Engraulis encrasicolus. NCBI lineage: Eukaryota > Metazoa > Chordata > Actinopteri > Clupeiformes > Engraulidae > Engraulis > Engraulis encrasicolus. Next base: position 23,403,625 of record NC_085861.1, on the reverse strand, counting down.
CTCTACAAAGGCTCCAACTCCCATTGTCATTGTGACACAGCACTCAAGTGCACGCTGCACACATCAACATGCATTTATGCCTCAACCTTGCAAGGGGGCAGCCCCAAATGGCGCCCTAAGGGAGCAGTGCGGCGGTGGGATGGTACCATGCTCAGGGTACCTCAGTCATGGAGGAGGATGGGGGAGAGCACTGGTTAATTACTCCCCCCACCAACCTCACGGGTTGGGAGTCGAACTGGCAACCTTTGTAGAAGTCTGATGCCTTAACCGCTTACACATGGCTGCCCATAAGGAGGAGAGCGCCGGTCATTCACTCCCAACTACCCACCTGGCGGTGTTAGGATAATAATGTCAACCCTCAAGCTGCAAGCTTAACTGCTTGTCCATGGCTGCTACATGCAATAAAAGGGTTGGTGGTATGTTACCCCAGAAGAACAAGTGGGTCGAGTGACTCGTTTTCCCCTATCCTCAGGTGCTATGTGCATGGCTATTCTCACACATTGGTCACCGGGTGTCATTGTTCTGCGCCCTTTTGAATCAACGTGATTTGCTAAATGCATGAGTTAAATTGCAGTGTGTGCATTGTGTGTTACAGTGATATAGGTCCTTTCACTGGCATGTTCAGCGTTCACTGATGCGTGTCTTTCTGTCATTCCTAGGTGAAACTTTGGAATCTTACAAAGCAAGAGTGTTTCCGCACTATACCAGCTCACGAAGGCTTTGTCAGGGGAATAGCGTCTCGTTTCTGTGGCACGTCCTTCTTCACAGTAAGTCTGATTTCTTTTTGTTCTGAAGTTGTGTAACGTCTTGTCTGTTCTTTCTTGTGCTGTCGTGGACCCAGCATGTACTTTTGTCTTGGCCTGACTCTCACCAGAATTGTGTCGCTTCACTCACTAGGTCAGGCAGATTGTGCATAGTTTTCTTTTTTCAGAAGGCATGGATTTATCTACCATTTGTACATTTTTGCCACCAACAAATTTGTTCAAAAGCTCTCTCAGGAGACTGAACCTGCGTGTATAGTAGGGGTGTAAATAATATCGAAATGTATCGATATATCAATATATTCTGATGATTGAATCGAATCGAATCGCATCGTGGGGAATTCTTAAGTATCGAAAAGAATCGAATCGCTGGCCCCTGCCCAATAACTTAATAGAAGTGGAAAAGTAATTGGGGAAGCATTTGAATCGAATCGTATCGTATCGTGGGGCATTCTTAAGTATAGAAAATAATCGAATCGTATCGCACTGAATAATAAGATATCGATATTGAATCGTATCGTCATGGAAGCTGTGATTTACACCCCTAGTGTATAGCTCATGGATCCTCCATGGCAGAGCTGCGCAGAACTACACAGGTCTAGAGCCAGGCTAACTTTATCTTGTCCTGCTAAAGTATTTTCTATCTAGGATTTATGATAAACGGACTTGGACTTGACTGACTTGAACTAACAGGATTTTTTTGTGATTAGGCAGTTGCACTATCCTATTTGTATCGTGCGGCACGGTATTGCCTCGACAGCTTGTCTCTCGACAGCTTGTCTCGTGACGTTTAAACCTGACTTCATACTATTCTGTGTTCTGTGTGTTCGTTGTGCAGGTGGGCGATGACAAGACAATCAAGCAGTGGAAGATGGAGCCTCCAGGGTACGGGGAACAGGAGGAGCCCCTCAACACCATCCTGGGCAAGGTAAGGAACTAACCTCTCACAGCACTGGAAATGCTAAAATCATCTTTAGAAACAGGTCATTCAGGAATGATGTACCGGTACAGACATCCACTGTCAGTATGCATCAATGTATATTGATCGATCAATTCTCTCTCTCTCTCTCTCTCTCTCTCTCTCTCTCTCTCTCTCTCTCTCTCTCTCTCTCTCTCTCTCTCTCTCTCTCTCTCTCTCTCTCTCTCTCTCTCTCTCTCTCTCTCTCTCTCTCTCTAATCAGTATCCTCTCAAATAGAATTATGTGTTGATGGACTTTTTCCCTATTTTCTTTGTTTCTTTTGAATGCATTTGCAGGTTGGTATGTTGTAATATTTGTTGAGGTAACATTTAATATAGCTTAAGATTTAGAGCGGTGACTTCTGTGTACATACCGTAAGCAAAGTAGTGTCAGTGTTATGTGCCATGATGGGCATGTTGAGAACCGGACTGACTGTTTCTGCTGAGAATCCTGTCCTATCCCTTTCCTGTCCTCTCATCCCCCTCCTCCCTCTTATACGCGTGTCTCGGCAGGCGGTGTTCACAGGCATCGATCATCACCAGACAGCGGAGACGTTCGCCACGTGTGGCCAGACGGTGGACATCTGGGACGAGCAGAGGACCAGCCCCATCCGCAGCTTCTCCTGGGGGGTGGACAGCTTCAGCTGCGTGCGCTACAACCCTGTAGAGGTCAGACACACAGGCACACACACGCACGCGCACACGCACACACTCACCTTCACTTGCACCTGTTCTGCGTCCTGAGAAATGGTGCTGGATCGTCTCCATGCAGTTACTGTAAAGTGTGTGTGCGTGTGTATGTGTGCAAGAGAACAAGCAATACTAAAACATGTGTGATTAACAAGCAGTAGTCAAATTGCTTGTGTACTCATTACCCTTTCACCACCCCCCTCCCCCCTCAAAAAAATACATAAATTTAGGATGATGGCGGTGGGTGGAGGACATTTTGGCCAGTTTTAGCCTTTTACTACAGCCATTTGGCACGCACACCCTATTCAGTCTTTTTCCCAGGGTTCAGATACTTTATTTTCTAACTGAATGTGCTGAGCCAACATATGAGTTTAGTCTCTAAGTGGGGAGGATGTGCCATTGATGTAAAATGCCATGTAAAGCCTTTTCTCTCTTGTGTTCACCAGACCGAGCTCCTGGCCAGCTGTGCCTCAGACAGAAGTATAGTGCTGTACGACATGAGGGAAGCCACTCCTCTCAAAAAGGTAAAATTAATCTCTTTGAAAAGCAAAACAAAATCTGTTTTTGGCTAAATATTGTTAAAAAGCATTTTGTCTTGTGACCCTCTTCAAGCAACTTTCTACGGCTAATTGTAAATTTGTTAGTGACATTACTGAAGATTCACTTCTGCTTGTTCTATAAAAAGTACAACATATCTCTTTGGAAAAAATGGCTAAGAATTGTAAATTTATTATCCATGATATTAGAAGAAGGTCACTTTTACATCGGGAATTCTAAATCATAAAACATTAGCAATGAGAAGCGATGTGAAAATCTTTTTTTAAAAATGTATGTTGATCATAATTTGTGTCTGCAATGAGGGAGTAGTTGTGTGAAATGTGGGGGTTTTGTGTAGATAAGAGTGTCTAATGAAGGTATTTTGTGGCACTTGCAGGTGATCATGAAACTGAGGAGCAACACGCTGTGCTGGAACCCCATGGAGGCCTACTACCTCACCTGCTCCAGCGAAGACTACAAGTACGTTTTCATAAATATAGCAAACCCTTGTTTTTTTCACTATAGTGAAAGTCCCATATTTGTCATTGTCACACATCACACTAGAGCAAGTCAAGTCAAAGTTTGTTTATGAAGCACACTTTTAAAAAACGACAAAGGCAGCTGACAAGTGCTGACAAGGAGGCCTAATGAAATAGGACATTGAGGACGCCATCAAGCAACACAGACAATATGACTTGGACAACCATAAAACACAAAGACAAATGGACACAAGCAGTTAAGTAGAGCACACAGTCCACACAACCACCCGGTCCAAGCAGTCATCCATAGGGGGACTCCCTAACCGTTTGGTTATGACTGCATCATACATTTACTGTTAGAAGTCACACAACACACGTTTTTGTGTGTTAAGGATAGAATTTTGGCTAACACGCTCTTGAAATGGCCCACCCACACCTTTACCATTGAAAGACTTTACTTTGTACACTTAAAGTGACTAAGTGAAGGTTTCAGCATTTGCCGACTCCACATTCCACAGGATCATCTAAACAAAATGAGACTTGCGCCCAACTCTTTTTAAAAAAAGTCAAAAGAAAAATACATTGCTAATCATTTTGTTTCACTTTTTATGTGATGCGCAGCCTCTACACCTACGACATGAGAGTGTTGGACAAACCGGTGACCGTCCACATGGACCACGTGTCTGCGGTGCTGGACGTGGACTATTCCCCCACGGGCAGGGAGTTTGTATCAGCCAGCTTCGACAAGACCATCCGCATCTTCCACAAGGACAGCGGACACAGCAGGTGAGGTCGCGTGAAGAAACCCGTGTGGAGAACTCAAATGCACTTAAGTCCCTGCTGTTTGAGAGATGGGGACCCGTGTTTTAGCCAGGCTGTCACCACCTAGTGCCTCCAGCAACTAGGTTAACCCGTTGATGCCTAAAGCACCTGCAAAAAAAAGCTGCTGAATGCCTAAGCCCTTTTTAAGAAAAGTTCCCCATAGCCTATAAAAAACCTAAATATCTTTGTCTCTGAAGCACATAAAAACATGCAATAAGTTGCATTTAATAGCGAAGATCCTCATCTTGCATTAGAATGTTTTCATTCAGCTCTAACATACCAAGATATTTAATGAAATTGTCTCAAATCTCATGACCCTGAATGTTGCGTCATGCAGCTCCAGGCGCCAGGGCCAACATTGGGCAACGCAACATTCAGCATCAATGGGTTAAGTATTGGAGTTATAACAGACTGTTCCAAAACTCAGGAATTGCCCATGCCATGCATTTCATCCAGGAATTAAGAGGGTTCACATTTTTATCAGCAGTGTTGGAATATTAAAGTTCTCATTTGATTGACATATTACAGTATAACACAAATGTCATGAACCATGAATTTGAGTTAAATACTACTACGCTAAGCAACACCCTGTCCATCTTGAATAAGCTTCAATCAACTTGTATCGATAATTATTTAAGCAATAATTATTATTATCATCCCCCATGTCGGTGTGTCACCTCAAGCCCTTCTAGGTCACCAGTAGAGGGCCAGTTAACTTAACACATGAATCCAACCTGTTACGCTTGCCCACTCGCTCACTCACTGGCTCCCTTGCTCCTGATGAGCTGTAACTCTTTAATGTGAACGCCCATTGAGCGACGTGTTTGTGGGGGCTATCGAACTGATTACCCCTAAGTGGCAAAGGGCTATTGATTTGAATGCTTCACCCCCAACCCCACCCATTTAAGAGAGCATCAGTGCTCAAGAAATGCGCTGGTCATGCTTTAATGTGTTCTCTGTGCCTCCACGCCACCTTCCCAAATCAATGGGATGCGATGCGATGCAGGAGGCAAGGGCAAAGGGGACTGGGCACCTCGCACTGATGTGTCCCCTGGATTCGTTGAGGGATTGGAAGCATTGCCTGCCAAAGTGTATGCCCCTCAGCTAATTGAGTGCTCTCTGCCTCAATTACAGCAGCAGTAAACAGCAATCGTATTTATTTGACATGTTTTGCAAACTTTGCTTGGTGGCTGAGTGTTGCGCTTGCTGTGCTTTCTCAGGGAATTATATTTGGAAGGGGAAAAACTATCTTGCTTTGTCAACTTGAGTGACTGTTGCATTCGATTGTGTGTTTCTTTGTGATTGTGGGAGAGCCCATTTCAATCTTTGAAAGCAATTATATTTTAGATCTTTAGATAACATGCAGGTAAGGTTTGGTAAGTTGGAAGTTACAATAGCAGTATGTTTTTTAAAGGCTATGTTGCGAATAATTCTTGTTCTTTTTGGAATATTTAAAGAATAATTTCATTTTTACGTATTACTATAGGTAAGTATTGCTTGATAGATCCATCTAATGGCTGTCGTACCCATGTCTTCTGTTGTGTGTAGAGAGGTGTACCACACCAAGCGCATGCAGCACGTCATCTGTGTGCGGTGGTCAGCTGACAATAAGTACATCCTAAGTGGCTCAGACGAGATGAACATCCGCCTGTGGAAGGCCAACGCCTCGGAGAAGCTGGGAGTGGTGAGTGTGTGTGTGTCTGTATATGTTTTGTAACAGGGTGTATGCAGGGTTGTAAAAAGTATTAAAAGGTGATAAATTAAAAAGCCAAAATTGAATGGCCTTAAAAATTGTACATTTGCTCAAGGTATTATTTTTGGAAAAACAAGGTGTTTTTTGTTGTTGTTGTTGCACCAGTGATTCACGCAACAGTAGCCACCTGACCTAGATCATAGCAGAGTCTATGCCATAGAAAGCAGACTGTTGAGCAGTACTCTGGAATCGCACTGCTCCCTTTCGGACGTCGAAAGTGTAATGTAATGTTAAGTTAATGTTAAGAAATTACAAAAGATGTCTTGTTAATACTGGCATCGGAATGTCGTGATGGTTGTAAAAAAAAATCCAAAGGTAGTGAAAAAAGGTATTAAATGGAAGTAAATTTTACTTCAAGATTGGTGTATATACCCTGTGTAAGCATTTAAAAAATAAATAAATAAATATAATATATGAATAAATACATGTTTAATCAGCTGTGGCCTAGTGGTTAAGGAGATGGACTTGAGATCAGATGGTTGCAGGTTTGAGTCCCATCCTTCCACTCCCGACCACACTCCATGGCTGAGGTGCCCTTGAGCAAGGTACCTATAGCCATACTGCTCCAAGGGACTGTCTGTAACCAATACCATGTAAATAACTAAGTCCCTTTGGATAAAAAGCGCCAGGTAAGTGTAGGCCTGGGAAATGGTATGGGCCTGATTTAAACTTTGTTCCCCATGGGCAGTGTTTCCCGTATATGGTACGGCTTGTTGGAGCGTTGCACCACAGCATCACCTTTGTCTGTCTGTATGTCTGTATGTTTGTTTGTGTCTGACTGACTGACTGAGTAAAGGCGGATTCATAGTTAACGTAACTGGCGCTAACCTCATTCATACCTCCCTGGCGACGATGGCGTGCGCTCAAAATGACGTCACACGCCCCTCCGCAAGCTGCCGCGGCGCGAGGTCGTGCACCCCACATTTTTTGTAACTTGGCGTGCGCCACCATGCATGTAGGCAGACAAAGCAGGAGTTGCGAAGATATATGGCTACAGCTACTGTACTACAGAATGGACCCTGCATCATTTTGAGGATAATAAAATATCTTAGAGAGTTCTTCTTTTATCTTCTCCCTTAAATGTTGTTCAGTGAAACAATTGATTACTTTGGTCAGAAGCACGTTGTGTTTGGCGATCTATTTATAAATTCTGCAGCCAGAACAATGCTCTCACATGGTCTTGGAATGATCGGGCAATGTAGGCTACAACAAAAATCCATGTTACATTGTCGTAAGTCATAAGTCAGACGTTCAGTAGCCCTACAGCAGCCGTGTTTGGCTTTCTATTTTTATACATCTCTAGAACTCCCACTGCGAGTTGCGACAGATTCTGCCGTTCCTCTCATGAACAGCAGAGGGCATACTTATGAAAATGCAAGCAAAAGCCTGTAAATGGCGCTTTTGACTATGAATAGTCTGCCACATTTTAATGGTTCTCGCGCCTAATGCGCCAAGTTACGCACGTTAAGTATGCGGAGCCCTTAAGAGTCTGTGTGTGAGAGTGAGCATGTGCGTGCGTCTGAATGTCTGTGTGTGGGCCCCTGTTTTACCTTTGTCTGGGTGGAATGCGAGACTAACGGCTGATGGGCACAGTCAGGCTGGCTGGTATTGATTTTAGTGTCATTTTGCAAAACGGACAAGATGCATGCCCAGCCCGCAGACATAAAGCTATGACACAGCGGCTATGATTGGACCTACAGTTTTGTTTTTTTTGCAAGTATTTTTTGGGGGGCTTTTTTTGGCCTTTATTATTAGAGGACAGTATGAGAGTAGACAGGAAACAATTGGGAGAGAGAGATGGGGCAGGGCCGGGAAATGACCCTGGCCGGACTCGAACCGGGGTCCCTGTGGGCATGCAAGCCCAAGTGTTGGGGGGGCTTGGCGCGGGACCTACAGTAGTTCTATTTGAGGAAAAGGTCTTGATTGTGAGCCACTGTGTGGGGACAAGCCCTGGTCACTGGAGGCCATCTCGTGCCAGACCTTAAACCTACTGCAGGTGTGGGGCAAGGAGGGGTGGAGGATCTCCTCTTCCTTCTTCACCTACTTCCTCTCCTTCTCTATTCTCCTCCTCGTGCTCCCCCTCCTCCTCTCTCCCTCTCCCTCCTCTGTGCCAGGGGAGAGGCCCTCCACAAGAGATGTGGGCAAATGCCAGACATTTTGATGGATGCGCCCCTAGGAGCGATGAGGGGCATCACTATGTCTAAGTGGCTCCTGCCTCCGTGCCAGACCTGCCCGCTTCTCAGAGACACAGTGAGGAGGATGGAGGATGCATGATGGAGGCTTCAGGGGTGGCCAGCCACAGCAGCAAGGGTGGTGGTGGTGGTGGTGGTGGTGGCTGGTGACTCTTGGGCAACTGTCCGAAAGAATATTTCCCCCATTCATCCCCCTCCCCCACCAGCTCCCTCCTCCCTCTCGCCAGTAATTAATGATGTAGTTCCACAATGCAGCACATGCTTCATGAGCAAAGGAAAACATCAAAGCACAGGAGAGAGAGAAGGGGGAGGGGGAGAGATGAAAAGGAAGATGAGATGACTAAAGTGGGCTTTTGTGAAGGCCGCCACAGGCCTCCAGCGTTACTCTCTCTATCTCTCTTTGGCATTCATCCTTTATTTTCCTCCTCCCTTTCTCGACCCGTTCCTTCTTTCTCTTAGTCCCGACGCCATGTTTCAGTAAAGGTCCAACAGGTGGGCCTGGTTATCTGCGAAAAAAGCTCAAGGGGGCATTACTGTAAACCCAAAGTTGTGAACAACAGACGTGACATTTTAGTGCAACACAAGCGAAGCCGGCTGTGATCTGTTGTGTTTGTGTGCAGCCTGTCGTTCGTTCTTGTCTTTTGGCAGCATCGATATGCCGCTTTCTTTCTTATTTTTTTTTCGAGTGTCGTCCATCTGTCTCTGAGCCTTCTCTTCCTGTCTCTTCCCTGTGACAGGAGTTCATTGGCAAGTTTCTGGCGCCTGTTGAACTGTGAGCTCTCGGGCAAGCGAGTAAATGAGAGAAGGCACGGAAAGAACGAAAGGAAGAGAGAAGGCGGCGGCGAAGGAAGGGGAAGAAAAGAGAAAAAAAAGACAAGATTTATTCGGACACTCTGCACTTAAACGATCAGAGCAGGCCTGCGCCTATCAGCAGTTTGTATCGTCCAATCACTTAAGGCTGGCCCGCTTCAGAAAATAATGAAGCATTAAACAATCAAGATGTTAGCCTGGCGAGGGTACTTTATTAGTCTGGGGGTAATAACTGCTGAATCAAGGCTGCTCTGAGTCCGACCGCATCCCTAAAGCCTAAGAGAAGAAGGCGTGGTTGCACACAAGGTGGAACAGACTTGTGGAAAGTGACTGCGCAGGAAAGGGTTAAAGTGTTCTAGGATGAAAATTCCGAAAACCCTGTGCACCGATTTAATTTCTTTTTCCTCGAGTCAACAACACTGTTTTGCCGAGTGCATCTTCAGCTTTGCTTTTCACAATTAAGATGCTCTATTTTTTATTTTAGTAAGTGTGCAAGACCTTGAACATTTGGCCAAGAACAAGCATAAAAATGAATGGTACTGGTATTGTTGTGCCGAACCCATATCCGGAAGTCAGTGCCATGTAATGAGAAGTTACAAGTGATTTAGGCTGTTCATGTTGTTGCTTAGCAGTTTGAGGAGTTTGGATACCATCAGGGAAGTGTATGGGGGGGTGTATTGCCAAGTCATGCCCTCCACTTCACTTCACTTCACTGTCTGCTATGCACATGCAAAACGCAGAGTCATGCTTAATGTCCATATACATCTCTCTCTCTCTCTCTCTCTCTCTCTCTCTCTCTCTCTCTCTCTCTCTCTCTGTCATGTGATGTCAGGAAAATGAGGAAATATTGTTTTCATGCAGGCGCTCTCCTTCTGCCTTTCTTGAGGAAAACATCTCTATCTCTCTCTCTCTCTCTCTCTCTCTCTCTCTCTCTCTCTCTCTCTCCCCTTTTCTTCTGGACCGACACACTTAACAGGATCAGCAGCTATTAACGTGACTTAAACAAATTGAATTTGAGAAAAATCATTGCTTTTAATTAGAATAAAAGCCCTCGGAGGAGAGAGTGCTGTGGGCTGCCTGGCCAGCAGCAAGCTCAGGGACTCGGCAGTTTTACGACCGCAAAAAAGAAAGTGAGAAAGAGGAGGTAGAAGGGGAGAGGGAGGGAGAGAGAGAGAGAGAGAGAGAGAGAGAGAGAGAGAGAGAGAGAGAGAGAGAGAGAGAGAGAGAGAGAGAGAGAGAGAGAGAGAGAGAGAGAGAGAGGAGAGAGAGAGAGAGAGAGAGAGAGAGAGAGAGAGAGAGAGAGAGAGAGAGAGAGAGAGAGAGAGAGAGAGAGAGAGAGAGAGAGAGAGAGGGAGAGGGAGAAAAGATGGATGGGGGGGGGATGAAAAGAAAAGAAGAGTGAGTGCCGGTAGAAGACTGGATGTGTACCCACTTTCAGGGTATGTCCTGTTGTACGCCGACGACTTGACTCCTGAATGAAAGAACATGAGCAACATGATGACTGGAGGGTCGAAGGGAGCACAGGCAGCCCTGTACTTGAAAAGCTGTGGCAGTGGACACTGCGTTGGCAGTAGTAGGTTGCTGAATGAAAAAAGGTTGCTCCTGAATGAGTTGTGAATCACGGTTCTCTGGCATGTGTCAGGGATATTCCTTTTGGATCCTTAACTTTATTGTTGTGCCACTGATCCGTGTGTTTGGTTTAGATTATTGATCAGTTCAAAAAGGGCTCTTTAGTTAACCCAGTGAGGTTGTCACATAAGAAAGGTGACAAAAGTTTCTTGCTGGAAGAATGGACATTGTGTGGGAGCACTCTTAAACTTGAATTAGGCTGTTGGATGAAATGCGTGTCTGCCGAATGAGGTGCGTTCGTGTTTATCATGTGTGAGAGATACTCCTTTCGGTGACATCTAGGTACATGGTCGTAGAAGGGTGGCGTGATGTGGAGGTGCATTTGAGCTCATCAACACCTTGTCGTCCCCCCATTTGTGAATGCCACCGTAGTTTTGGTCTAAAAATTGAATGCCTTTTTCCGTAAGGTGGTGAGTCAGAGTTGCAGACTTTTTCAGGGGTGTGGTTGAAAGTCAAAGTGAAGTCAGAGAGAAGGAGGGGGAGGGCTTGGGTTGAGTTATGCCTTGTTCACACCAAGAGCGACCTACGCTAACTGAGCAACGGAAGTCATTATTTTTCTATGGAGGACAAATTCCCCAGGAGAAGCGAACTGAGCGACCAGAGCGAATTTTAACGAAAAAAGTCAGCTAATATTATGGTAATGGTATTATGGCTATGACACGGTTTAGCGAAAACCATGTTCATAACTACGAATGTCCCAGGCTGTCAAGCCAAAGCCCTTATGTGATTAGCTAAATCAAACATGTCAATGTCACGTCCAGACCGAATACAGCGAATTCAAGGGGAAAATTCTTCTGCTACCTCCTCTACCAGGCAACGCTCAGGCAGGTCGCTCTTGGTGTGGACAAGGCATTAAGAAGGGGCAGTAACTTTGTGGAAATAAAGGGCTGCAAGTCAAACTGCTTCCTCCCATCCTGTCCTCTTCCTTGAGGCCTCTTGCTCTCTCATGTTTCCCCACTGTCAGCCTAGACAGGGCAATGTTTTGGTGGCTTTTCCCCCTTCAACATCCCGATTCCAAATGAGACGATGACTTTTAGAATTGTGCTTTTGTAAGATATGGAATTGAACTCAAAATTTCATGACGTCGAGCCTTGTGTGTCATAGGGCCACAGGCACCAGGAAAGGATGGGATGAAGTAATTTGATATTAGCATATAAGTTGGATGTTCATGTTCATGGAGACTTGTATCAAGTAAACACCGAATCTCAAACTTAAGACGCTGGAAGGTTGCCTTGGGGTTGCCTAATAATCAATGAGGCACTGTAGTTACTTTTATTGATTCACACAAGTACAACTGAACATATTTTCAGATTTTTTTTTGTTGGTTGTGAAAGAGGCTGTGTTTGTACACAGCTGCACTTCCTTCAACTTGCCTCCTTTGACCATCATGACTTGGATGAAAAATTAGAATTCACAGCTTTTACTTTATCGTTAGATCTCTATGCTCCATGCTCCCTCTGCCTTTGTGCCTTTGTTTCAAATACAACATCTTAGGCTAGGGCTGCACTATTTATCGAAAATAATCGAAAATCGTGATAAAATTGTGAAATCTAAGTCGTGATTTAATCGTGGCAGTAGTGACCTACCTTTGAGAGAGTCCTTGAAGCCAGAACATACTGACAGGCTGGTGTTTCTGTCCAGAAATCTGTCCACCTAAGTTTCATGCTATTACCTTTTAAATAATTATTAAGGTACAATTCATTTTATTTTGCTCATCCCGTATATAATTCATTCTTGGTTATATTTCATCTTGTTATAATTTTCAAAAAAATCTGCAAATAATCAATGATCGTGATTAATAATCGTGATTACGATTTTGACCAAAATAATCGTGATTATGACATTTTCCATAATCGTGTAGCCCTATCTTAGGCCCAATCTCAATTCACCCCTTGGCGCTACCCTTCCGTTTTGTGTAGGGGTAGGGGTATCCCAATAGTCGTTAAGGCAGAGGGGTAGGGGTAAGGGGGAGGGCTTTGTAGCCCTCAAAAAGGAGGGGATGGACAGGCAGACTCCGTTTGGAGGGGTAAGGGGTAGGGGTAGGGGTAGAAAATACAAAAAGGATTGGGCCTTAAACTCTGCAAACTTTTTTTCATTGTTTCCAAGGACTTGCAGACCACCTTTGCATGCCACCTTTGCATGAATGTTTATAGGTAAAAGTGAAATCGCCTTGAACCACAAACATCAAATAAGTGTTACGTCATCTTTCTTTGCTGTTTCTTTTTGCCCTGCAGCTGACTTCACGGGAGAGGACGACGACCCACTACAACCAGAAGCTGCGCGAGAAGTTCCAGCACCACCCTCAGATCCGCCGCATCGCACGCCACCGCCACCTGCCGCACGATATCTACAAGCAACGCAACGAGATCCGCGAGATGAAGGGCGCCCGCCGCAGGAAGTACGTCACACACACACACACACACACACACACACACACACACACACACACACACACACACACACACACACACACACACAAATTGTATACATACGCTCATTCACATGTATTTCAATGCTTGTTAGAACAAAATGGCCACTCTAGTTCATTTCTCTTATCCACTTTCTGTCGGGTGAACGCCGCTTTAGAAGACCTTCGGTTAGGAGACCTTCGGAGTCCTGAGGTTGAGAATAAATGAAGTCCCCTTAGCGCTGTTGATGGCGGAAGCGCATTTCTTGTGCAAACACTTCAAAAATAGAAGAAGAAGGAGGAGGGGACAACGCCCCCTTAGGAGACCCAACTCGAGCACACTCTTTTGCATTGGTTGGGCGGGTTTTGAATCCTCTTATTAATCCAACCTCTTTGACCATACAGAGGTGGGCAAACTTAGGCCCAGGGGCCACATGCAGAGCCACTTCATCGGGGCCCCCAGAGTCTTATACACAACGACAACTTTGAAATCCAAATTCTTATAATGGTTATCCAAGACTTGCAGGTTCGAGAGAAGCCAAGTGCATAGGCTGCTGTTGTATTCATATACTGTAAATGGCCTACATTTCATTACAATGTGCAGGGCTGCAACAAATGTGCAACAAATTGTGATTCTAACTCACTTGGGTAGCACTCACTGTTATAACTAATGGTGGCCAGAGAAGCTATTGCAACTATGCTGCTCATTGCAGCTATGCTGCCTATTCCCAAATTTTACCTCTTCATGAATATCCACTAAGTAAATTGCACTAATACTAGTATCATGATCAAAGCACAGTAAGTTTTGCAGCTGAAAATGTCTGCTTCTGGAAATACAAAGTGGCGGATATTGAGAAGATCCACCTTTTCATGCATGAAAATTCGAATTTTCCCGGCAATGATGAATGCTTACAGCTTGATGGTGGTGGTATGTATTCGTGAAAAAAAAAATGTGAATGAGCATCGTGAATTCTGGAAATAAGCTACAAACTTTTATACACTGCACCTTTTAAATCTGATAAGTGGGGGTGGAGCAAGGTGGAGGAGCTGCTCCCCATCAAGGATGCTTACAGGGAGAACAGAGGATGAAAGTCACATTAGTTCCTCCCATCCTTTCCTGTTTGCTTGTGGCCTCTTCTCTTGGTGTCGCCCTGTCTCCGTGGAGAAAACGATTCTCAGCTGCCAACCTAGGCAGAGCAAATTTTGAGAGGCTTTTCCCCATTCAACATCCCGATTGCAAACGGTTTAATGACCTCTAACTTGTGCTTTTGCAAGATGTTGAGTAATACTTTGATCATCAATGACATTGAGGCTTAGGCCACAAGCAACAGGCCAGAATGGAAGGAACTAGTTTGACTTGAACACAGTATGTGTGCAATTACAAGCAAGTGCTGGTGGGAAGGAGCCTGTTGCACCATGTTGCCAGCCAAGCACTTGTGACAAATTCACTCTTCCAGCATGGAAAGACATTACACTGTGTTGTTTTACAGTTGCTGTTGTGGTTTTCAGTCACGGTCTTGTCAGAGTCAGGTGGGCTGGGCTGCGTTCAGGAAGGGTGTGTTATGGGGTGGGGCGAGTTTGGCTTTCCATAATGGCACACACGTGGCTTGCTATCTTGGCTAATTGGTGCACGCAGGCTCTGCTGGTACCTGGCCCTTGATAGTGGCCCATCATGGCAAGCTGTGGTTATGGCAAGGCACCGTGCCCTGCACTCTACGTTCTCTCCTCCTCCTTCCCTCTTCTCTTTCTCTCCTCCTCCACTCCTCTTGCTCTCTCCTTCTCTCCACTCCTATCATTCTTCTCCCTCCTTCACTCTTGTCACTCTCTTTTCCTCCACTCCTCTCATTCTTTCCTCCTCCACTCATCTTGTTCTCTCCTCCTCCACTCATCTCGCTCTCTCCTCCTCCCGTCTCCGTTCCTCTGGTCTCTGTACTGGCCTGGCTCCAGAGGTAGCGAGGCCCTTGCTGCTCCCTGTCCAACGTCTCAACTCCTGGCTGCCTGCCAGTCCTGCCCTGCCCTGCCTAGCCCATCCCTGCCCTGCTCTGGTTGCCCTCAGCCTCTCTCTCTCTCTCTCACACACACACACACACACACTGTCTCATACTCTCTTTCTCTCTCTCTCTCTCTCTCTCTCTCTCTCTCTCTCTCTCTCTCTCTCTCTCTCTCTCTCTCTCTCTCTCTCTCTCTCTCTCTCTCTCTCTGTCACTCTGTTTTGCTCTGTCTCTCGATCACCTTTCCTCTCTTCTATGTCCATTCATTGTTTTTCTCTCTCTGTCTTTTTCTCTCTCTCTCTCTCTCTCTCTCTCTCTCTCTCTCTCTCTCTCTCTCTCTCTCTCTCTCTCTCTCTCTCTCTCTCTCTCTCTCTCTCTCTCTCTCTCTCTCGTTGGCACCTGTGCCCACTGCCCAGTATTAGCTGCTGAGCTGAGGGTTGGTGGTTGGCAGCTCTGGAGGGAGGTGGCTGTGTATTGGGAAGGATGCCTGTGCTGTGATAATGGGCCATGTAGGAGGAGAGGAGGCCTGAGATAATCACCTCCACAGGTGGCACAGAGCATGTCTATTTTTGTTTTTGTTTTTTTTCTACAGTAGCGTTCATTCAAGCTCAATAGTCTTTTATTATGAAGATATTTTAGTTTTTCTGCCTTTTATTAAAGACAGGACAGTAAAGGAGAGGTAGGACAGTATTGGGAAAGGGAGAAATGCAAGGATTATGAAATGAGCAAGACCGGATTCGAAGCTGGCTCCCAATAGGCAAATGTAGACAATGTGTCCTGCCTTTCATTGACCTAGGCCAGGGGTTCCCAAACTTTACCATGACAAGGCCCCCCATATAGCAGTGGATTTCAGCGAAGGCCCACCTCACATGGGTTGTGCCACACTGTTTTGTGTTCTGTGCACCTCCTTTCCCAACCATAGTCTAGGTCTGTGTGTCAGTGTTCCATTGGGATATATAAAATACTGAATTCACATAAACAAAGGATTATTATAATGCAGTTCTAATGGGAATATTGTTCAATTAATAATCATTTGTTTTGTTTTGCTAGACTTTTTCTCCCAACTTGCTACGGACCCCCTTGCACCCCTTTGTGGGGCCCCAGCCCCTACTTTGAAAGCCACGGCCCTAGGCAATGTTACATGGTCAGGTGATGCCTCAACACTACCAAGGCCAGACGTTGTACTACTTTGTTATCTGTAAAATCTAGTGTAGAGTGGTGAGCATTTGAAATGGCTTTTTTTTTGTGCCTTTTTGCCCCCCTCACAACTTTGTGCAGTTACGTCCACAACTACATCTCATACAGTCGCAGTTCGATGGCTATGTCAAAGTAGTTGTTACTGCTGTACCCGACAATCAATAGGCAAGTGGTTCAAATTACCCAGAATATTCTGAGTGACCAGTTTATTTTATTTTTTTTGTTTCCTGATGGCACGGCCGTATTCAAATATGATGATGCCAGGATTCATTGTGTTCCAGCCGTGCACCAAATGTCTGACTTGTAACCATAAAAGCCACTGTCTGTGTTTGCTTCTCTCTCTACCCCACCCGCGCGCTCTCTCTCTCTCTCTCTCTCTCTCTCTCTCTCTCTCTCTCTCTCTCTCTCTCTCTCTCTCTCTCTCTCCTCCAGGGAGCTGAACGTGAGGAAGCACAGCAAGCCGGGATCGGTCCCCGTGGTGACAGAAAAGGAGAAGGCCGTGGTGACGGTGGTGAAGTAGAGGAGAGATGGAGGAGGAGGAGGAGGAGGAGTTGCTGCAGAGACCTGATGCTACATGCAGTGCTGAAGCTGCTGTATGGACATATCCCACTCAAACGCACTCACTCACACACGCACTCACTCACACACGCACGCACGCGCACACACACACACACACACACACATTCACATACACTCACACACACACACATTCACATACACTTATTCCCATCCATGCGCATACCATGAGACTTCTGACTTGTTTTTACTCCCTTTCCTTGTGTACCTTGCAAGGGGCAGTCATGGTGCAGTCAACTAAACATGATACAAAATCAAGTGGTTCCTAATGCATGCGCACGCACACACACACACACACACACACACACCTTCCAGTTCCAGGTTGTCAAAGGAGATATGTATTTACTCAACTGGACTTGTGTTTTGATCTGGAAGATGTTTCAACAGAGACTGGTTTTAAATGTTCTTAAAGGGATCTTTGGTTTCATTCTGCAAGCTCCAAGACATACTGTATGGACACATGGAAACACACACACACACACACACACACACACACACACACACACACACACACACACACACACACACACACACACACACACACACACACACACACACACACACACACACACACACACACACACAGGAGAAAGTGGGATGGGCTCTCCGAGTCTTGGCAGAGCCTCTTTTTCCTGAGTGAAGGACATTCAGCAGGATGTGTTGGACGGCCCATGATAAAAATCTCCCTCTCATGCATTTCCAGAGATGTGCTGAAGGAAGAGAGAGGAACACTGACAGAGTGGAGAATGTGGTCAGAGTGTTTCCTATATGAAAAAGACATCATCTGTAATGTTGACAAAAAAAAGTATATGAATTTTTTTTTGCTATATTAAAATTGTGTTTAATACTTGGAATATAGTCATTGTCACACTGTCTTTTTTTGCTTCCGAGTGATCTAGCTGCATAACGACATTCTTTTTGACCAAACATCCCCCTTATTCGCATCTACCTGTTACCTGGTTCCAGTCGCACCACGTTGCTTAGCATTGGAGCTCTTATTGGATTTCTGGTTGTTGTGCGTTGGCGTCCATAAACTAGAGTGGTGACCATTAATCGGAAATGGCACACTGGAAGTTCTTTGCGTGTACGATATGATATGAAATAAGGCGGGTGTAATAAAATTGGTAAGCCGGCCCTGCCGTGGCCAACCGGTAGGGCACTTGCCTGCCATGCGGCTGACCCGGGTTCGATTCCCGGCCCGGGTCCTTTGCCAACCCCTCCCCGTCTCTCTCCCAATTCGCTTCCTGTCCACCTCTCACACTGTCCTATCAAAAAAGAAAGAAAAAGACCAAAAAAAATCTTGGGGAAAAAAGTGGATAAGCCACCTGCTGTGCACTCAGTTTAACAAGCCAATGGCCAGTGAAGTGGCACTGGCTTTCTTGTCAGTCATAGAGAGAGCTTAAAAGTGCAGTATATTTGATCTTGTCATGAATATAAATAAACCAGAGATGAAACCAAGTCACTAATTTGCACATCACAAGTAGGTCACAAGTCTTTCCAATGAGGTCCAAGTCAAGTCGTAGCCCAAGACCCCCCCCCCCCTCCCCCAGTCCTAAAAGGTGCACTGTGTAGGATTGTGGCCAGAAAAGTTATTGTGACTGTGCTGTCTACCATTTGACCTTTTTCATGAATATTCACTAAGTTCTAAACTAATATTTACTAGTATGGCAAAAGTACAGTTTTTCAGAAAATTAAAAATGGAACTTCAGAAAATTCTAAATGGATCCATGAAAAAGATAACATTTGTGTATGGCCTTCATGAATTCTGGAAATAAACTAGACCTACTAAAAAATATTACACAGTGCACCATTGCCTGACAATGAACAACCATATCATTAAGCATTTTTTTAAAAATACTTTCATGACTACAGTTACTAGTTCATTTATCTATTTACCCACATACTGACTTTTTAAAGAAAGACACATCCAGTGCATGTTATAAGGAAAGCTTTAATCGTCTTGTGAGTGTTAATTGGCTGTGGGGAAATATCCTCTTAAAAAGCGACGGTCATTGGCTTAATCTCCTCACCCCAATCCCTATGCCAATCACCTCTGACCCGTATCAGGAAGCAGGTTGCAGTGAATAATGGCTGTCTATAGGACCTATGAAAAGCGATGGTGATGCCAGAAGCGCACATAGTCATTATTGGGCAACATTCATTGTCTGCTCACTTAGTGCCATACACGCCAATTAATATTATTTTAAAAGCTCGTGTCCACATGCATAATTAATAATAATCATAGAGGGAGTGATAATGCATTTGCACAGGTGAAGCAAGTTGATTCTTGAGATGAATTTTATGTGGAGAGCAGACACGAAACATCTATTCTAGTTGTTTTTTTAACATGATGGAATTGTAAATGATAGCCTACAAGAATGAACACTTCTAGTCATAGGCTATATTTACCAATCTCAAATGTATAGATTCCTTGGCGGGCCCTACTGTGTTATTTTTAGAACGCAGGCTCGGATCCCACTAGAATGGTTTATCCATCCCATGTTTTGGAGGCGACCCTTTCCCTCTGTCAATGAAAGGAACGTCAACGCGCATTTCCCGTTCTCTGCCATCGAAGGCGCACCGTTCTCCACTACGTATCCTCGTCGCTCCGCCTACCTTTCCAGTGGGGATTTTTTCATTGCATCCATTTTTTTGTATTTAAGAAATCTCCAAGAATTATCAACCTGGAGGAAACCGAGAAACACTGCGAGGAGGAAGGCCACAATAGAAAACAAACACGAAGGACTCGACGCCTGGGCTTCTACATGCGAAGAGGCTTTCTCTAAAAGATGACAGCGATGGGCTAGACAGGATTTAACATGATTGCAAAATAAAAAGGCAAGAGCTCGATTTATGTTCATCAACAGTGGCCCCTCGGTTGGATGTAGATGGGGGAATTTTGTTTGGAGTATACTCCACACGAAGACTTGACCAGTTTCCCAGTATCACGGGTTACTGTAGCGGAGCATCGTCAGTTATAAGTATCATGAATGTAAATGAAGGCTTTAGAAATCTAATATGTGGTATTTCTCGGTGCAGCTGGTCTAGTTTGTAGGCTTCCTTCCAGATGCTCTTATCTGTCCGGGCAATCCTAACTAGCAAGCAATGTGTGGGGAGCCATTGTGATTCTTTTGCCTTCACATTTGTAATTTTGGGTGAAAAAGAAACACTCTGCTACATGACATGTATTTGAACGCTAGTTACTTCACTTGCATTTCA
>NC_085861.1:23376104-23378604 GCF_034702125.1 Engraulis encrasicolus | reverse complement strand
GAGAGAGAGAGAGAGAGAGAGAGAGAGAGAGAGAGAGAGAGAGAGAGAGAGAGAGAGAGAGAGAGAGAGAGAGCAGTTTGTGTGTGTGTGTGTGTGTGTGTGTGTGTGTGTGTGTGTGTGTGTGTGTGTGTGTGTGTGTGTGAGTGAGTGTGAGTGTCTGTGTCTGTGTCTGTGTCTGTGTGTGAGAGAGAAAGAGAGAGACAGACAGACGGACAGACGAGAGTGCTCACAGCCTGTTCCCACAGTTTGTGTGTGTGTATGGCTCCATGTGTGTGTGTGGCATGTTGGCATGTGCGGAGAGCTGCATGTAGATGTAGATGTAGATGTAGTGTACAGCGTGTGCCTCAGCCTGATGCTGCATGTGGACAGAGAGATGCATTGCAATGCAATGTTGCCTGCCGCTAGTGCAGTGATTCTCAAAGTGTGGTACGGGGACCACTAGTGGTCTGCGACAGAGCTCAGGTGGTCCATGAGGGGATTTCTATTTTTCCAAGACAAGCTAGCAGTAGGCTATATTTGTAGCAGTATTGCAGAGCTATAGCTGAAGTCTCATTTTCACCACAATAAGACAGACTTGTAAATGTGAATAAAAAGTATGTGATCTGCATCGAAATTAGCGGTGTCAAATTAGCACCCGTCAACTGTCAATTAAATTAACAGGTGGTCCTTGAACAGTTTTTGGGGGACTAAGTGGTCCTTGGTCTGAAAAAGTTTGGGAAACATTGCACTAGTGCAAGAGCCGCCAAGTGAGTCATCACACCACCCTCTTCCTCGGCAGCTTCCTCTTCCTCTCCCAAGTTACGTTATACAGGATGTTACACTTTTACAGGGTGAACACTCTGATGTGTTCATTTAACACTCAGTCAAATTTAACACATATATCGTAGGGCTGTAACGATTCACTCAACTCACTATTCGGTTCGTATCATGTTTTTTGACCTACGGTTCGATACACCCCACGATTTCTGAAATGTATCTCATTTGAAGCTTGTAAGCATCACATCGAATCATATGGTTGTTTTCTGGACTGAAGGATAACAACCTTTTGAAAGGGCATATCACGATACTGCCTCCTTACATCACGATACAGTATTGTGTCTTTGAGTATCGCGATTTCTAGGTTCGATCCAATATCGTTACAGCCCTAATACAGTATATAGTGTTGGGCCTACTCTTCAAGTGTTAAATGGGCACTGCAAAATGCTCTGTGTTAATAAGAGACTAAAATAACTTACTTAAATTACAATAACTGTTCCTCAATTATAAGCTTGTTGCTTCCAACATGTTAATGACTGAGAGAGTGTTCCAAGAACCTGCCTCAGTGTAGTTAACCTTGAGGTAGTGGTGGTAAATCACCTAATAGAGGAGCCTGGCGTCTTCATTTTCTTAAGTGGATGATACCGGCAGGCTATCTATTAGCATGGTTACCACTTCCGGTCGCTTAACTTCACTTAGGCAGGTCTATCAAGTCAAGTGTTACTTCAGACTCTTAGTAAAATACTAGTATTGCAATGTTATTATTATGACGTCAGTTGGGTTCTTCAGCAAACGTTGAGTCAGATGACCTGTGATCTGCACCAAAAAGGCTACCTGACACATTTTCCATTTACATTCACTTACGTACAGGGTATAGGTTGCAGTCCCTGAAGTGATGGGCGGGTTAGGTGCCTTGCTCTAGGGCACTTCTGTCATGGATGATGACTTGTAGAACAGTGGCTGTGTTTACATGAAGTAAGGTGTAATGGTTGTTTTTAGCAGCCAGGCTTAAATGTGTTTGTGTGTATCTGTGGCTGTGTCTTTGTGTGCCTGTGTGTATGTCTGTGTTTCTGAATATCAGGAGCACGTTGGGACGATTGCACAGTAGTTTTTTTTTTCGGTAACACTTTATTTTAGGGATACATCTATTTTGTAGAAGAAGATACCGCACACCGTTTTGTTAATATTTTGCAGCACGATGGACAAGAGTGTGCGGTATCTTCTTCTACAAAATTGATCTTGCACCCGCTACCTGCACCTCGAAACCTCTGGTGTGCGTTGGTTTCCTCCTTCAAGGGATACATCTATTAGCACTAATACATACAATATTAATGCCTGCATAAGTATCTTGTAAGGCATGTACTAAGCAAACGCTAAGGCCTACTAGGTCCTTACTAAGGTTAAATTGGTATTAAATCCCTTATTGTGCATGAACAAGACATTTGCGAATACATGGCTAACAAATGTTTGATTTTGCTTTGTACATGCCTTACAAGTTACTTATACGGTCACATTGTATGTATTAGTGCTAATAGATGTATCCCTAAAATAAGGTGTTACCTATTTTTCCACCAGAAAGGGCATCAACTGAGCCAGGTAAACATTTATATATACATATTTTTATTATTATTATTTCATTTCACTTCATGGGAAAGAGTAGAGATGTAAGTTGGCAAGAAGAGGCACTGATTAGACACTGAAAGACATTGGAAAACTGAGACGTGGAAGCACCCTCTGCCCCTCT
>NC_085861.1:23366104-23371104 GCF_034702125.1 Engraulis encrasicolus | reverse complement strand
AAAACATGGCTGCTCTGGCCTAGAACGTGCAGTTCAGCAGTTTTAATGCCAACCTTTGGTTGTTCCACCACAACCATCAGCCTCATGTAGTAGGGTTGTGCCAGGTGATTCATTTAATATTTGAGTCCATCTTGCCTGGTTATAGTAGATTCATTACGACAAGCGGAGGGGATGCATTGTTGTTAGATAGATGCTATTATCCTAGATACTGTGTAAACTGTCCTGCAAGGTCCGTTTCCTTTCTTCGCCTTTGAAGACCGTGTTACGTAATGCTTCCTCTGTGGTGCCTTCAAATAGTCAAAATTCTATCAAGTGCTGTTGTTGTCTTCTGAACCACATACTCTGTTGCAGTTTAGTGAGGTCGTCAGAAATTGAGATTTTAGTCAGCACCTCGATTGTAGACTATGAAGGCAATGAGGCAGCCAGAGGGTACATGCTGTATCTAGGTCCCCCTTTTGGGACACTGCAAGAGAGGAAACTGGTCAGATGTGGAGGTAAAGAAAGAGGCCAGTTTTCTCCTTAAAGACCCATTGTGTAATATTGTTTTAGCTATTCATTGACAAAATGTGCATTGTCCATTCTCAGACCATTTTTTGACTCCTTGACCTGCTCATGAATGTTTGCCACCACCATAGTGTATCGAGTAAATGAAAAGGTCGAGATGAAGGCATGCATAACTAAGATGAGGACAATGTTCTCCATGGTTCCACAGCTCCAACACAGCAGATTCAACAAAATAATTTATTGATGTATGAAGGAATGTTTGACCCTTGTAAGGCATTAGGGTCCATTTTGATACTCAGTCCTTTCCCAATTAGGTCTCCTCAGTGTCTTAATGCCAACGACTTCATAGACTACCGATAGTTGTGTTGGTTGCACAGTGGCACCCTGTGATGCACAGTGGTGTAATTTACAGCTAATACAGGTTAGGATACGTACTAACCCTAAACCTTACCTGTAACTTACCTGTAAACCTGAACCGTAACTCCAAGCCCAACATTAATCCTTATCCCTCATCCCAACGCTAACGCTAAACCTTCTTGACATGGCCTTTCCCCCCAAACCTAACCCTAAAACTTCTATAGGGACAGCTCTGAGGGGCAATGGTTCCCACGATGGACTACAATGACAAAGGTCAGGTTCGTATCCCACTTGACCTTCTGATATACAGAATGCAGGATCTCCTTAAGCCCTTGTTGCCATTGTGCAAAAGGACCAGGTTCCACGATATCAGAAAAAAAATAACAGAATCCAATACCTCGATAAAGGTATTTCAGCGAAATATAGCAGAGTGTTTTTCTTGTCACTAATTTGTCAGTCTATGTGTCGTGTCGGGCTTCTCGCGCATTTGTTGACATTCAGCTAGTGATTGGACAGCACAGAAAATTCGTACTTGTTAATAGCAGGTTGTTATCGATAATTAAGTCATATTTGCGATACGCATATCGCCACTCTTGATATCGCGATTTTGATACACTTTCGATATACATGTATTGTACAGCCCTAGTTCCACACAACAAAAAACTAAAGCATAACCATCAAAACCTAACCCATGTTTAGGTGGTTTGTCTAGCAAGCATGCTACCTTACAGGCACTGTGGAGGGCAAAGCACACCACCAGAGACCTCCTGAAAGCGCCACAGTGTGCTAATCTAATGCAGGCCTGGGCTTCATGAAAGCGGACACTCAAGATAGTGTGTCTGCCGGGGGTGAGGAGTAGTTTAAGGAGTCCGGGGCCCATGTCTGCCTCCTGTGCTGGCTCCAAACGTCCAAGCACCTGACTCACTCGCTCCGTAGCCAAACGGATCAGATGCTTGTTCCTTACTTAATAGTACACAAGCAACTTTCTCTCTCTCTCTCACTCCATCCTTCTTTTTTTCTCCCGTCTCTTTCTCTATCTCGTTCACTCACTTTCTCGGTCTCTGCATTTCAAAATGCTTTGATTACAGATTGATAAACTGGGATAACATAAACACATCATGTTTTTAGACACATACACGTGTGGGTGTGTGTGTGTGTGTGTGTGTGTGTGTGTGTGTGTGTGTGTGTGTGTGTGTGTGTGTGTGTGTGTGTGTGTGTGTGTGTGTGTGTGTGTGTGTGTGTGTGTGTGCGTTTGGTGGAGGGGTCTCTTTGCACAAACCCTAATCGCTGCACGCTTGGCTGGGTTAGTCTCCGATCTTGATCTTCCCTCTAAATTTACATCCAACCCGTTGTGAAGGAGAGCACCTTCATGGGCTATGTGAAGGCCGTTTAGTGTGCAGGGGACACCAGGCTGACTCTACAGCCAGAGTTATATAATGGGCTGACCAGCGTCAGAGTCAGCCGACGGAGAGAGAGAGAGAGAGAGAGAGCACTGTTCCTTTATGCAATCACCTAATCATGTCACATATAGAAATGGCATTAGGCGAGGATGTACAGTACACTGTATGCTTGCATTTTTACTACACCTTGGAAATACAAAATTAAAGACAGCCAGGTGCTGTGTTGTGTTGCATGTCAAAATCCTGTCATAGGCTTATAACGGTATATTCCTTGCACGTAAGTCCACTTCCGATTGCTGTATTGCACCAAGGTAAATATTGTAGGGGTGAAGAGTGAGGTTTCTGAGGTCGTATTGTTGAAAGAATACCATCGGTTGAGACAATAGCAGTGGCAGTGGCAGTGACTAGTGTGTGTGTGTGTGTGTGTGTGTGTGTGTGTGTGTGTGTGTGTGTGTGTGTGTGTGTGTGTGTGTGTGTGTGTGTGTGTGTGTGTGTGTGTGTGTGTGTGTGTGTGTGTGTGTGTGTGTGTGTGTGTGTGTTTGTGCGTTTGTGCGTGTGTCTGTGTGCCTGTATGTAGTGTAGTGTAGTGTGTGTTTATGTGCGCCTAGCTTGTAACCCCTCCAGGGTGCTGGAGTGTGGGTGGTAGGCTGGCTAGTTCAGTTCAGATGGCAGTGAAAAGAGGACCTTCAGTTGTCCAGCAGGGCTTGGTGGCTCTTTTCTTAGCCCAGGCAGGCCCACACGCTGCCTGGGTGGCTGGGGCTGGGCCACAGCTGCCTCGCTCTCCCCCAGCGCCTCCTCTCTTATCCAGCCGGAGCTACTCTCCTCTCCCCCTCTCCCTCCACCAGGGCTGGACTAGAACCAAAAAACACATCCAGGCATTTTGGTCTTCTTAACCAATTTTAGCATTCGCCCTTTTTGGGAAAAGGTGCCCGACCTCTGACTATTAAAACCTAAAATATCTCAGCCTCCGAAGCACATAAAGCATGAAATGAGTTGCATTTAAAAGCCAGGACCCTCATTTTGCATTGGAATTGGTTCGTTCAGCTCTAACATACCCACAATATCAATTAAAAGAACCCTCAAATTTCAAGAGCCTAAATGCAGTATATATGTCGCTTCAGGCAAAAAAAAAATGAAACTGGCCCCTTACACATGCAAGCTGTTTTCGCACCATGTTCATATCCTGCTGGACTCAGTCCACTGTCTATATTGAGGATGAACCAAAGGGTCACCCCCTCCAAGGGCCAGTCCCTAGGAAAAAAGCGAATGAATAAACAAACAAACAAACAAACAAACAAACAACACTATTGAACAGTGGGGATTGTCTGCTCTCTGCGAATATGCCCTGTTTGTCAGATTACCAGTCCAGTCCAGCCCTACCTTCCACCACCACCACCACCATCCCCACCCCCATCCCTATCCCCACCCCCATCCCCATCCCCTGGCCTTCAAATAGCAGAGCGGAGGAGGTGGAGTGCCCGTGGCCTGACAGGGAAAGTGGCAGTCCTAAGCTATGGTTTAGCACATCAAGGCTAAGGTACTGTCACCCGGCTGTCGGACCTCATTTATTTGCCTGCGCTGGGTGACACATGTAGCGCAGTGCTGTAGTGCACACATGCATGTATAGAGAGAGCATACGCACATGTGTATACTAGTGGCAGGTGGTATGGGATATGGGATTATACTGTATGGGACAATACAAAATAAGATAATAAACATGCACACATTATACTGTAATAATAATAATAATAATAATAATAATAATAATAATAATAATACTATTATTATTATTATTATTATTATTATTATTATTATTATTATTATTATATTATTATTACTATTATTATCATCATTATTATTATTATTGTTGTTATTATTATTATTATTATTATTATTATTATGTGTAACACTGATTGTAATTTGGTGGTACGGTATGTGATATAATGACTGATAGACAAAACTGGTAAGGGCACCAGATATTCCTACTCTACAGCCAAGACAGAGAGAAAGAGGGTGCTGTGTGTTCGGAGCAGAGGACAGCAGGCGGAAGCTATTAAAAGTCACTATTTTTATCGAGCAGGAACAGATTTTCCTGATCAGAGGCCCAGAATCCTGAGCCTACTGCTCTGTGAACTCCATCTGTGATTTGATTGCCTCTGTTTTCGCCTTGTTTGATTTTTTTTCCCCAGTCGGGATTTTGAGGGGGGGGGGAGCAAAAGCTTTGTGATCTGTTTAATGATGCATGCTGTGGATGGCATTGATGTTTAAACAGGCTTCGGAAATAGCCTGTAATGCGCTCCTGATATAACCACACAGACAGGTGTTTATCCAGATCAAAAGCTATAATGCTCTCACCGTCACTTTTGTTAAGCTGAGCCTGCATTTTGTTCTCATTCACCTGCTCCACTCGTGTTTTTTTCACTACACTATTTCTCTGTGGTCCACACTAACAGGGGAATGCATAGCAATGTCTTAGTAGCATAACCACGTCTCCCATACAGCTTGGGAGGCTAAATGGGTATGGTCACCTGGGCCCAGGGAGAGGGGCAGGGGGTTCAGAATTAGGTCCATATTACATTGTATACATTGAGAAGGTGTGTGTGTGTGTGTGTATGTGCATGTGCGCAGGTGTATGTATGCAAGGGCGTGCGTGTGTGTTTGTTCTTCTGTGTGTTTATGTGCAGTTGTTAGCATGAAGGTGAACAGCCAGTGGACGCAATTGTTGTCGGGGGCAGGGCA
>NC_085861.1:23353604-23361104 GCF_034702125.1 Engraulis encrasicolus | reverse complement strand
CAATACACATAAACGCACACAGACACATACACACGCACACGCACGCACGCATGCACGCACACACACACCCACACCCACGCACACACACACACACACACACACACACACACACACACACACACACATACACACACACGCACACACACACACACACAATGCCCTTGGCGCACTCTCTCACACATGTGCAGAAATGAGTATGTGCATACACACACACACACACACAGACACACACACACACACGCACACAAACTCTCTAGCAAGCAAGCAGCCTGGTGCCCGAGGCCTGAGCAAATGCAGAACATGAGCGGCCGGCCGGCCGGGCAGCCGGATGGCTGGCGGAACACAGAAGGACACCGAGATATTGTTTTGGGCCTGTAATGGCCACTCGCTGCGCTGAGCTGCACGGTTATTAATAAACAAGCCACAGCAGCAACCACACACATGCATGCATGCACGCACACACACACATGCATGCACACACACATGCATATGCACGCGTGCAAGCATACACACAAATACAGACACACACACACACACACACACACACGCACACACACAAATACAGACACACACACACACGCACACACACAAATACAGACACACACACAGATGCATACACACAGATACAGACACACACACACACACACACACACACACACACACACACACACACACACACACACACACACACACACACACACACACACACACACACACACACACATGCACAGATGTGGAATGGCTCTGATCCTACTCAAGCGTGCTGCTGTAATAACTTATTATTTAGGCCTATTATTATTGTTATTATTATTATTATTATTAAGCGGTTCTGCTTTTTACCAGCTTATTAATCTCTCTGGTTGTTTGACTGATGGTGAGCACTGGACACAACTGGAATGGCCATCAGCATGTTGCTCTGAAATTTTGAAGAAAAGTCAGAAAGGTTGTAATTAATTATTTTTTCTTTGTCATAGAAAGTCATTCATTGGTGATTTCATTCATGGCCATTCATTAAATGTGACATTACAGTAAAAGGGGGTGGGGCGGGGGCATGGATATTCACAGTGCTCTTGGTTATTAATATTATTATTATTATTATTATTATTATTATTATTATTATATTATATATATTTTTTTTTACACTATTTCTATTATAGTACTATTTACATTGCCCCAGTTTGGGCCATGTTTTGCTCTGAAGTCCCACACATCACATCTCTGGGCTCTTACAGTATATATATAGGGAGACTGCAGGCCAGGCAAACTCTTAAACTACTACCCATAATCTTCCTTTGAAGAGGAAATGGGGTTGAAAGTGAAGTGAGAGATTTCTCCCTTTTCGTTTCTGAACAAGGCTAATAACCAGGTGTGTGTGTGTGTGTGTGTGTGTGTGTGTGTGTGTATGTGTGTGTGCGTGCGTGCGTGCGCGTGTGCGTGCGTGCTTGTGTGTGTATGTGTGTGTGTTGGGTGGGAGAGAGAGAGAGAGAGAGACAGAGAGAGACAGAGAGAGACAGAGAGAGCAAGAGAGAGGTGAATACAGATAGAAAAGCAGGACATAGTAAGTGAGAGACTGACAGAGAGACAGAGAGAGAGAAGGATAAGGAGAAAAGTGAGTGGGGAGAGTAGAGGGGATGGGAGGGGAGGATGGATGGATGATAGCTGGTAGGGAGCACGTCTGACCTGGCCACCACCACCATCAAGGGGGCCAGAGGGGGTTGGAGGAGGGGGGGAGAGGCCCTGGAGCTCAGGGAAGAACACGGGCCAAAAATAGCACAGCTCTCCGCATCTCATCTCAGGGAAAAAGGGGGGATGGGGATGAGTGAATCTCTCTCTCTCTCTCTCTCTCTCTCTCTCTCTCTCTCTCTCTCTCTGTCTCTCTCTCTCTCTCTCTGGCCATTATCTCTTTATTTCTTTCGCTTTCTTACATTTTCTGGTCTTTTCTCTGTCTTTCCTTCTCCATTGTCTCCTGTTCTCTCTTAATGTGCCATGCCCCCCTCCTACCGGTACTATTGTTTATATTTATTTAAGTAACTGTTTACAAAACTCTTAAGATTAAGCCCATGTTATAAATTTGCTGTTACCAGTATGTCAATTACGAAGTCATAGTGTAGTATTGTAGTGTAATTGCCTTTCTCTGGAAGGTTTTTCGCTGAAGAGAACAAGGGAGACCTTGTGGTATTAAGTACATGTGACTTCTCTTCTCCTCGGGTGCACCTTTTTTGTAATGTGCACCCCTCCGGACTAATCATTTGTCAGATGCTGGGCTTTGGAATGTGCCTTGCAAAAATGAACGTGTGCGCGCGCACACACACACACACACACACACACACACACACACACACACACACACACACACACACACACGCACACACACACACGCACACACGCACACACACACAATCTCTCTCTCTCTCTCTCTCTCTCTCTCTCTCTCTCTCTCACACACACACACACACACACACACACACACACACACACACACACACACACACGCACACACACACACTGTCAGGTCAGGTATCCGCTTCAAAGCAATGTGATGAATCAGGCCAGCGTGTGTTAAGTCATTCCTAGATACTCATCTGTGTGCCAACCTGCCTGCTGTGCTGGCCTGCCCTCCTGTACTGTCTGCAGTGGGCCCATATAGCCTCTGCTGCCACTTCTGGCGCCAGGGTTGCCAGATTGGGTGCTTTCCTGGCCAATTGGGGCATTTTAGGATAACCATCTGCTAGCAAATGTATTGGGTCTGTAGATTTATGGCCTGAGAAATCAGTGGAGTATAGGCAGTATGTATTTGGGCAGTATTGTCTCCAGGCGGGTGGCTAGCATTTTTTGGTCTGGAAGGCACATCTGGCAACCCTGGCTGTCAATGGCTCAGATCAAGTTAGACTGGACTAGAGCATATGAGGCCTGGGCCTTGTTATCAATCCATTAGTGTGTGTGCGTGTGCGTGTGTGTGTGTGTGTGTGTGTGTGTGTGTGTGTGTGTGTGTGTGTGTGTGTGTGTGTGTGTGTGTGTGTGTGTGTGTGTGCTTGCGTGCCTGCATGCGTGCGTGCGTGCGTGTGTGTGTTTGTGTGTACGCACACGTTTCAGCTGCTCTGCCACCAATCTCATCTCGCAGGCCTGTTCGGAGTCTGCTGCTGCTACTGCTATGCTTGTGTGCTAGGTTAGCAGCTGCTAATACTACACCGACATGAGCAAAGGCTTACCGCATTCAGCCTTTAAAGATGGGATTATTGTCTGAAAGTGTGTGTGTGTGTGTGTGTGTGCGTGTGTGTGTGTGTGTGTGTGTGTGTGCGCGTGTGCGTGTGTGTGTGTGCGTGTGTGTGTGTGCAATCTTTGCTGATGGAATTAATGGCACAGAGCAGCAGCAGTGTGTAGATGTGTACATGCTGCCTACCATCGTGGCATCATTACTGTCGAGTCCTGCGCTGCTTTCTCTGCGCTTGTGGCTGCTGGCTATTGCATAACTAAGCAAAAGTAGCACACTGTGCTAGTATGTCCATCTGCTAAAGAGGCTAGTATTTGCGACCACTGCTAGGCTTGCTAGCAGGATGTTTTAGGGTTTTGTTGTACAATTGGGGCAGCTTGTAATATACCTTTCTGTAAATAGCCAACTGTGCTGTAGTGAGTGCTTTCAATCTCATTGTGAATGTGTGTAGTGTAAATTGTTCACAGGCGACTTATTAGGCATGTACAAAGCAAAATCAAACATTTGTTAGGCATGTATTCGCAAATGTCTCGTTCATGCACAATAAGGGATTTATTACCAATTTAACCTTAGTAAGGACCTAGTAGGCCAGACGTGGGCAAACTCAGGCCCGGGGGCCACATGCGGCCCGCTCACCCATTTCATGCGGCCCTAAGAGCCTTTCCAAGAAAAAAATGCATATTCATACGGTCACTCACTCTTAAATTGGCTACCTAAAACAAGGGTCTTAAACCTAAGATTACTAATGTCTCCATCTAGATACAATTAGCAGGAATGGCATAACTGACAATGGTGAAATTATGTTGGCGTACACCAATTCTTATTATTGGCATGTGCAAGTTGCCTACGACATCCGACCCTTCGGTCAACTTTCTAAACCCAATGCGGCCCTTGGGCCAAATTAATTGCCCACCCTTGAAGTAGGCCTTAGCGTTTTCTTAGTGCATGCCTTACAAGTTACTTATGCAGGCATTAACGTTGTATGTATTAGTGCGAATAGATGTATCCCTAAAATAAAGTATTACCATACATTCTATATTGCTTTTCTTGGGGCAGCTTATGATATCATCAGGGCTGGCTGGGGGGAAAAATAGGGCCCGGGCAATATTGGTTTAAAGTGGCCCCTCATAATTTGTGGCGCAGAACTGACTTGCCAGTGGGCCCCGGACCCTCGTGGGCCCCTATTTACAGAAATGTAAAAAGACAAACAAAAAAACAATGTTTTTTTTTTTTTTACATTTCTGAAAATAGGGGTCCACGAGGGTGCGGGCCCACTGGGAAATGCCCACTATGCCAGATGGCCAGTCCAGCCCTGAATGTAATGCTCTTGCTCTTGGAGTGGAGTGTGGCAGGTTTGATTCCTTTGCTAGTAAGAATAATCATGTGGGTGGTCATCTGAATGCTCATCCATGTGGCTTTGCGCTTAACATCATAGCCTAGGCTACTGTATGCATGTAACCCCTACATGGCTCCAGGGATTTATCTTAGATCTAAGAATATTAGTCGACTCGCTTTGGATAAAAGCATCGGCCAAGTCTGAAAAAATTGCAGGCACTCTGTCGAGCTGAGCTGAGTCTATTGTAATGTTAAAATTACATTACATTACACTTAGCTGACGCTTTTTTTTTTTTTAATCCAAAGCGACTTTCACTTATTTTAAGTACAGGGTATTGGTTACAGCCCTGAAACAGTGTGGAGTTAGGTGCCTTGCTCAAGGGCACCTCAGCCATGGAGTGTGGTGAGGAGTGGTAAGGGTGGGATTCGAAACAGCAATCCTCTGATCTAAAGCCCATCTCCTTAACCACTAAGCCACTAAGACATTGTTTCTTGCTTCGTATGGACTATACTATAGACTGACAAGCTGTATTACATAAAAAAGCGTATAATATCATTCAAATATTTCAAATGTAATATTTGAGAAATAAAAAACTGGATTTCTCTCAAAGCTAAATTCCATCTAAGCTGACTCTTGTCAGATGGGTGGCTTTCTGCCTTTCTCTAGGAACATTCATCTGGAGCTATACCGTAGGTCTGCGAAGGCGTGGTTTTATTTTTAAAAATCCTTGCACATGATTAGGGTAACACTTGTCTGACATTTCTAATGAGGTGCTACTTAAACTACCCAGAGATAACAAAATACAGTTGAAATTACAGAATGAGTGAGTCTATGCGAGCGGCTATTGTTGTGTGCAACAACTCTCGCGTTTCACATATTTTCCCCTTCGCTATGTTTAAATTTGGACTCTCGTCACATCTCTGAATATTCTGCGATTCTGATTGGTTCAGCTTCATGGCGGTTCGAGAGCTGGGAGAATCCGAAGGTCCTCCAGACCCTCTCGTGAGCTCACAAAGCTGAGCGGAAATACACAAGGGTGTGGCGAGAATCAGACTACATTCCATCTACTTTGTACAATCTACTGCTTTTGGATAATAGCTTGAGTGTGATAAATTGTACCAAATTTAAGGGAAGGGTTAAACATGACGGAAAAGTGGGCCAACATTGGGCCTAAATTGGACAAATACAGTAAATATCTCACCAACATTGTGAACACAGACAGTAGATTGATGAGCGTTAACTCATCACAATGGCTAAATTCTGCAACTGAATACCACTCTTTGAATATGAAGTGAAAGTGAAGTGAAAGCATAACTTGGAAACTCCAACTCCCATTGTGACACAATACTCCACAGCACACAAGTGTTCACTGCACACAATGAAATTGTATTTATGCCTCACCCGTGCAAGGGGGCACCTCCCAATAGCGCCCCAAGGGAGCAGTACGGTACCATGCTCAGGGTACCTCAGTCATGGAGGATGGGGGATAGCACTGGTTAATTATTCCCCCCACCAACATGGCGGATCGGGAGTTGAACCGGCAACCTTTGGGCTACAAGTCTGACGTCCTAACCGCTTACCCATGACTGCCCTAATGTATGTGATATGACTTAAGATGAAAGTCATGCTGTTAGTAGAGTAATGGCTGAATACATGATTGATGTAATGTTACAATACACTGGCAGGCTTGTCACACACTCGTGCTGTAAGTGATGCTTTTGTTTTTGTCATGATCAGAGCGGGCCTCTTTGCTATACTGTACCTACTAAATGCTCCAAATACATTAGTTAATTAACTTTTGCTGGAGCTATACAGATGACATATTGATGAGTGGGGTGTCATTTCTTCACTCAAGTTCAAGTCTCTCTCTCGCTCTCTCTCTCTCTCTCTCGCTCTCTCTCTCTCTCTCTCTCTGTCTAACACACGCATGCACTGTACGCATATTTTCAACTTAGAGTCAGGGAGGGGTTTCTCTGCCCCTGTACACTGGTGTGTCATTTCTAGACAGCGCGAAAGTCGGCAAAAAAGTCCATGGCACTTGGCTTGTGGCAGAGAGACAAAACTGCTGTCTGTCATCTAATCCTGATTGAGGACCAGAGAGAGAGAGGGGGGGGGTGGGGGGTGGTGGCTCAGTCACTTGATCTAGGACCTAAATCCTCACGGAGCAGCTGCTGTTGACTTGGCTGACGGCGGGAAAAAAGTTTGTCATGTTTAATTGCATTTGGCCGCTCCACACCTCTCACCTGGGACTGGACGCCACATGGTATTGATCCCTGATCGCTGGGATTGATCCCTGGACTACTCTTCTAGAACTTACTATAATCAGTACATAGTGAAATACAGTGTTAAAACTCAGAGAGTACTCTGGACACACATACAATGAAGATGTTAATTTGACTCTCTAAGTGTTAATTGTGTATGTAACGGAGGCCAACTAGCAGAGTGTGGTGTGGAACGTTAGTAAACCTCTCTCCAGAAGCCTCATTACAGTGCGGTAGCGTTGGGCTAT
The DNA here is from genome assembly GCF_034702125.1 of Engraulis encrasicolus. NCBI lineage: Eukaryota > Metazoa > Chordata > Actinopteri > Clupeiformes > Engraulidae > Engraulis > Engraulis encrasicolus. The sequence continues at coordinate 23,354,048 of NC_085861.1, read as the reverse complement.
CGGACCAGCCCTTTAGCTCAGCGCACTCGTACTGGGCCTCCCATTGCCGAACCGATGTAGTTGACGAGGTGGCAGGTTCGCGGCCCCCAGGGGGACGAATTGTGCAGGAACACCTCTGTCACATATAGGACTGTACAATAGGGCTCTTCTCCTTCGTCCACCCTGGCAGCTTGTGGCTACAGTAAATGTTAAAGAAGTCTGCTTGATCCTCATTCTTTCACATCTCTTTGATTCGGTTAATGTAGCACAATTCAGTGCCTATTGTTAAGTGCTTCTTCCGCATATAGACTGACAAACTTAATTTAGACTGTGGAAAAAAAACACATCCTAGCAAACCTAACATTGTTTTTTTATTTGGCATCAGTCTCCCTTCCTCCAGTCTCCAAACACTCTTCTGTGTTCACTGACCAAACAGTTTTTCAGATAGGAGGGACATTATGTTGT
>NC_085861.1:23293604-23348604 GCF_034702125.1 Engraulis encrasicolus | reverse complement strand
AACACTAAGGGGGGGCGTTGGTAGGCTTTTGATGAGGTCAAGGGCGCAAAATAGGTGGAGAATCAGTGGCGGAGCTGTAGGAGGGGCGAGCAGGGCATTTGCCCCTGGTCCCAGGTCCTTCCCTATTGGTGGTACAGGCCCTTTTATGACTTTGGCAGGCCGTATGGAGGGCCCTATCAGTATTTTGCCCTGGGGCCCGTTCCGCCTCTGTTGAGAACCACTGTTCTATAGGAACAAATTATCTTAATTTCATTGGTACATTTTGCATCAATCATAAGGGATTACTTCTAAATTGGATTTTGTTCTGTGTATTGTTGTATGTCTTGCTCTCACAGTGTTGTATTGTTGAGACATGTCTGAAATATCAGGAGAAATTCCTGGTTGATTGGTAGATATGTATTTTGTTGGATGTTGTTTCTGGTGTCATGACTAATAGACAAAGGCTGTACGGTACGTAGATGTTGAGGAGCCCCGGGGGGGAATTTAACATCACAACTCCTAACTTGGTTTGACATAGAAAAGACCAACAACAAGCACTTGACTCACAAAGTTGACCTAGTTGTTAATATCCATCTACATGTATTTTAACGCCATCCATTTTTTCCCGTTCATCATTGTCTCAGTGTCGTCAGAATTTTGTGATCACGAAAATCATTTTAATGCCATTTTTAAATTAAGCACTCATTATTGGAGTCATTGTTTTTTTCCCCTCATGTTCAATTTGTTTTACTACTTATATTCCTCATGTCATGGCTTTGTTGGATCATATCTACCTTCAATTTGTTTTTTCGTTTTTTTTTTCTTTCATTTTGTTGATTTTATTTATTAATTTTGATATATGTTGCTCCAGCACTGAGCTGTGCACCTGTTATCTTTTTAGGGTCAAAGAAGAGCCAAAGTCCCAGCCGCCGCAGTAAGTAGCAAACCCCTTAGCGTGCCGCAGGCTGGCTGCGACATCACTTCCTCCTTCACTTCCTGTTAGTCGGCACCTTGTGCTTCCTGTTGCTTCCTTCCTGTCTGTGGCGGCCCTGACCTCTGACCACGCCCCCTTTCCCCACTCTCTGATTGGCTGCCCGCAGTGTGTGTTCTGTTTTCTGCTTTCTGATTGGCTTAGTAAGAGGGCGCTGTGTGGCGCGCGTGGCCCTCTTACGTCATCCATGTGTGGTACTGGATGCATCCTCCTCTCTCTCCTGTGCCATCCTGTTCCCTTCTCTTCAGCTGCTTCCTGTGCTGAGCCGCCATCTTGCCTCCAGATAGCGGAGGCTGAGGCTGAGGCTGAGGCTGTGTCTAAGACTGAGCTGAGTTTGTCTTTCTCTGTTTGTATTGCACTTGTTTCTCTGTTTCTCTTTGTTTATCTCTGTCTCTCTCTGTTTCTCTCTCTGTCTCTCTCTCTCTCTCTCTGTCTCTCTCTCTCTCTCTCTCTCTCTCTCTCTCTCTCTCTCTCTCTCTCTCTCTGTGTGTGTGTGTGTGTGTGTGTGTGTGTGTGTGTGTGTGTGTGTGTGTGTGTGTGTGTGTGTGTGTGTGTGTGTGTGTGTGTGTGTGTGTGTATGCAGTATGAGAGCGAGTGTGTGAATGCCTGTGTGTGAATGCGTGTGTGCGTGCGTGTGTGTGTGCCCATACCATCCTTCGTGGGTATGACGCCCTGATGCAAAGCCGACTATCCAAACGCCCATCAGCTGTACTGTAGCTCCTCCTACTTTTCTGTCTTCTCTTCTCTGCCTTCATCCCCACTCTTCTACTACATACTACTTTGTACTTCACCTGGTAATCTCTTCACAGCCCTGTTTTGGGCTTTCACTGCACTTCTCTTTCACTCTTTCTTTCTCTCTCTCTCTCTCTCTGTTGCATTATTCCCTGTCTCATTCTTGCTAGCTCTCTTCTTTTTCTTGCTCTCTCTCTCACTCACTTTCTGTCATTTTCAGTTCCCCACTCTCCCCTTCTCCATTTCACACACTCACACTATACTAGTGTCTGTTTCTCCCCATGCTTTTCCTTTCATTTGGGATCTCTCTTTCTTTTCTTCTTTTCTTTTTCTTCATCTCTCTCTCTCTCTCTCTCTCTCTCTCTCTCTCTCTCTCTCTCTCTCTCTCTCCGTGATGAGAGTACTTACTGCTGTGACTCCTTCCTTCTGGTTTTTATGTCCATAAATTGCAGTGCAGTGCAGTGCAGTCCCAACTCTCTCCTTCACTGTCTTTCACTCTCTCTGTCCCCAGCTAAAGTAGACTTGTGAGTGGATAGTCTGTGTTACGTTTAATGTGCAAGGCGCTTGTGGCCGTTTCTTTTGTTGTCAAAATTACATTTTTGTTGTTGTATCTCCTCACTGTATCCACTCTTCAGGCTACTCCTGTCCAATTGTGTGCTTATTTGAACAGGTGGTTTCCCTTTAGCGGGATCACCGACCTGGTAAATAACGTTCTGCAACCCCAGGAAAAGTCCCCCAATGAGAAGGAGCCTGAACCGTAAGTAAAGAGGTGTTTGCCCCTTGCCCTCGTTTGTGTGATTTTGATACATCTTTGCCCAAGGGCTGGGCAAAACAAATGATTGCTCTATCTTTTTCTGATTGACCAATGGATATTAATTTAAAAAACTTTAGGACTGGACACTAGAAATCCAATGAAAATCTGTGTCAGAGAGTCAGATTCACATGACAATAGACATTTAGGAAGAGTATGCCTACAACATGAACACACACAGTATATACATACTACTGCTGCAAAGTATGCCATGTGCTTCGTCACTTTCGATGATTAATTAATATTTTAATGACATTTTTAATATTTTTATGCATATGCATTTTATGCATGCCCAGCCCACCCTCTATTCTCTACTTCCACCTCAATCTCCCTCAAATGGCAAGAGCGATGTACCCTGACCCTGAAGCCAAGCAAGGCAAACTAGAGAGCACTCTGAGAACACAGAGCTTAGGCAAGGTGTTCATTTGCTTATCTATTACAAGCTCCCTTGAAACTTTTACGTAAAGTTGCTGACAAAAAAATTAGGTACAAAACAACTTTAAGGTGCACTCTGTAACATTTTTAGTAGTTCATTTCCAGAATGCACGCTGCCCATTCACAAATGTTACCTTTCTAACAAATACTTAGCACTACCATACATACCATACAAAGTATTCATTATGACTGGGAAAATTGTACTTTTCATACATGAAAAGGGGGATCTTGTCCATGGTCCGCCATTTTGAATTTCCAGAAATAGACATTTTTAGCTGCAAAACTTTCTGTACTTGTTACTAGTAAATATTGGTTTATTATTCAGTAAATAGTCATGAAAAGATCATTTGGCAATCGGCAGCGCAGTTTCAATGAGGTGCAGAGATGCAGTACCATTCCGGCCACCATTCTACACAGTGCACCTATAAGTCTGGCCTCCAAATTTGTGACTCCGGTTAATGTTTCAGTGACTTCATACAGTTGGCTAGAGGACTGTAGGCATACTGTACTCTGCTGTACCTCGCGTGCTGTGCTGGAGGAGGCCGAGGTGTTATGTTAGCTGATCTGCGGGCCGGCCGGGCCTCATTAAAAGGGATATCCAGGTGTATATGATACAACAGCAGCAGCTAGGCAGCAGCAGCTAGGCAGGCACGCCACATGCCATCTAGCTACAGCAGTGGTTCTCAAACTTTTTCCATCATTCCCCCCTTCAGAGGGTCTGAATGCTTCCGAGCCCCCCCCCCTCATTAATAATATAATGTTGGTGAGGGCTTTAAACTTAGTGACTTATTGGTGAGACAGGAAATCATTTCCTTGGGGGGAAAAAAACCAAAATCAGATGTCACACGCCCCCCCTGAGATGCCCCCACGCGGCCCCCATCTCTGCAGCTTATGCCTCTTATGTCTCACCTGTATTCATCTCTGCAGCTCTGTAACTGATGGGGTACTGCTCACCTTACCCCACAAGGCGTGAGCATTGAGAAAGTGACATGTGTGTGTGTGTGTGTGTGTGTGTGTGTGTGTGTGTGTGTGTGTGTGTGTGTGTGTGTGTGTGTGTGTGTGTGTGTGTGTGTGTGTGTGTGTGTGTGTGCGTGTGTGTGCGCGTGCGTGCGTGTGTGTGTGTGAGATAGAGAGGGAGAACGAGAGAGAGATACACAGACAGACAGAGATAGAGAGACAGAGAGAAAGGGAGAAAGGGAGCCAGATAGGACATCTGTGAGACATTGTTGAAATCCCATTTGTGTCTATGCGCATACATTTGTGCTACACTACATTATGTGCACATGGAGTACACTACTTGCGTGCACTATATTTGCATGATAGCAGCACAAAAAAAATCAGCCGTCTGTCCCCCACGTGACCGAGCGAGTAGCAAGATGTTGTGCGACCGTGTGATGCGAGATGCGGTTACAGTCGGGCCAGTGGGGTTGGAGGGGGTTGCGCCTCACATCTGCCCTGCCCCTGCTACCTGACCCCTCCCTCCGACACCGGACCCCCTGTCTGCCTACCCCCGTGCCGTGCCCGCTTGTCTGGCTGTAGCCGAGACAGACAAACCTCCGCTCCACCCTGAGGGGCTGGAAGACGAACACTGAAGGGGGAGGACTGGGCTGGACTGGGGCCAAAAACACGTGCCGGGCATTTTATTTTGCCAAGACCAGTCCGCCAGGCATAGAGAGAGAGACAATGACGCCCATGACAATATTTTTAGTCATCTGTTGCGAGCGATTTTGACCACAACAGCCAAAATAAATATTTAAATTAGAGATGCACCAGATCCGGTTCCGGATCCGGATCCGGCAGGATAATAGGGTTTTTCACAGGATCCGGATCCGGTTCCAGGATCCGGATCCGGTAGCCGAGGCTTTTCAGTCAAAATAGTTTGAGCCAACGTGATAAAAAGGGCCCACGTGTGCGAGTAGGCTATGTGTTTCAACACTTTCGTAGGATCCGGTATCCGGTTCCGGATCCGGCAGGATCTTAAGCAGTGGATCCGGTATCCGGCAGGATCCTAAAAATCAGGATCCGGTGCTTCTCTAATTTAAATCTCACACGGAGCTGCATGAGGAGTGATGCCACTACATCGGGGTGAGGACCAGGCCAAAATCATCAACAGTCCACCGGGCAAATGCCCTGTATGCCTTATGGTCAATCCAGCCATGGATAAGGGGCCTGAGCTGAGCTTTTGGTGTGGTGTGGTGTGGTGCGGTGTGTTTGTGATACTGCAATATTGACATGTCGGGACCTTTTCCCTCGCGCCTGTTTGTAGGTGAAATGGAGATGGGGATTCAAGATACAAGATAATAGAGAAAGAGACATACATGATACATTAGAAGGGCTTAGGGTTGTCTAGAGACAAATAGTCTTTAACCAGAATAATCATGATAGCTTCGCCACAATCATACGTGGGTAGATATTTAAAGGTACACTGTGTGAGATTATTAGTTGCTTATTTATAGAATTCATGCTACCCATTCACTAATGTTACCTTTTTCATGAATACTTACCACCACCATCAAATTCCAAGTATTCATTATGACTGGAAAAAAAACACTTTTCATTCATGAAAAGGGGGATCTTCTCCATGGTCCGCCATTTTGAATTTCCAGAAATAACCATTTTTAGCTGCCAAAATGACTGTCCTTCGACCATACTAGAAAATATTGTTTATTACTTAATAAACTTTCATGTTAAGATCAAATTTGGCAATAGGCAACCCAGTTTCAATGAGCAGCATAGTTGCAGTACCTTTTTTGTCCATTTCCTGCACAGTGTACCTTTAAGTCTTGAGTGTCCATTACGTTTTTTTCAGAGACACTGTACCATGATACTTTTTAGTTGACATACATACCATCTGCATTAAATACAGTATGTAGTAGTTGCCTCTTACTGCAGATGGGGTCGCCAGCTAAGACATAGCCATTACAATTTTGGTGACAGTGAGGTTATAACATAAGCTCTGTACTAAGGGGTTAAGGATGGGTTTTTGAGATGTTGTCATGCTTTATAGTAAACTGCAAGTTAGACTAACAAGAAAACGATAGGCCGTCACTGCTCCAGAGCTGTGGAACTAATGGTTGACCTTCAAAGCGGTTCAAACATTTTAACTTTTTGTACAAAGCAACTCACAAAGCAAAAATATTTTCTGCCGTTAGATGGGTTTGTCTATATTACTAGGCTAGGCTCTTGAAATATTCAGGTTGTTGTTGCCCAAGGTTGCAGTGATTAGGAGTGCTGGGGTGCATTTCTCGAAAAACGTAGTTATTAACCACTTAGCAACTTGGGTAGTTGCCAATGGGAAATTGCCTTGAAAACGACAAAGTAGCTAATGAAGTTAGCAACTACGCTTTCAAGAAATGCACCCCTGGACAGGAGATCATGGGGCAGGACAGTGCAGAGGAGAAAGGGCAAAGGATCAGATGTTGTCGCTAATGAAGGACAAGTCCAAAGTCGCTAATCCATGTTTAGCGCAGGCCAAAGACTAAGCACTACCATCACATACGTATGAAGGCATGGTCCTTTTACAAGACACTCTGACTTGAAACAAAGAGAGGACTTGAATGGCTAAATGTTATTTAGATGGAGGATTTGGTCATTTGTTTAGTCAACAGAGAACTTTAATGTCATCTGTGCCAGAGCTAGAGAACATCTTTATACACAGGCGACACAAAAAAGACAAGTCCCACCCAGTCAAGAGCAAATGCTTTCGATCACATCAGGGCAAATTACCTCCTGGAATTTTACTTGCCTTCTAAGCCTCAAAGTTAGGCATGATACCCCTCTTTTGAATACATTTGATTGCATTAAAGGCACTGTCTTTGTCAGGTACAGTTAATGCATGTCATGTACTTCAAAATGCAAAAACTGAACAGAATGAAGAAGGCAGCAGCAGCAGCAGGAGCAGAAGAAGTGTCCTCAAGTCACAATTATTTCCACAACAGGTGCCACCTATTCTGACTATCGCCAGACTATATCACAAGTGAGGTGGATATAGGCTGGGAAACATCTATTCATTTCCCAATAGGGGTCAGTTGATCTAAACTACTTAAAATAATGTAAAGCTTGATGTAACGCTGATGTCGAATCTGTTATTGACAACAAGTGTGGATCTGAAAAGAAACCACAATGGACAATGTCTAATGGACAAATGTGGTTGGGAATGGGATCCCAAACTCAGCCAATGATTTCAACCAGGGCTTCTCTGCAGTCCCTCAGGTTGTAATGAGCTGTATGGGAATTCCCAGTCTAAGTCCCATGCAGACCAGCAATCTGCTTTGGTTGAAAATACTGTGCTTATGGGAGAAGGGGAAACATGCACAGCCTGTTTATGGTTTACACTAGGAGCGAGAAATGGATATAGCTGTGCTCAATTATTCACCTGTCGTAATGAATCTTTCAAAGGGGGAGTTGTGAGGCCGAAGCCGTTCTAATCGCCATATATTTATGAAGTCAGCACAGCACAGCAGGTTTTGGTTTTCGAAGTCGCGCATACCCCGACTGACACTTGCCATGCAAAATGCATGTCTGTCAGGGGGAGGGCTGCTGTGCTGCTTGGGTTTCATGTCTTTGAAAACCCAGAGATAGGCCCAACACCGGAATCCTAGTCTCGTGCTCTGCTCCTTAAACTCTGGACTGTAGAAAACATTTCATTTTGCATCCTAATTTACCAAGTTTCCGTATTATGATGGGATCTCAGTCGTAGACCTCCCTAGTCCCAGGATAATTGTGTGATTGCACTCAATTAATATAAACTGCTCTTATTATGAATATTCCAACAATATCGGTTAAGTCTGAGTCCAGCCGGCAAGGGTTTTATATCCATGTACTTGTAGAACTGATTTGCATGCGGCCGACTAGTTTCTTTATGCATGTCCATCCCATATGAGAGACGTCTAGAATAAATCAGAGGTTAAAGTTGCTGGAAGGTACCATACTTATGAGATCCTAAGCCCCATACACTTTACCCCTATTCGACTGCAATAGGAGGCGAGAGGTGTATGTCGAGAGCTACACCCAAAAGATCTGATCACCCCGCTTAAGTTCCAGTTTACGATAACATATTTTTATCCTAAGTAGACACCATTGACACTCGGGCTGACCCGAAGTATAGCGTCCCACTCCACATGGAGAAATGTCCTTGGAGCTGCTACGTTTCGACAGTACAATAACCTTATGAAGGAATAAACGGGATCTACAACAAAATATAGATCAATGAAAGTTTTATTACAAGACAAATCTAATTATACGACAAAGTACAATGTTGAAAAAGTCAATGCTACCTAATTAAGAGGAAATGGTTACATGGACACTAGGTCCACGGGAGCCCTTTAGCGGGGTTTAAACTCAAAGATTTGATCATTACACCAAAGTTTAATACCTAGGTATCTCGTGGGACGACCCCAGCCAGGGACCAATGACGTGCCGGCATTTACCTGGGCTGGGCTTAGAACAATGGCGCGGGGTTGGGTTGTAACCAACACCGTATCCAAATCCTATGATTCTAAATCTTTAATAAATTCACTAATTGCAGTTTCAAAACCAAGACCTGTTCACCACCCGAAGTATTTCCATCAGATTGATACTAAACACATGCATAGAATTTCAAACACATCATAGTAAGCATTTAAACCATATTAGATCTGGCGGGAGTTTCAGTCTCTGCGTGGGCACGGGAGGTGCGCGCATGCAGGGACAAATGGCCGCTGGCCAAGATGCGCTGGGAACGCACACCGGGGGGTGCGCGCTTTTAACGCCGGGAGGTGCGCAATGCATACAGGTGACCGGAGGTTTTTGGGCGGTCCCCCCGAAGGGGGCCCTCTGTCACACAGTGCTTTTGAGATCCAGATGTCAGATATGCAATGTTTATCTTTGAAGTCAACAGAAAACTCAGAGCAGTAAAACAAAGGCGAAAGGTTGTAAACAAAGGCGTTGAAATAAGGAAAAGAAACGCAAACAAATGTTAATACCGTGCCCGTGAGCCACCGGCGCTGTGAATTCAGCGCTTCTTTGTCAGGGCCCATATGGGGGAATCTTACAGTGGCCCCTCGGAACACGAAGGTAAAAGTCCAGTGTCTTTCGTGGCCGGTAGGAATGCCCCCACCGGCTGTCACTGACGAAGAACGGGCGTGAGGTATTTGCTGGCCGTCAGTGCTGCTTCAGACTCCCTTTTCTAGGAGCGGATGAGGTGTTTGAAGTAGCAGCACTGGACCAGCGTGAAGAGGAGGATGAGGGCGCTGGCGAGTACACAACCCCTGAAGATCCAATCCCACCATGTACGCTGCCTCTGCGGCATGGTTGGTGGAACTGGTGAGGAGCTCTGCAGTCTTCTCGGCCAGGTTTGTTTGTACCTGGGCCTGGTTGAGTACACTGTACCCGCTGGATGAGCTGCTGTAGGGTCACGGTGTCTGCCAGCGCCTGGGTCCCCTCCTTGTAGAAGGGGTCGGTGTTCTCCCTTCAGGGAGAGAGGTCAAAGTCCAGTGGAGTTGAGTGACCCCATGGAGAGGTCATCTGTCACCGCTAGACAGAAGCTGTGGTTGGCGGGGCATGTCAGCCCGCCATAGGAGAAAGAGTTCATCTTACTGATGCCACACACTCCTGTGTGTTGGACACCTGGACGGAGCTGAAGTATCCATGGAGTGACCTAAAGGTTATTAACTTGGAATCAGGAGTATTACAAGTACAGAGGACATATTTGGTCATGGCAACAATTCGAGTGGTGAACAATGTCTCAGTCGTACCAATAGTCATATACCCTGTAAGGTGGTCCCACGTTAATACCTGAATACATTAGAGTGGTCAATAGCTTAGAATACTGTACATTTTTCATTCTGTCAGATTCAAACCACCTATGTAAATCCAAGATCACTATAAGATCTTGCAGCGCACGCTTAGGCACTCTGTGCCGCGCACATCTAAAACTTGCTGGGGGGCAGCAGTAAACAAATCTTGTGCAAATGTCTATGTCTATAGGCTGCGTCACGCTCGAGCTTGTAGGTTTGGTTGAATAATGCTAGACTAGTGGTCAGTAGCGCCTGCGCCTCTGACCGCACAGCCTTAATGATTCGTTTATTGGAGTTAGTGAGGTGCTGGAATCCAGCGGCCGCATGGCTTGCCAGCCAACTTGTGTACTGCGACTGTCCGTTCATTCTGTACGAGTTCACTGCCGAATTGACTGTAACCAAAGAGGCCAGATATTTGTGAGAGTAAATCTCTTTTGCTGCGCATAGAATTTACTTGAGCCGCTAGTCCGAATCCATTTGAATCGGGTCTTCGATGCGTGACTGCAGCCATGTGTATGTGTGTCACAATGTGTAGTGTAGGCAGTCAGTATGTATGAAATGTGTGCCATAACTAAATTGACATTGTGCAACAAGGTTTTGTTCATGCTACCCTTAATCAGTTGTGTGTGGGTGTGGATGAAGTGTGGGACATTGTGCTGGTCATGTATAACACAGATAGTCAATTAAAACATTTCTTGGTTCACATGTGCAATCAGAGGTGTGGTGTACAAATTGTTACTATGGAGTCAATTGACACCACAGTACACTTCTTTCGTCGGTTCTCATCTGTGAGGGGAAAAGACAGGTTAAGCAATGTCGTTGTAGACTATATGTGTGAGGTTATGTACAAGGTCCTACGTGCGGTAGCACTTTTCCGGATCCTTCTCATCATGTTTTATGTGATAGAGTATGTGCATAACACCAATGTTAGCGAGTGGGCAGTTTTAAAACTGATACCACATGATACTATTTTGTAATTCTTTAGTGGGCTATGTAGTGCAGCCTACGGTGGGTTTAAAGGGAGGATGGGTGGAGCCTTCATTACAACGTTTGTGTGTGGCAATTTTGACCCGGAGCTACTCCGGAGGGCCAGGCTATATCTTGTTTAGTATGTAATGAAATGAGATCAGTGTGTACTGGCCCCTTGAAGGATTTCCAAACCCATCTCCAACATCCGTAGTTATGGGTGAGCTGCACCCCTTGGTCAGGCCTAACGTGTGTCGGCCCGACAGTCTTCTTTTTGTCCGGCGTCCATGGAATGGCCGCAGCTTCTGTAACAGAAACATAATATGATTATTCATCAGATGAGCACCTAAACCTTTTCCATTGCACTTAAGTGAAAACATCGCAGTTTCCCCTGGTCACGGCCAGACAACTGTTGTTCACAGCTTTATGGGCCGTGCCAGTGTGGGACAAGGTATTTTCTCTCACAAACACGCGCATCATTGTTCATATCTCCCGCCACAAATTAATTTTCAGCAGTAGGATTAAGTGTGTGTCACTTCTCACATTAGATTGCTGTTGCCTTAGCTTAGCCTGTGCATACAGTGCTTTGGGCAATTTGTCAGCGCTGTGGGCTGAGGTGGCCACCGTCAGTGGTCTCAAGTCATTTGGAGAGATGCAGGTCAATGGAGAGTCTTATGACTCGCCCTGTCATTACTTCAAATGGGCGGAAGCCCGTGGCATTAGTGTTTGTGCTGCGTGATGTGTTTCGAGAACCTTTGGCGAATGTAACACAAAAATGTTTTTCCATGACTTATTCTGTGAAATGTCCCATGATCCGATTCACTTTGAATCGATACCCCATGTGCTGGAACAATTTGTCTAACCAATACTCGCACTATGCGAGGTATTGTTTCGTATTGGAATGGCTTCGACACATTTCAATAATTAATTGACTATCACAAGACAGTTCCGGATCAGGAACTGCGTATTAAATTGGCGCGGCTGGAGTTGCTTTGGTTCCTAGCGGCGGACCAGGCAATCGCCGCCCCAGCTCATGACGTCAGAGGCCCGTGTAGGCCACCAGAAACGGCGTTAAATGAGTTGGATCGTAGCTGCGGAGGAAATATTCCTCTCCACCAGATTTAGTTTCAGGTTAATAATACTAATAGCAAAGCCTTTGCGGTTTCACACATAAACAGCTCTAGCCTCAAAACAGCTGTCCGGTGCACACAACCAACGAGCAAGCACAACATTTTGTCTACTGCTCTAGTAAGTCTATGCAGAGAAAGACAGCCTTTGTAGGCGAGCCTAAATGGTTCCAACCTGCAAACAGCCTGTCTATGGCTTTATAAGCACACACAACAGCTAAAACATATTATTTAACCCTCAACCTTCTGTACGGTGCAAGTCATCTACAAAAGTTTCTGGCATTGCTTCAAATTGTGGGGTCGAGAGACGGCAGAGACTATATGCTCAATGTGGGAGGCTCAGTGTATGTCTATGTGACTTCCATGTGTTTTACGCGACGAGTGCAAACTTGCTATTAAAGTATCCAAAAGTTAGACTATCAAATGCATGACAGGGAATCCGAATTTAATCCCTACGTCGCTTACGACGTGGGTTCTCTCATCTCTCATGCCTGTTTATCTTGCCAGCTGATCTTGCCAGGGCAAGTGGCGCGTGCGCGTTCTCGCGAGGGACTCGTTGCCATGGAAATCTACTACACATCCGGGTTGTCACAACAGCTGAGCCGACTACGGCTGCAGCGTGTGTTTGTTATCTCGAATTCGTCCGGGAGTTTGGCCACTACCATTACTGCATAACCATTTCATGTTGTAGGCGCTGCATAGCACAAAACTGTGTATGGACTCTGGTGGGATTTCAGGAGACCATCCTGGAGTAGCGTTTGCGCTTACAACGTTAGCATGGTCACCGGAAAACTCGCCTCCAAAACACTGCTATGGCTAGCTCTAATAGCTACAATGGAATGCTTATGGAGTTGGTAGCGGCTAACTCTGTGGGCCGTGTGTTTGGACTCAGTTTACGAGCCCAGGGACCATTGAATTTACTTTGAGAGGGTGCTTAAGGCTTTCACTGACCTGTCCGGTTAGTGCTAAATACGATTTGCAGAAATAAAGCGGTGGGAACACCACCCTTTGTTCACATTGAGCCACGTTACTGCCGTCACTTTAACCATCCCAAGACCATGGGGTAACTGTCTTGGAAGTGATGCCTCCTAGCTCAGGCGGCAAAAGACATTTTTCAAATAATCCATGGCCGAAGCCATGAATTGTACATCAACTCTGTCGTATCCCTGATGTTTCCCCACTACTTTCTCAACCCTTATCAGCGTTCTACGGTGCTGATCTACACGAGTATGTCGACTCGAAAACAACAAAAGGATGTCATATATGTGTAGTGTGCTAGATTTGTCCCTTATCTTGAGTTGTGGAAAAATGAAAAGTTTTTCTTACCAAATCCAGGCGTAGATAAGAAGCAGTCCAAACCTCATGCTTTATCTGACTCCATATTTTACGCATCCAGGGAATCACGTCGGGGTCACCACTGAAAACCCAGAGATAGGCCCAACACCGGAATCCTAGTCTCGTGCTCTGCTCCTTAGCTCTGGACTGTAGAAAACATTTCATTTTGCATCCTAATTTACCAAGTTTCCGTATTATGATGGGATCTCAGTCGTAGACCTCCCTAGTCCCAGGATAATTGTGTGATTGCACTCAATTAATATAAACTGCTCTTATTATGAATATTCCAACAATATCGGTTAAGTCTGAGTCCAGCTGTCAAGGGTTTTATATCCATTTACTTGTAGAACTGATTTGCACGCGGCCGACTAATTTCTTTGTGCATGTCCATCCCATATGAGAGACGTCTAGAATAAATCAGAGGTTAAAGTTGCTGGAAGGTACCATACTTATGAGATCCTAAGCCCCATACACTTTACCCCTATTCGACTGCAATAGGAGGCGAGAGGTGTATGTCGAGAGCTACCCCCAAAAGATCTGATCACCCCGCTTAAGTTCCAGTTTACGATAACATATTTTTATCCTAAGTAGACACCATTGACACTCGGGCTGACCCGAAGTATAGCGTCCCACTCCACATGGAGAAATGTCCTTGGAGCTGCTACGTTTCGACAGTACAATAACCTTATGAAGGAATAAACGGGATCTACAACAAAATATAGATCAATGAAAGTTTTATTACAAGACAAATCTAATTATACGACAAAGTACAATGTTGAAAAAGTCAATGCTACCTAATTAAGAGGAAATGGTTACATGGACACTAGGTCCACGGGAGCCCTTTAGCGGGGTTTAAACTCAAAGATTTGATCATTACACCAAAGTTTAATACCTAGGTATCTCGTGGGACGACCCCAGCCAGGGACCAATGACGTGCCGGCATTTACCTGGGCTGGGCTTAGAACAATGGCGCGGGGTTGGGTTGTAACCAACACCGTATCCAAATCCTATGATTCTAAATCTTTAATAAATTCACTAATTGCAGTTTCAAAACCAAGACCTGTTCACCACCCGAAGTATTTCCATCAGATTGATACTAAACACATGCATAGAATTTCAAACACATCATAGTAAGCATTTAAAACAAGCATATTAGATCTGGCGGGAGTTTCAGTCTCTGCGTGGGCACGGGAGGTGCGCGCATGCAGGGACAAATGGCCGCTGGCCAAGATGCGCTGGGAACGCACACCGGGGGGTGCGCGCTTTTAACGCCGGGAGGTGCGCAATGCATACAGGTGACCGGAGGTTTTTGGGCGGTCCCCCCGAAGGGGGCCCTCTGTCACACAGTGCTTTTGAGATCCAGATGTCAGATATGCAATGTTTATCTTTGAAGTCAACAGAAAACTCAGAGCAGTAAAACAAAGGCGAAAGGTTGTAAACAAAGGCGTTGAAATAAGGAAAAGAAACGCAAACAAATGTTAATAATACCGTGCCCGTGAGCCAGCGGCGCTGTGAATTCAGTGCCTCTTCGTCAAGGCCCATATGGGGCAATCTTACATCTTGGACCCGCTGCCAGTACCGCTGATGCTGCTGACACCCCGTCTAACACCTGTGGGCGGCTCACACTTAGCGCAGTCGAACCACCGGCCACCAATACATTACAGCATGCCTGCACACAAACATGCGCCCATAAGTTAACCTGGTTTACTACGGAACCAAGTTCTTGGAATACCCCCCCACCCCACCCCCATTGTGTGTGTGTGTGTGTGTGTGTGTGTGTGTGTGTGTGTGTGTGTGTGTGTGTGTGTGTGTGTGTGTGTGTGTGTGTGTGTGTGTGTGTGTGTGTGTGTGTGTGTGTGTGTGTGTGTGTGTGATTATAATATTTGCCTGAGCGTATGCAGCTGAAGAAAAGTCCATGCACTGTATGTTGGAGGGAACTCGGCAAACGCTCTGAAGCAAACAAACAGGGGCACAGTATGTCCGCTTCATGAATCATGGGTAGAGTGGGGAGTAGCTGCACAGGTGCAATTGAGTGAGTGAGTACAGGAAAGCTCTGTTCAGCTGACAGAACTCTTGACACAATTTGCTTACAAGTACAGCAAAGGACAATGCTGAACAGTGCCCTCTTCTGGTAGATCAGGAGTGATACACAAAGTAGATGAAGCCCTTTTGGTTTTCAACAAGAGTACATACATGTGAGTTATCACCATGCTGTGGGAGCACAAGACTCTTTACGAAGGAAAAACCGGACATACATTATGGGCATACATTTCTGGACATAATAGTGGACACACGTTATCTGGACATATCGCTAATTCCATCCATTCATCACTGTTTTGATATTTTTTCTCTTGGCCTTTGTTTTCATTTCTGGATACCAGACAAACAGAAAGCAAAACTATTTGAATAATATTCCGTGTTGCAGGATTACTACTAAGCGTGTACTTGTGTACTAATAGCATAACAGTCTTAATATTAGCAGCACTCATCTGTCTGAAATCTGTTGGAGCACACCAATGATACTTATGTAGACCTCCTTGGAGCACACACAATATTGGCAAGACAGGGTTAGACTTTACTTGACGTGTCGCTGCATTACACATTCATAGCAGCTGTTATACACTTTGCATGAAGGGTTCATGACCGTTTCGCAAGACATTCATACCAAATCTTTCATAAACATGGAAGACAAAAGGACAGCAACTTGTCAAAATAAAAGTTAAGCAATTGCAAAACAGCATTGCTACTTTTGTGCTTCTTTGTTTCACTTTTATTTTGACAATAGCTGTCCTTCCATCCCCTAGGTAAGTGTTTCCCAACCAGGGGTACGTGTACCACTAGGGGTACGCGAGCACACTGCAGGGGGTACTTGGAAAGATGCAATTTTAACAAATGTATGGAGCTTAGTTACATTGAAATAGAGAAAGCTATATAGAATATGATTTACGGGGTACTCATGGCACAACAAACAGGCTTAAGGGGTACACAATACAAAAAAGGTTGGGAAACACTGCCATAGGTTCATGAAAGGTTGTATGAGTGGGCCATGAAACAATAATGAATGCTTCATACAGACTTTTTAACAGCTGCTATGAATGTGTTATGCAGGAACATGTCAAGTAAAGTGTTACCCAAGACAGTTTTACATGATTAATAATTTTTGTTCACACAGCTCATCTATGAATTGCTGCGCACTAAGTGTTTGTACTGACAACTCTCACAATTTGCAGATTATAAAATACATACATAAAATGGACATTTAACATTTTATGTACAGCAGTGACGATTCTCAGCCATCTGTTCAAACTGTGTCGAATAGAGGTGTGGATGACAGGAAGCACTGAAGGCGGTTGTTATTATTGGTGTGTAGATAGAACTTTGGTTCATCGCCTTGTACTACTAGACCAGTGTTTCCCAACCAGGGGTACGTGTACCACGCGAGCACACTGAAGGGGGTACTTGGAAAAATTTAATTTTAACAAATGCATGGATTATAGTCACACTGGAATAGGAAAAGCGATGTAAAACACAAGTTAGGGGGTACTCGTGGCACAACAAAAAGGCACGGGGGGTACATGAGACAAAAAAGGTTGGGAAACACTGTACTAGACCATCCCTAACTGCAAAATAAGTGTTTTTGGTCTAGCCTCGCACTACAGGGGATAATCGTAGCTGAGCCATGCATGTCCTCAAATTACAATGTTCTGTATAGATTTGAATCTGTGTTTCAAGTCATTTGGGTGGACTTAGCACTGTGCCTTTGCCTATGGTGCGAGCCCAGGCTCTACCCTGTACATTTCATGGTAATAATCTGGCTTGACAGGCTTCAAGTTTGACATACAAGTAGAGCTGAAACAGCAACTGACGCCATCTTTTTTACTGTGTGCCCCCTCATACCCCTCCACCTCACACCTCACCTAACCTCACTCCTCTCCTCTCCACCTCACACCTCACCTCACCTCACTCCTCTCCTCTCCACTCCACACATCACCTAACCTCACTCCTCTCCTCTCCACTCCACACATCACCTAACCTCACTCCTCTCCTCTCCACTCCACACATCACCTCACCTCACTCCTCTCCTCTCCACTCCACACCTCACCTCACCTCACTCCTCTCCTCTCCACTCCACACCTCTCCTCTCCACTCCACACCTCACCTCACCTCACTCCTCTCCTCTCCACCTCACACCTCACCTCACCTCACTCCTCTCCTCTCCACTCCACACCTCACCTCACCTCACTCCTCTCCTCTCCACTCCACACATCACCTAACCTCACTCCTCTCCTCTCTCCTCTCCACACATCACCTAACCTCACTCCTCTCCTCTCCACCTCACACCTCACCTCACCTCACTCCTCTCCTCTCCACTCCACACATCACCTAACCTCACTCCTCTCCTCTCCACTCCACACCTCACCTCACCTCACTCCTCTCCTCTCCACTCCACACATCACCTAACCTCACTCCTCTCCTCTCCACTCCACACATCACCTAACCTCACTCCTCTCCTCTCTCCTCTCCACACCTCACGTATCCTCACTCCACTGTACTCCTCTCCACTCCACTCCACCTCTCTCCACTGCACCCCTCTCCACCCCACTCCACAAATCACCTAACCTCCTTCCACTCCTCTCCACTCCACCTCACTCCACTCCACTCCTCGCCTCTCCACCCCACACCTCACCTAACCTCACCTCACCTCACTCCACTCCACTCCACTCCTCCCCACACCACACCACACCTAACCTCACTCCCATCCTCTCCACTCCACTCCTTCGCTCATCCCCCCCTTCCACCACCCCTCTCCAGGAAGTTGCACCAGCAGTTTGAGATGTACAAGGACCAGGTGAAGAAGATCGGGGACGAGGCGCAGACCACCCCGGAGGCAACCCAGAAGGCCGACTCGCCCACCTGCGGCATATGCCACAAGACCAAGTTTGCCGACGGCTGCGGCCACCTCTGTTCCTATTGCCAAACCAAGTTCTGTGCTCGCTGTGGGGGACGTGTCTCCCTGCGCTCCAATAAGGTACACACACGCACACATGCTCACATGCACACACACACACACACACACACACACACACACACACACACACACACACACACACACACACACACACACACACACACACACACACACACACACACACACACACACACACACACACACACACACACACACACACACACACACACACACACAGCAAAAAGTACACAGACTGTACTCATACACAGCATATGGTTCACCTAGCCACTCCACACAATCAGACCGTACAATACACCGTACACTTTCACACTGAGGTGTTCATTTGAAATCATGTAAATCCAATACTCATTAGTACATTTTTTTAACACACTAACACATTTAGCACTCTAACAAATTTCAAACTCTTTCTTTCTTTCTTTCTTTCTTTCTTTCTTTCTTTCTTTCTTTCTTTCTTTCTTTCTTTCTTTCTTTCTTTCTTTCTTTCTTTCCTTCTTTTACTTCTCCAGATGCTATTGATCCATTTACTGAAATGGCAACATTTTGTCATCTTTTGCTGACTAACTGTTTATAAATGAATTCCTTTTCACGTGACACTATTATGTATTCTGTAGGTTGCCTGTTGGAGAGCCTTCTAATCCCGCCTGTACTGTATTTCCTCCCCTTAGCAATAAGTGTAGGAGATGACAGAAAGCATGCATAGATGCTCTGGAGTAATGCAAGCCTGTACAGCAGGGGTATTCAATTAAATGTCATCGAGGGCCAGTTTTTCGAATTCCTCCCAGTAAAGGGGCCGAACATGGAATACGCATGTATGTAACCTCATGCAATGTCCAAAGTGAGGGTGCGAAACAAGCGGATAACTTTCCAGACAGAAGAGATACTCACTTTTCTATTTCTTAGTAGCCTTGATGGTCTATTATGAGACATTTCAGATAAGATATCACTCTCATGTGCGTAGGAAAAATATCCCTAACCTGAAGTTTTAGTGATCGCAAATTCCGCACGAACACTGATAGCACACATGTTTACTTTCATTTTGTTCTGACATCATGGGGGGCCAGAACCTTGCCATCCAAGGGCCGCATCTGTCCCCAGTGCCGCCATTTGAATAGCCCTGCTGTACAGTACCATGCTTATATAAGCATTTTGAGAGAGAGAGAGAGAGAGAGAGAGAGAGAGAGAAAGAGAGAGAGAGAGAGAGAGAGAGAGAGAGAGAGAGAGAGAGAGGAGCCTTAATATGCTCCATTATCTGCTGTGCTGAAGCTCAGGTCAGACAGTCTCACAGGCAGAGGTATCAAAAATCCGGTTCAGAAGTAAAAATCCTGCCACAGTTTCCATCTAACACAGGTGACCTCACAGGGTAACTGTTCCCGAGAGGACAGTAAAGGAGGAGACGGTTTGTACACAGTTAAGAAATGCAGTGTTCATTCAACACTTAGAGAGTCGATTTTAACATCTTCCATATTGTATTTGGTCCCAGAGTACACTCTAAGTGTTGAATTAACACTACATTTAAACTGTGAAGTAGTCATATGTCGATTATGTGAAGGTGGTTATAAGCTGCTGTCCCATGGCTGCCATGGCCTTTCAACAGACTAGGAGAACGAATGGAGTTCAGTGAGAGAGTGACGCCCATTGGACTGGAGTGTATCTCACTTTGTTGCATTGTTGACACATGCAACTATTTATCTCGATCACCATGTAGAAAATCTTCGCTCAGCTTGTTTGGATCTGCTTTAGCTGAAGTAGCACTCTATGACCACTAGGAGGCGATATATACTCAGTGAAGCCGGAGTCATTATTCGCCTCTATACTAGTGTGGCTGTGCACTTCTGAAGCTCACACGCCAGCATCCTCTTATCTTAACCTTTCCATGTCTCTCCCTCCGTGCCACCGCCGGCGCTTTGAGCTCTGCTACTCTTAATAATGAGCTTTGCTGTTTTGTCTTTGCTTTAATGAAGTGTGTGTGTGTGTGTGTGTGTGTGTGTGTGTGCGTGTGCGCTGCGTCCGTGTGTGAGTGTGTGTGTGTGTGCGTGTGTGTGCGTGCGCGCGCGCGTTACTGTTACGTGTTTTTGAGAGTGTGTTCTTAACGTCTTAACTGCTAAATGTTGTTCTGTCACTTTTAATAATTTCTCCTTTTTTTCTCCTGTCTTTTGTTTTCACTCTCCCCCCTCCTCTGTTTATACTTTTTATTTCAATCTCTCTCTCCTCTATCTCTCACACTCTTTCCCCCCACTGTCCACTTCCATCTCTCTCTCTCTCTCTCTTGCTCTCTCTCGCTCTCTGCTGCATTCCTATTTGGAATTGCAACAGGAGGACAAAGTGGTTAGCATCTCTTTTTTCTACTAATGGATGTTTACAAACAACCAAATTCAAAACATGCTACTCAGTGTTCCCATGGAGTAACCCAGTAGGAAATGGGGATGTACAGTAAGGTGTAACTCAATAAGTGTAAAGCAGTGGTCTTGCTCCTCGTGGTTTTATTGTCAGGATGGAACAGTTTGTAACATTTTCACATGGCCAAAAAATTGGCTGAAGATGCCGTTTTATGTTGACTGAAAGAGACACTAATATGCAGCAGTGGATATATTTGTGTTGCAGTTGGACGTTATGAATCAGGTGTGTGTCAGACTTTGTTTTAAATCAGGGGTGTCGAACTTCGAGCTCTACAGCAGTGAATATAATTGTGTAGAAACATGAAGTAAATTGAACAATGGCGTTGGAGTTTAGAAATAGACAGCTGAAACAAATTATTGGATTGGGCCTTTTCCCCCATTTTTTTCAATATGGTTTTGCTGCTCATCTTTCTCAAAGACATATTTCACAAGTCCTTTGCCTCCAACAACAACTTACAGGTACATGCATATACAGTAGGCCTATATTGTACATTATGTAGATGGTACAGGCTACATTTTACCCTCCATATTCTAATCCAATAGGTATTTTCCAGTTTTTTTTTTCGGTTGCACGGCAAGATTGTGACTCATATCCAAACTCTCACAACAGTAGGGCAGTATTTGCAGCAAGTGAATAGGCATAGCGATAGGTGGTGTCATTTAGATTTGTAGGTCTGGATTTTCAGGTAAATAAAAACGAGATGGGAAATTTCAAATTTGCTAAGATCAATGTTTCATTTCGGTTGCCGAAGAGCCTCCTGCGCTTGTAAGCGGAGTAGCGGAGGAGTTAGCAAAGGAAAGAAAGCAGGCCATATCTCAAGCCAAGAGCAATGCATCTGCTGCTCTGCTGCGGTTATTCTGATTTAAGGTGTAGCCAAGTATATGATCATTTATCAGGGCCACATGGGTTACGCTTCATTGCCTTTGCACTTATAATTTCCTCAAGAACCGTTCCTGTAAACTTTGTGTGAGACTGTTATCTCATCCGGAAGCAGACTAAAACTAGTTAGAGAAAGTTCTGCAATGTATTGCCCTTTGCCTGTGTTCTCTTACCAGGCCCAGAAAATGGAGCTGATTAGGATTGGCTGGTTTAGTGAATGGCTTGAAACAGATACTATCTGGCAGGACTTTTGAACTCTGAATGAATACTGAATACGTTTCGAACCCTTGGTTTGTGGCCATTGACTTTAGGTGGCTGACGTAAGGATTTCTGGCTTGCCCACATGCAGACTTGTCTCAGCATTAAATGCACCATGGACGTTAGGTCGCATCTCATCAACAGCAACAATCCACTTTAATTACCTGGATTACTGATTTTGTGTGTGAGGGAAGGTCATACGATGTAAGGGTTTAGTTTCCTTTATTTGTTAGGGACAGATAGCCTACGTAACATGTAGGTTGAATGACAGCCATACAGCAAGCATCATAGCATTTATAGCAAAAAGCTAGGGGATACAAGGATAAGAGAATACGGCAGTGGTGTAGTCTAGGCCTACGTAGAACGTGGGTATACACAGTACACCCACTTCTAAATTTCAGGGATTTCAGTATACCCACTTAAAATTGATTGATCCATTGTTTTGAATATCACAAATATATACAGTATACCCACTTAAAAAAATGCTCAAATATAGGCCTACAGTATACCCATCATAAAAAAGTAAACTACACCACTGGAATACGGTACTAATTTGGCAGTTGGAATCATCTGAGCTTGCTAACATGGGCAACATAACTAGCCGTGAAGTGACATTCTGTCATTAGTGTCTAAATCCAGCAACTGAATAGGAACTTTTCAGCATGTTTGTGACGGTGCAGTTGCCCCCATCCATTTAGCACTGTCACTCTAGAGGACCTGTGTTCAAAGGAAGGCATGTCCTGCCCAGAGTCTGTGGCGGGTGCACCTTGCCTACCACTGGCAAGGCTGCACACTGCCATTGTGTGCCCGAGATAATAGCGCCGTGATCCGATTTCCTCGATACACACAGATGGCCACGGTGCCCTACGAGAGAGAGCACACCCGTCCACCGCAAGGTTCACCACAAGTTCTGGCCGTCACACACCTGACTGCTCCTCCACGGCCTGACTGACGTGCATGCAGGTGGGATGGCCGTCTGGACCCCATATGCAGCTCTCAAACCCTCCACACCCCCCCACTCCCGTCCCGCTTGTCTACACCTCTGCCTGCATTCCAGCTGCTCCTCGGAGGGGCATGAGTGGAGGGTGGGAGCGCTGGAGCCGAAAAACAGCCAGAGTTTCTTTTCTTCTGCTGTCTCACTGGCCAGTCAGCTTGGCCAGTGTTGTGCCTTGGCTTGGTCCTCTTGGCCCCTCTGACATATGCCTGGCCACTTGTGTCTGGTTGCGGAACTTGAAGACCTGGTGTGGGGGTCATGGATTAAGTTCCCAGAGTGTACTCAGTGACCAGATTCGTTTACAGGCCCAGGCAGGCACACGATGTCACTTGTAGCGGACTAGTTGTGTGTAATTGTGCCAGTGCCAAAGAGCTAAAGAACATCTGTAGCTGTCAACTCTTCAAATACGGTAGTTCACATCTCTATTCCATTAAAATACAGAAAACAACATAGCTGAAAAATGTTGTGAAGGAACTTCAAGATTCAAGATTGTTTATTCACGGTTCACGATTCACAATTTGTCTTGGACATTCACAAAACAGATAACACATAACAGCGTCAATAGGCTTAGAGTACTGGTTGGCTGAATTGTAGCTTACACCTCGCTAGTTCTTAACATAGGCTATGAAAACATCGAGTGAAAGCGTTGGCTTTGGTACAATAAAACAAGCCAAATCTGTATTCACACCGTTCACCGCAACCCTAAAACAGACGAATGCCCCGATCGTATTCCTGTCTGTAATGTCCGACACTAGGGCGTGTTAATATTGATGGCTTTTTTGGGAACAAGATCCACCTTGCCACAGCTGTTGGCGTTTGAGTGAAGAAAGGCAACGCTGACGGGAAAAGTACGGATTTCACCACTGCTGTCTCTTTCACTGACACATTAGCTAGGAAGGATGACTTCCTCGGATTTAGCCAAGACAGAGTGACACTTTCATTAAGCTACAGTACGGTTAAAACACGCATAGGCGCTATGTTCCTTATCCGGTCGCGTCCTTACTTGCGAATCTAGTGAAATAGGCCTACCTGACGAAAAACAACAAACGGAAATAAGACAAAACAAAATGAATGTCGTGAATATTGAAGTGCGCACTACTCGATTCTTTTGGAAAGTTGGATGCCATCCACTCGGGTGTTGTCATCGCGCATTCCCGCGCGAGACGTGTTAGCAAGTCTCGCGCTGTAATTTAACCTTCGTGCTGTTTTTGTCGTTGGGAAATGGGAAATCACAACTCTGCGTGGACATTTTATGTTTTCGAAGTGTAGTATGTAGAGTATGCACAATCATCTGTCTGCAATCAGATGACGAGGTCCCAGAGCACGCAGATCTTCAGCAGCTGGTCGAGGAGGGAGATTCAGTGGGTGCACGCGCCACAATGCCAGATGTGAACTGTCCATGGTTCTGAACTCATTGTCTTCGCGCCAACCGTTCCTCCCTTCGCCTAAAAAGTCTTCATTCACAAAGGAGGACTGTTTTCATCGTTGAATACGTGTTTAGCCCTATTTGTCAAGATGGGTAAGTGCTTTCCTACAGTTTTAAAACTTGAATATATCCCAATGAGGCGATATTTAACCAAGTTGGTGAATTCGGTGATAAGATTCAATATTTTAAATAGAAATAGAAGTGAGTGACACAATGCGATAAAACTAACCGAATGGCAACATTCAGAAACAATTAACAGCCTGCACAATAGGCTATTCCCATATCGGGGCTCTATATTTGAAACTCCGTCAATGGGCGTTGGAGTATTTTTGACACTTCTGCTTACAGTGTTTGTGGCGCATTCACTAAATGATATTACTGGAATATCCCACCATTTAAGCAAATTATTTTCATGAGCACGCTAATGGATTCTCATTCTACCTTGAAGAGAATAGCATGCATAAATATGCATGTCGCTAGTTGTGCTCCAAAATTAGAACATAATTAAATCCTAATGTTCCTCAAAGTTGGGGTCTGACATGTGAATGAATGATAGCTCTGGTACCTCACTAGTGTGACTGTACACATACACACATGGTATGCAGGACATGCATTTGGACTGCTATTGTAATGTGAACCAGCACAAATCTAGGAGCAGTTTGTAGCTCAACTTGATGGGTCGGCCATTTTGGCAATTCACTAGACAGAAGCACAACTGACCTTACCTGAGAGTGACCTCTAGGTTTAAGCATTATTTTCATCCATTGCCTAGATTTTTCACTGCATGCTTATGGCTGTAGTCCAGTTGCTGATTGACAGATTGATTGGGATGGGGCTGCTTGTTGCTTAGCGTTACAAGTCCTTAAAATATCGCATTCATCAGTTCATCACTTTCTTCAGAGACTTAAACTTTGATAAAATAACTACCAAAACTATCAAAAGTCATGTGCGATGTGATGGTCTTGCTGTGTTGGGCTAAATATTGTTTCATGCTTGATAGCATTTCGTTCTCAAGGGTAGCCATCTTGAATTCCTTGTTCAGGTAGTACCAGTGAGCAACACACTACCTGGTTGGCCTGCCTTTATCACAGCCCGGGAGCTGGAGCATGGCATTCTGGTTATTTGAAAGTAGTTACCTGAATGTGTTGAATTTGTTCCACATAATAGAGTTTAGTAATATCTGCCTTGGTAATCTTACACAATATATTCACGCTCATTTAGCTAACATGCAATTGCTTGAAGAGGGCGCAAGTAAAACTCTGCAAATGTGAACTGTGCAGGAGCTTTCTTGTCTTAAAGTTAAGTTAATTTAACAACCAGCTTATTTTGAGTGTGGAATGGATCAGGGTTTTACGTAGGTGAAAGTTTAGATTAGGGCAGTATTAGTACATAGGTCATTTTGGTGAAGCAGCCCATTTAGAACAGCACCCACCAGAGTTCCCAGATGTACAGCAACTGATGATTTCCAGCACAATTAATAGTCAAAAGTACTAAATTCCACCCAATTTAAAGGAAATTCTATTGATTTCTATTGCCACAAATATACAGAAAAACCTGCCCAATGCCATTTTTTTTAACAATTGCAGATCCTAAACAGTCCGATTGTTGCAGGAAACTACTCGCCCAGTTCAGTCCAGGTGAAGGCTGGCCCCGCAATGCGATACCCATGACAGTTCACTCACCGCTGCATGAATATTTCACCTTGACGCATCTTTTAATTTAGCCCGAGCTCTTTGTTTGGTATGGCTCTTTATAACAGGCTCCCCCCTCATCAGAGCTTACGACTCTCAACATGCCTGAATGAGTGGATGTTTCAGCGGCATACTGACAAACAATGCCCCCGATAAGCCAGCGGATAAACTCAGACCTTTGAAGGCCTATAACAGACAACAAGAGTTGGTTTCTTTGTTACATGGTCATTTAAAGGTGCACCGTGTAATATTTTTAACAGTTCATTTCCAGAATCGATGCTGCCCATTCACAAATGTTATTCTTTTAACTAATAGTTACCACCACCATGAAATTCTAAGTATTCAATATGGCTGAGAAAATTGCACTTTTCATACATGAAAAGAGGGATCTCCTCTATGGTCCGCCATTTTGAATTTCCAGAAATATAATTTTTTTGCTGCAAAACTTAGTGTGCTTTGGTCATACTGGTAAATATTGGTTTATTATTCAGACAATATGCACGGAAAGCTCAAATTTAGCAATAGGCAGCACAGTTTCAATGAGCTGCATAGTTGCAATACCTACTCTGGCC
The DNA here is from genome assembly GCF_034702125.1 of Engraulis encrasicolus. Classification (NCBI taxonomy): domain Eukaryota; kingdom Metazoa; phylum Chordata; class Actinopteri; order Clupeiformes; family Engraulidae; genus Engraulis; species Engraulis encrasicolus. The sequence continues at coordinate 23,322,245 of NC_085861.1, read as the reverse complement.
ACTCTACCCCACCATCTTACAAGGCGCACCTTTAAACTTGCACAAGTAAAGTAGCATGAGACATGACTCATACTTTTCAATGATGAACATACACTGTGATACGTGGTATGTTAATATACTGTATGTGCAAATAAATCCTAAGCTTATATAAGTTACTCAACAAGATACTAATGAAATCCAGTCACATGTATTCACCCCTATATATTATAAGCAGAAAAGACTGTAAAGGCTTGTACATGCATAAAGGGCAAATCACATGTCATGTGTCATTTTGACACAAAAAATCAGAAGTCCTGAGTGTGGTTCACATTGACAGTGTGGTTCATATTTTTTTATTAATGCTACTTCTGGTCAACATACATTACATCAAAAGTGGAGAAGATGCGCTCACACTATCGCCTAAATAGGCTATTTTAACAGTTCTTAACTGGGTACACCTACCACCTATGGGTGCAAACGCCATTACACACTGAAGAAGGGCTCTGCCCGAAACATTCGTGGGCGAATAAACAAAGAAAAAATCTGAAGAGTGCTGTCCTTCGCTTCATTCCACATACAGTACATGCAATTTACAATCATAGTAATATCGTTCTTGTAGGTCTCATTCTTGGCCTCCAGCAGCGAGCGATGTTGCAGTTGTTATATTCTGGCAGTATGGACTTTGTTCTTCTTTTCTCTGTACAGTATTTCCTTTTGTTGTTGTTATCCGGCTGCTCTACGGGAGCATCAGAGAGCTCTGTCAAAGGGGGCTGTATGCTCCCTACTCCTCTTCATCTGAGTGGCCCTCTATGTTGTACTTGTAGTGGCTTAGATGTTGCTCTTAGTGACAGCATTTACCCTCCCGGCTGCTTTGACAACCTTGTCACAACACTGCAGTGGTGGTTTCTGACCACAAGAGGAAACACTGAGCGGGAGGACCGTGTGTGTGTGTGTGTGTGTGTGTGTGTGTGTGTGTGTGTGTGTGTGTGTGTGTGTGTGTGTGTGTGTGCGTGCGTGTGTGTGTGTGTGCGTGCGTGCGTGCGTGCGCTTTTGTCCATGCATGTGTTTTGTGTGTGTGTGTGTGTGTGTGTGTGTTTGTTTGTTTTCCTTCCTCAGAAAAGTGCAAAAGGCTCTGATAAAAACATTTATATATTCAGTAACCACCCAGTTGTCAAGTAGGGCATAATACTACTTACCATAACAGTTGTTCTGTTTGCTTTTTGTCAAAGATATCTAACACCAGTTATATGTAATGGCACTTGACAAATATGAACAACAATAATAACTAATTCATGGAAAAATCTTTTGCTGGTGTAAGATATTACAATTAACCTGACCTAAACCTAACTTGAACACTAACCTAATAGGTTTTGTTTTTTAGATGACTGACAATGTCACCATATATTTGCAGCAGGGATGGAAAGGTATGGAGAAATTCAAATTGAAAAAAACCCCCAAATAAAATGTAAATAAATGTGCAAAAAATACACATACTGTAGAAAGAAAAGAGAAAGAAAGAAAGAAAGAAAGAAAGAAAGAAAGAAAGAAAGAAAGAAAGAAAGAAAGAAAGAAAGAAAGAAAGAAAATATAAACTTATCAGTAAAAGTGGTGTAGCCTCTTTATGCAGACGGGCCTGCCGACAGGCCCATTCCTGAAAAGACTCAACTACATCATAACAACATTACTGTGACATTACTGAGATTAAGTCTTCACTACAATTTTGCTGACTTTAGTAAGGTTATAACAGACTCGCGCAGAGGACCAGATGTTTGCCTGTCTGTTCTGATACTGGGGCTACAGTACAACTGGAGGTGGAGGCAGGGACGGAGCTATAGGGAGGGCGAGCAGGGCACTTGCCCCTGGGCCCAGGGCCCTCCCGTGTTGGTGGTGGGGGCCCTATTGTGAGCTTGGCAAGCTGTATAGGGGGTCCTATAAGTGTCTTGCCCTGGGGCCCTGTGTGCAATTGTTCCGCCACTGGGTGGAGGTATAACTATCAAGGTACAGCTGAAGCAGTAATGCCCCATAAGCAGAGCATGTTTCCTGGGGAGCTAGTGTGTAGCCTCTGGGGGTGGGGGTGGGGGGTGTCTCCCCCAGGTCCTCTTGGCAAATAGAAGAGAGTCTATTTTCGGCTGCTCAGGTTCAATGACTATGAAATGTGCAAATGCAGGGAGTGATGTCCCTGCCTGTGGAATGGGGGAGGGGGGCAGGAGTGTGTGTGTGTGTGTGTGTGTGTGTGTGTGTGTGTGTGTGTGTGTGTGTGTGTGTGTGTGTGTGTGTGTGTGTGTGTGTGTGTGTGTGTGTGTGTGTGTGTTTGCGTGTGCGCGTGTGTGTATACGTGTGTTGTAGAGGGAGATTGTGCTTCTCTCCGGCTCTACCTCCTCCCCCAACACCTCCTAGAGTGTCACTCAGGCGTGAAGAGGGAAGCTGCAGAGAGAGAGAGAGAGAGAGAGAGAGAGAGAGAGAGAGAGAGAGAGAGAGAGAGAGAGAGAGAGAGAGAGAGAGAGAGAAAGAGAGAGAGAATGGATAAGAAGGAGGGGGGTGGTTGGGTAGGGTGTGTTTGTGTTGGGGGGGGGGGGGGGGTTTCCACTGATCTATACAGTAGGCAAGTCAGATGTAGCTGCCCAGGGGGAGAGGAAAGCTGTGCGTGCCCCTGACCATGTTGGAGAGCACATCATAGGGAGGGTGCATAGCCTCCCCAACCCCTCTCACCGGCCACATGCACAGGCCTTCAGTCGCGGGCACTACAGTATTCTAGTGTCTGCTGCCTCTTCTCCTCTTCCACCACACAGTATGTTTCTCTCCAGGAATAATTAGAAATTTCCCCCTGCCCAAACGTGACGTGTCTTTTTCTCGATTGGTGTATGTGCCAACTAGTCCAATTCACGTGACGGCAGAGTATATGATTTAGTGTAGTTTTTTTTGCAGAAACCGTACATGAATGCACTCAAGGGAGTGCACAGAATAGGAAGAAACAAACCTTCCTAAAGAAATACTGATGGCAAAAGTTTGCGGCAACATGGCTTTGCTGACGGTTAGTAAATAGGGAGAGGCCTAGGTGTAGGCGAATGCATCAACATGAGACACCACGGGGTACCCCTCAGCGTCAAATATTGCCAAGTGGTTAAATGGTGTCCAACATTGATGCCAAGGGTGGGAGACTAAGTTGCTGAAGGCACCATACCCTGACCTCTGTTCATGGAAGAAGGTGTTTAATGGGGGGCAGTGCCTGTTCCTCGACTTGGCCTTGCTGTTAATTGCACTTGTGCGAGAGCGCTTAAAAAGTAGGTCACATTTGTTCATGTAAGTTTACACAAGCAGGCAGCACCTCTATATGTGTTAAAAGAACAAGGCTGTGTCAAGGAGGGGAATGTTACATCCTCGTTAGTCGAAGGAAGGAGTTTGTGTGTGCGCGTGTGTGTGTGTGTGAGTGTGTGTGTGTGTGAGAGAGAGAGAGAGAGAGAGAGAGAGAGAGAGAGAGAGAGAGAGAGAGAGAGAGAAGAGAGAAAGCTATTACACAAAACAGGGTGTAGCCATACAAGAGGAGGAGGCATTGCGCTCTGCGCCACTTAGCGAGACAAAAACACATTCCTGTGTAGCACAAGGACCGTTGAAGGGGTAGAGTTTCAATATCCCATTGTTGTGGTCGGTTCCCGTGAGTGGCAAGGATCCCTTTTCGGCAGTCGTGGCTTCATCGCTCCCCCTCACAGGCCGTTTCTCAAAGTGAAGAGGGATGCCCTTGCTAGTGTGAGTAATGAAACAAAGAAAGTTGGTGTCTGCGCCTTAACTTAGGATCGCTTGTTGCTTGGTGCGACTGCTCATCAAGAATAGTGATACTAGGACAGTCAAAAAGATGAGGTGTACACAAGACTTGCAGGTTCAAAAAGTGTATTGTGGCCGACAAATTAAAAAAAGAAGTCAACAGAAAATATCTGGAGCTACAAACGTTTCGGACCTAGTCCATTATCAATGTCTCCAGTAGCTTTGTAGTTTGTAGCTCCAGATATTTTCCGTTGGCTTTTTTTGTTAATTTGTCGGCCACAATACACTTTTTGAACCTGCAAGTCTTGTGTGCGCCTCATCTTTTTGACTGTCCTAGTGTGAGTAATGCCCATTTTTCACGTCATCGCGACTGGCCAAGAGCTGTTCCAAAGAGAAGTACAGTACGCCTCAAAATTCTACCAAGTGCCACACTCCCGATCCGTAGAATTTTCCATTACAAAATACCCAGAATCCTTCATGTCTCCACACTCAGGCTAGGCTATTTATTATGGGTGCGGGAAAGCCATGCATGTTTCAAACACAATATGTATGGTACAGTATGTTGTTGTTAGCTTAAAATAACTCAATTCAACTTGGTCATTGTTTGTAGTCATTACGTTTGTATTGCTTTTTAGAGCTTTTGACTACAGGCAATTTGTGTACTCTGTGTTATAAATTGACTTCAGCATTTTCGTTGTTTACTTGTTGTTTACAACTTGCATCACAGCTATAACGTTCGCTTCCACACTTTCAAGCCTGTGCCATTCTTGATCCTTTGAAATGCTTGTGAGGTTTTGAGCCTCGTCTTGCGAGGGTGCGACGTCAAGGCTGTGCCACTCCAAGGGGCGCCCACTTCACTTTGACAAGCTGTGCCAGTCTTTATCCAGTGCACCGCGGTTGCCACGCCTTGGCTACTGCCACGCCTTGGCTACTGCCATCATCATCCTCTTTGGCAACGAGCACCACAGGGGCCGGGCCGACTCTCATCTCTCTCTCTTTCTCTCTCTCTCTCTCTCTCTCTCTCTCTCTCTCTCTCTCTCTCTCTCTCTCTCTCTCTCTCTCTCTCTCTCTCTCTCTCTCTCTCTCTCTCTCTCATCTCATCTCATCTCTCATCTCCCTCCTCTCTCTCTCATCTCTCTCTCTCTCTCTCTCTCTCTCATCTCATCTCTCCTCTCTCATCTCATCTCTCGCGTGCCTCCGCAGGCTGGCTCACAGTAAACCTGGCCCAGCACGCCCCTGTGTGCGTCAGAGAGGCCTCATGTCAGACAGCGAGACAGACAAGCAAGCCAGAAGGCAGCGAGGCAGACACTCCCACAAGCCTAAATCACATGCAGCAGATGTATTTTATACAAGAGCAACTGAAGGGAGGAGATAAACATGGTAGCACCAAGGCCAAGCGGATGGCACCACACAAACACCATCCTCCTCTTCCTCTTAATCAGAGATTCTTTAAGTATATAGAGATATGCCAATGTAATAGGTTGCTATGGGCACCTAACATGACCAGGTTCCGGCCTGCCTAAAGGGGCGTGTCATAATGCTCCTAGCATGGAATAGAACAGTCCTTAGGTCTGCCTAGGTCTGCCTAAAGGGGTATCCCCCCCCCCTCCCCATTACAATAATAGAACCGGGAAACAATGGGCCAATGGAACCTCTCTCTTATCTACTCTCTGTCTTAATCTTCCTCCTCCTCGAGTCCATATGGGAAGAGCTTGACCATGCGTTGACCTACTCCTCCCACCCCAAACCAGGCTATACTGTACATATCCTTTGCTCTCCACCCCATGCCTCCCGGCTCAACTTAGCTGGAGTCTCTCTTGCATTCGTGGCCAGACTGCATCTTCAGGCTGGGCCATGCCCAAAGATTCTGAATCGCTCTGCTGTACTACAGTAGAATCTGCACAGAAAGAATAAGCAATTTAACACTTGGAGAGTTGATTTAACATCTTTCCCAGTGTGTTTGATCCCAGGGTACACTCTCAGTGTTGAATTAACTCTGCATTATTTTTTTTAACTGTGTATGGCTATGCCATGCCATGCCGGGCCTGAACCGGGCCTGAGCTGCACCCGCCTGACTCTGCCGCACCACACCAGGCTGGTGTAGGCCGGGCCGCGTGCCAAGCAGGATCCAGGGCCAGACTGTATGGCCGTATGCTCGGCCTGCAGATGGGATGGGATGGGAAGCCGCTCCGCTCCGCTCACTGCTGTGTGGGAGCAGGTGGCCGAGGGGGCCCGCCCCTGTGTTACGCAGAGGGCCAGCCAGCGGGGCGTCCTCACGTCACACACACATGCACACGCACATGCACAAACACGCGCGCACACGCTCACGCACACACACACACACACACACACACACACACACACACACACACACACACACACACACACACACACACACACACACACACACACACACACACACACACAGATCATCTTCACTGAGGTGAGGTGCTGACAAGGGCAGCAGCAGTGTTAGTCAATGGAAGCAGCACAGATAAGCAACTTTGTGTTGAAATACACTTACCATGCGCATTTATAATGCTCATACGTATATACGGTACTAGGGCTGCGCAATATGATGATACATATCGTTATCGTGATACAAAAGTGTATATCGTGACCTTTCTCCTATATCGTTTATATCGTGAGAGTAATTTCATCAATTTTATACAATTTAATATAATTTAATTACATTTCATGTTGTCACAATACGCACTATAAGTTCATGTAACTGCAAAAATAAGAGTAAAAAGATCCAGTTTAAAGAAAGGGTGTTTTGCAACATGAAAAAATAAAGAGCAAATAAAGAGAATAACTGAAAACGTATGTAATTGTGCTATATCATGATATATATCGTTATCGTGATATAAAGTAATCCATATCGTGATATAGTTTTTTTTCCCATATCGCCCAGCTCTATACGGTACACATATGATCATCAATAAAAAGACCTGTTAGCAATTGTCTTTTTTGTCATAACCACAAGCACTTTGCATATAGTTCATGGATTTCTTATGTTTATGGGATGTATGGTATAGGTAGGCTTTAGGTGTCCTAAAATAGGCTACGTTAGGAGTTTATGCATTAGGGCACAATATATATTACAGTATGTTCAAACTAAGCATATGAAACCATAACAGAGGAAATTTGAGTGTTACGTACTATAAAAAAATCTCTTGAGGCAAATTTGAGTGTTACATACTATAAAAAAACTCTTGATGATTTTTTTTTTATTATTGTTTTATGGACTTTATGGACTGTATGGCTGGAGTATGAATAGAAGTACCATTATATAATTATATGCCATTGTGAATGATAAGAGACCCGTGATTCTACATAATGAGATGTGATACATTACTCTGGTACCATCATACAATATGATCTGCTTAAGTAGCATAGGATGGTGATCTATAAAAGTGATAAATGGGAAGAGAGGAGAAGACCTAGAAGTCATTTCTTAGTGGGTTACTCAAGGCTCTTGTGGAATACACAACCACGCCCTCCCTAAAGTCATCCTCATGCTTTATATATATATATATGCAGTGACTCATTCTTTAGGGCTTCCTCTCACTTAAGTGTTACTACGCCAAAACGCCATTATGTTCCTCTGTCATATCAGTGACTACTATGTGTATTTGTATTTTGTGTGTGGGGTGTCACTTTTTCCCTTTACCTGTGCGACTCCCCGTGACCCTCCAAATTTTTCCAGTTTTCTTGGATTAGCGTAAATCGTGGTGCTCTATACAAATACATATGGTCATCATTGAGTGTGGTTACATGCACAGACTATTCCGTTTTCAAATGGAATATTGTCAGTATTCGGTTTAACCCCTTAAGACGCGGCTTTATACATTTGTTGTTACCAGTATGGTAATGACCAAGTCGTGGTGCATTACTAAAGAGCCTGTGCTGTGTCATAGTATTGTAGTGCTATGGTAGGTACATTTCAATGACTATTACAGCGTGCCACTGGAGGTACGGCGCGCATTAAGGGGCTACGACATGTTCCAGAATGTTACTTTTGTCTGGAACGGCGCTCGGCAACTGGAATGTTCCTGAAACACAGTCACAAAGATTTTCTTAGTTCTAACGACTCTGACGGCCACGTTCAGAATGAATGAAAAGACTTTACGTGACTCTGGAGCAAACCTGCCACCATTCCATTTAAAATCGGCAATATGCCTGGCATGTAACTGCACTCAGTTTAGCATATCTCCTGACAAGTGACAAGTCATTTGGTCATATGCAGCAAGAAAAGCGTGAGTATGTTAGTGACAGGGGAGATGCTACTCTGTTTGAAATGACGAAGCGTTTGAGTGCGCCATGAGTGCGCGCTAAGCTCAGGAGGCCACTCCTGTGCGCACTGAAACGCTCATCAGTGTGTAGCGTTGTTCTTTGAATCGTGTCACCATCATGGTCATCATCAAATCATTCTCGCCCACTCACCCCATTACCCTCTTTTTTTCTAGTTTTACCGGGGCACCGCTAGTAACATTTGAAGCCTATATACGTATATAGAAAAAGTAATTATATTTCAACTATAGACTCCTTAACACATAATTTAACGAGAATGTCAATAGTTACTCCAAGGCCTTTAGAATCCTCTCAACACTCCTTCATGTCTGGCTGTGCCCCCGGTCAGTTCACCCCCCCTTACTTCCAATTCGCTGACCTAACCTGTCAACCATTGTACCATTATTTCCTGCCCAAAACAGGTGATGTGGGTATGCAACCTGTGCCGAAAACAACAAGAAATCCTCACCAAGTCCGGGGCCTGGTTCTACGGCGGCTCGGGGGCCACGCTGCCAGCGGGGGTGGGCGGCGGTTTTGAAGGGGGCCCTGGGGGTCTGGCTCGGCGTCGCCACGAGGAGGCTCCGCAGGAGAAGAAAGCTAAGCTCCAGGAGGCCCCGCTGCTCTACCAGGGGGCCCGGGGCCTACCCAGACAGCAGTCCCTAGGAGAAGTGCCCAGCGACAGGTCAGTCTAGTGGCCTTCTTTATTATCTTTATGTGTCAGACGGATGTTTGTGTGTGCAAGATGCATGCATGTGCAGTTGTGTGTGCTAATGTGTGCAGAAGTGTGTGTGTGTTTGTGTGTGTGTGTGTGTGTGTGTGTGTGTGTGTGTGTGTGTGTGTGTGTGTGTGTGTGTGTGTTTGTGTTTGTGTTTGTGTGTGTGTGCTTGTTAATGTGTGCATAAGTGTTTGCGTGTGTGTGTGTATGTTTGTGTATTTCCGTATATGGCTGTTTCTGAATAAGCTTGTGTGTGTACAGTATACCTTTGTGTGTCACTATCATGTTAGGTAAAGCTGATGTTTTGATGCTGCTGTTTTGAGTGTGTTGTTGCTGCCAAAGATGCTACCCTTTTGGCTTGGAGTCCTTTGGTGAAGGGGCAGAGATAAACACCTACTGTACTGTTGTCAGGCTTTGTTGAGGGGCTTACTGCGTGCAGGTGGCGCCATTGGGGGCTGCCCCCTTGCACGGGTGAGGCATGAATGCTGAATGCAATTTATTTGTGTGCAGTGAGCACTGTGTGCTGTGGAGTGCTAGCCTGATTATCGTCGACTTTCAAATCTCTTCGAGACTTGGTCTGACCAAGAGCATAACAATTAACATCTCCCAAACGGCATTTCCCAAATGGCCTCCCTTGGTTTGCTAATGATTGTTTGCTTCCCAATAAAGTGGGAGGAGTTCCCGTATTTGCGGGAACTCAGAAAGTACTTGCATTGACTCTTGACCTGACTGGTGGCAACACTGAAGCTGTTGTGTCACTAGGAGGGCACAGCCTGGCTAGTGGAGTGCTGTCTCCCAATGACAATGGGAGTTGGAGTTTCCCAGTTGGGCTTTCACTTTCACTATGGGGCATGCAAGCCCATATGTAGTATCCAGGCCACACCCTCCTAGTGACGCAACACCTTCTGTGTTGCTTCTAGTCAGGCAAAGAGCAATGTAAATATTGTTTCTGATCTCCAGAAAAATTGGGAACTCCATCCACTTTGTCGGACACTAGTCAACCAGTAGCAAGCCTAGGAAGGCAGGTCAACCATGCCGTTTGGGAAATGTTAATGGCTATGCTCTTGGTCTGACCAAGTGTCGAAGAGATTTGAAAGCTGATGATAATCAGGCTAATAATGTAGTGGCTGCACCACAGTGCCACCCATTTGTGTTGGTGTGCTGTTCATTGTGTAGGCTCTATGGCTACTACGTTGTAGGGTTAAGGTAGCGCTGTCAGCTTATCCCACAAGCCCTGCCGGACCAACTACAGGCCTCCTCTTTAATCTGTTTGAAGAGCTAAATGCTGAGCTCTGATTTCTAAAGGAACTCACTAGCACCCCCACCCTCACCACCACCCTCACCACCAGCAGCGGTAGCAGCACAACGTTCTGTGCTGTGGGTCTGTCTGGCCTCGCCTTTTATGCTCCTTTTGAACATACGGTATCTGCTCCTCTTAACAGAAGCCAGTACCTACCTTCTGCCCTCTTCCCCACACAAACCCTCCAACAAATACACACATGCACGCATGCATGCATGCACGCACGCACGCGCACACGTACGCACACACACACACACACACACACACACACACACACACACACACACACACACACACACACACACACACACACACACACACACACACAAACACACGCACACAAACACACATTCATTCGCATACACATATGCACGCACATACTGTACATTTGGACACAAACATGTCTACTTTTCATAGCTACAAAATGTCAGTTTGACATATAAGTTAAGAACTGAAATGCTGAAATGCACAATCATATCCTGTACCCTGCAATTGTTAGGGCAGGGCCCTAAATGCTTGTTTTGTGCTTTAAATTACGCATGCAACCGTGTGCAACGGAGACGACTGGGTCACTTTGCACAATACTGGGGGTATCATTTCTGGGGCAGATAGCCAACAGGGATCTCATTATTGTTTTCTATCATTGTTTGACTCTATCACGACCTTAACATGGAAGTTCTGAAGATCTCCCCTATCAGTGTGGTCAATAATGCACCGTATGCACGTGTTTGTTTACCTTGTGTCAAGAACAAGTAGCAGTTCCTTTAGAGTAGTTAATGTGGATACCAAATGGACATTTGCCTTGAACAAGTCCTTTGCCTCGTGCATATACAGTACATGCATTCCCATTTTTAACCACATGGGGGCTCTACATCCCTCAGAGATTCAGCTGAAGTTAGAACAAGACCCTTTGCAGCTTTCCTCATCCTCCCCACATTTTTCAGGAAGCCTCCACCCTGTTCCTGTCACTCAGGCCATTCACATGTCCCTTTAATAAATAAAGAAATAAACAGATGAGTGGAGTGAGTCATGTGAGGGAGGCAGTGTGCCAAGTCCTGAATGCCCTCTCGTTCAATACATACTATACAGTACGGCACGGATTGCATTGTTTCATTACTGTACCTACTCTATAGAGGTGTCCAAGGTAAAAGTAGAAGTAAAGATGACCAAAAATGGCCATAGTTTCCTTCCAAAATGAGTAAATTCATTTAGTAACTGGTCTACAGCAACAATAGGGCAATGTACCTAGTTGTGGATCGATTCTGGATTCTGGTTGGATCAAAGTTGTTTTAAGTTTTTTCAGTAACAATGTCTAGTCACCTCTTTAAGTACAATGGAATAACTGCTGTAACTGAACAGCTGGTGAATATCATGTGTTAGTGTTGTACTTACACTATAAATGTACTGTACTTCTATTTTTACTTTGGTAAATACTTAAAACGTTGGTGTTAATTCAGCACTCCTAGTCTTGGTCCTACTCTCTGAGTGTTGAATTAACAATACAAAATGTACTCCTGTTGTAGGCCTCAGTTTTCCTGGTTTACACCAGACCGCAGTACAGTACAAGTGAGATATGATCTGGAGACCGCCTTCTGAATTTCTCGTAGGGGAGGAGTGGTTTTACGGTGTGGTTTTACAAAGCATGGATTTCCTAGGCTAGGTGAACGAGTGAACGAGGTGAACGAGTGAACATTTCAGGTTGAGCCAGAGGGTCCGTTCGAAACAGGGAAGGCAGCTGTCCTTCCAGTGACCTAACTGGACATCGAGTCGTGAAGTGTGGATCGAAACGAAAAAATGCTTTATTTCCTCCCTTGGCAGTTGACTACGTTTGTGGGCGTAATGGGGATATTTGAGGGCAGCATCAGATGCTGACTTCGCTGCCTTGGTACCCACCTCCCTCTCAACCGGACACCTGAAAAACAACATCAGCTAACTTCACCAATCTGATCAGTGACCTGTTTATGTAGGAGGAGAGTCATCGAGTCACTGCCTTCCGTTTCGAATCGACCCAGAGTGTGCTCGAGTCCCTTCCTCTGCCCTCTGATCTGATTGCTCTGTGGTGTTTTGTGGCGACCTGCGTAAAATGTGCACTACCGCCATCTACAGCGCAAAGGGAACACCTTTTATTCTCAACCTAAAGTCTCCTATAAAGGTCTCCTCACCTAAATGCGTGTTCTCCTGACGTCACATGGATCCTGGAAAAGTACGGGCTTGATTTGTCTCACTTGATTTGTCTCTACTTTTTCCAGTGTCTCTGGTATGTCCTCTTCCTCCCAATCTGTTCCGTCTATACTGCCTACAAAGCCAAAAGGCAGTAGATACAGAATGCAGAGTTGCATAATGAGTAAAATATGTGCAAAAAATTGGGGGCAGCCTAGGCCAAGTGGTTAAGGAGATGAGTTTTAGATCAGAGGGCAGCAAGTTTGAATCCCACCCTTCAACCACCTATCTCACTACATGGCTGAGTAAGGCACCTAACCCCACACTGTTCCAGGGACTGTAACCAATACCCTGTACTTAAAATAACTGTAAGCCACTTTGGATAAAATCATCAAGTAAATGCAATGTAGTGTGAAAATGATTTAAACACAATCTTGTTGTCCAGTGTTATTTTTTTTAGGTAGATTATTGACACGTCACAGTTTTGTAACTTTGTATTGCTTTATTTGCAGATCAATCATTATGCTGTATTTAACTCAATATTTATATATAGATATCATTCAATCCAAAGCAACTGGTTTTCAACAGCTATGCAGCAGTTACTGCCTTTTTGCTTTGTAGGGCAGTATACTGACTGTGGGTTATAGCAGTGGTTCCCAACCTTTTTCTTTAGGGACCCATGTTTTTACCACTTTGGTGACCCAACTGCACGAGCGCCCGCACGAGAGGGTGTCACATGATACCCTCTGTATCCTGCGAAAACTGATTTTAGTTATTTTATCCTTCAATTCATCTTCAGTCAAATATAGAATCAATGTTTAATGTAGCACTTGCATGTATTCATGTATTCAGTATGGGCTATGTATGATATTTAAAATTAAACCCCTTAATATCAAGAGGGCTTCGCGACCCTCTGTGGATCTTTGGCGACCCATAGGATGGGTCCCGACCCATAGGTTGGGGACCACTGGGTTATAGCCCTTCCTGTCCTCCCAGTGGGGGGGCGGCCATGGCCAGACCTGAGTCGTGCCTCTCGCCACCACAGCAGCTGTAGGGTGGGAGGGAGGTCAGGTAGTGTGCCTCTGTGCCCGTGACGCGCGCGCATGCGTGTGTGTGTGTGTGTGTGTGTGTGTGTGTGTGTGTGTGTGTGTGTGTGTGTGTGTGTGTGTGCGTGTGCGCATGTGCGTGTGTGTGTGCGCATGTGCGTGTGTGTGTGCGCCTGTGTGTGTGTGTGTGGTCAAGTCATGTTAATTTTCTGTATGTGTCAGCTGTTGTATTTAGGCTTTTCAGGATCTTATATGCCAATGTGTCCCTGATTATGGTTTCAATCTGGCTGTGTTGTATTGCCCACATGTACCAGCTGGGCCATTCAATGGCACGCAAGCCATGAATTGTAAAATGCAGGCACAATTTATTGTCATGGTTGAGTGGTACCAACTTGTGCTCAGGAAGTCCCTTGTGGTGTGGGCTCTGGCAATGTCTGTGTAGGCGTGTGTGTGTGTGTGTGTGTGTGTGTGTGTGTGTGTGTGTGTGTGTGTGTGTGTGTGTGTGTGTGTGTGTGTGTGTGTGTGCTTGCGTGTGTGTGCATGTGTGTGTGATAAATGCGTATGATGAACACACATCTCCCAGTCAGTCTCCCCTCCCCTCCGTATGATAAGACTTCAGTAGTATGGCACTCTTCTAGTTTCATGTCTCCCCCGTAACCAGCGGAAATTTCTAGAAGCGCTGCAGTGTTGCAGCAGCGGTTTTTGTTTGTAATCATGCCTCTGTCATCATTTCTGTCTTCACAGCTTGCCAACTGATATTGTAGAGGAAAAGGAAGGGTTTTCAGGTGATGGTTTCCACTCAGTGTATTCACAACGAAAAGGCTGGCAGCTGGCAGGGAACCTGCTTGCAGTACTGGGCAAAAAACAAAGCACTGATTCATTTATAGTACTGTACTACCATTCTGCACATGTTTACATGTTTGTTTAAATGTAACGTATGTAATTTTTGAGAGTTTTATCCCCAGAATATACTGCCCTACAAAGCAAAAAGGCAATAACTGCGCAGAGCTCAAAACTGAGTCAGTTGACTTTAAAATTATACTGCAATCCAGTTTAAGAATGTTTTGGGAGATTATTGGCATGTGACAGTTTTGTTACTTTATATTACCACCTTTTTTGAAGATCAATCATTTTATTTGACTTTAGACTTTGATATATATGGCATTAAAGTCATAGTAACTCATTTTAAACAGCAATGCAGTTACTGCCTTTTTGCTTTGTAGGGTAGTATAGGCCTATGCCGTTCTTTCACAAGTGCTATCTTTTTCGTGGATATACACCACCATCACCACTACCACCATTATTTTTAAGTATTCCTTATGGTTTTGGAATGTACACTTTATATATGCATGGGTGGATCTTTTCCACGACTGCCATATTTGGCAGCAAAACTTAGTCACAATAATGTTACTTTGTTACTGTATAACTGTATTAGTAAATATTCAAGAAAAGACACATTTTGTGAATCAGCAGCCTACATTTTGATTTATCTTACGTAACTATTATTTATAGTTTAAAATAGCATGAAAGATGAGTGCATGAAATGGTCATAGAAGCAGTGTAAGAGTAAGATTTTTTTTGTTTGCGGTTTAAAGACCTCCTTAGCACATGTGCCCTCATTATGATTTGACATTTTAAGCTTCAGTTAGTTTCAGGAAAAAGCTGTAGTGTATATATCCACACACCTCAAGTTTGAGGGTGCCGCAAACACACGCTGAAGGGCACAGTTGCTGTTTGAGGTATTGTTTTGGCAGAGCAGGCGCACCATGACACTGGAGAAGGAAGAAGAAGCCCTTCACACACGCACACACAGGCATACACACGCACACACACACACACACACGCACGCACGCACGCACGCATGCACGCACGCACGCACGCACGCACGCACACACACACACACACACACACACACAAAATGCCTTTGATGGATAGTTCTGCACTTGGAAATAGAACCCTTATAGCCAAAGCAGTGGGGGAAAACACTTCCATTAATCTTAAAGAATGTTTAAATTAACTGAATAATATCTTTCCGCCAGAAAAAAAAAAGTGGAAGTGGGATGGGGAAAGGAGGGGTGGGGTGGGGGTATCGCTGACAGCCTATTTATATCTGGAAATAACATGGGAAGGACTCTAATTTGTCTTGGTCTACAAGGTGTCATTCCCAGTGAACACAGCCAGCCGCTACACACCACCAGGGCTGCTCGGCTCGGGGGACCTGATGGAACAACAGTAATCACTCCCCAATTCCAGTGTAATTACGGAGGGATTCCTACTCTTTCATCAACCTACCTCCACAAAAAAAACCCCACAAAACAAAAGGAAAATAAAATGACACTAAACATATACAAAAAAATCCTTCATGATAGTTGTAAATGTCATAATGTTGAGAATGACAATTCGGCAAGAAAAAACAGCGAACATAATGCAGTACGGTCTGACAAACGGTAGCCTACAATGAGGTAATAGGTTCGCAGACATATCTTGCACTGTACAGTCATGAGAATACAGTCCTTCCAGTACTACCATGTACCTAACAAAATGGACCGATGGCAAAAAATAGCAATGGGTAAAAATGACAATGTGGCTAAATAGGCCTATATACTGAATAGCCTACACAAAAAGCATTAGTTGGCAAATATGGGATTTAGTTTCAGCTGGATGCCATTCTTGCCCAACCATCAGTCTATTATGTGTTCACAGATATACGTAGTTAGTATGTACATGAGTACAGCTTAAATGTGCATTCCTCATTGAACTGAGGGTGGTGGGTGATATCAGGTTGCCTCCCGGATTCCAGGTCCCCTTGGGGAGGCCATAGATACCGCGTGTTCCTCTTTATACTGTTGTGCCTTCACTCCTAATGAGGTGGACATGCGTTGGAAGTTGTAGCCCACACCTCTATAGCTAGAGTAGCAGCCCGTTTACCTTCTGTCTGGTGTTGTATTACTTCTGGGATAAGCACGATTAGTTTACTATGAGAACAGCTACCCCCTGCTCATTTTGTTTTAAAAAAAAGAAAAAAAAGATCCCTGGTGATTCGTTAGTAAACTCTGGTAGCATCATCCCAGCCGTGGGTCCTAGTGCGTACCTCTCCATCCATCCCCAGCCCTCATCCCCACTTCCTCTCTTCACTTCCCTCCTTCCCCTCCTCCCTCCCACCCAACCAACCATGCTCTCCTCATTCCTCTTTGCCTGCCTATACAACGTTCAGAAGCTCTTTTAATAGCATCAGGGTGTCTTGTGTCCTCCTTCCGTATTATTCACGAAAGAGGCTGGCTGGCAGTTACATTTGGCTAAAAAGCACTGACGACAGCATCTTCGCTTCTCCCCCTGCATCCGCGGACCGTTTAGCGGTAGCCCACACGGATCCTATACTGAAGCCGGAGCGTGCGGAGAGTGTTTGCTTGCTTGCCTGCCTGCTTGTGGGGTGGCGATTGTGCGACTGTACACGAGGGGCTGTGGGGGCTGCATGTGTGTGCGCAGTTCCTGGTCAGAAAGGGAAGTGCCTTACAGTGAGAATGGTGAAATGCTAACCATTTCATCGCGACTGGAGATGCCTCGAAGATGTCACGCCGGTTTAATTTGTACAGTGGACCACCTCGCTTTACAGTGAAGACATCTCGCTAGTCAGGCGAGAGCCTCCGCTTCCATCTTTATATTTTTCCGAATTAAGTTGGGAACATAATGAGAAAATACACAGGTATCGATTGGCTCTCGTATAGAAACACTTTTTTGCATACATCAGAAAAAAACATGGAACTTGAGTGGCGTTTCTTCGTTTTGATGTCACCCCGGAGCTAGTCGGGGTTCGGAGCGAGGACAGGTGGATGGATTGTTTGTGAAGAGAACGGACCTCACGGTGGATATCGAAAAGGAGAAAAGGGGAAAATGCAGTTTGAGACATTGCGTCAGTTTTGTAGCTCGGTTTTATCTCATTTCAATGGAGCTTTTACTCCGCCTCAGAACATTCTGCAGACTGAGCTACTGGAACAGGCGTTCAGCAACATCGGGTGAGTGATTCCTTGCGAAAGAATGTGTGATTTAAGATGCCTTTCCCCGCTGGCATACGAGGTGTATTTCAAAGGAGGAGGAGGGGGCGGTTATCGATCAGCAGTCTTTGGCGAAGCCAGTTGATATGCAGTTGGAAATGTCTTTCAGCGAGATCGTGCGTCAGGCTAATTCAGCACCATACGGAACTCTGGCATTACAGAGCAATATGTTAAGTTGTATTTTGGAGGTGTGTATGTGTGTGCGCGTCCTGGAGATCCGCTGCAGCAGTGCCTCTATGCGTGTGCGTCTCGGTGCGTGTATGTCAGTGCGTGCGCGCACACAAAGCTGTGTGCCGCTGTCACTGTAAGCACACTGTTTAGAGTCGTGAGCATTATTTCGTGAAACACCACTTACATCTTCAAGTGATATTCTCCACTCCACTAACCACTGGAATATCCTAATTGCACGAACTCCCCCCGAGTCGGCTTAGGCGCGCCGCAAAAAGACTGGAATGCCGAGTACTAGATTTGAGCTCCGTGATCTTTGAGCATGTTCAACGGGGCACTGGTGATATTTCGCCCCATTCAGCATCCCATTACATTGAACCTCCGACTCCAGCACATAGACTGTAGACCGTATTCACGGCCCCTTTCATCACCGCGTGGGGTGGGAAATATTTATACGCCCGAGACCGTGCCTTCATGTGTCATCGTTTCCCGCAGTGACACACATTATTGTTGTAGCGTACGGTGCTGTGCTAACCATTTACGTGGATAGCGCTCAGAGGCGCACAAGGGTGCGTTTCTGTGTCCTGGTGTCGCTAGTCGCTATGCCGCTGCCGTACCGGTCAGTGCGGCGAACTTACCAAAACGCTTGGAGGATGCATTCAAAGCATACTATTGGGGTCTGGGTCATATCCTCTGGAAAAATGTAAACAGCTGGCTCTTGTATACACTATGACTAATTCAGAAGGTGCGGTTTGGGTTGGTGGCTGTATGAGTATCCGAGGGAAAGAGAGAGAGGGGGGTTGGGGGGGTGGGCAAAGAGACATGTCACTATTGGTATTGGTCTTCAGTGAATTTACCCACATGTGTAAATCACAACAGTTGATTTTTGCATTGCCGGTGTAATGTTAC
Source organism: Engraulis encrasicolus (assembly GCF_034702125.1). Taxonomy (NCBI): domain Eukaryota; kingdom Metazoa; phylum Chordata; class Actinopteri; order Clupeiformes; family Engraulidae; genus Engraulis; species Engraulis encrasicolus. The sequence continues at coordinate 23,303,864 of NC_085861.1, read as the reverse complement.
AAGCAGGTTCTTAGGATAGAGAGTAGTGATGTTTACATCAGTAAATTTGCACCATTGCAAGTATGTAGGCTTAGGTTTATATCAGTAAACTTTGCATTCCATTGCTCTCTCTCTCTCTCTCTCTCTCTCTATTTTTATTGTGAGCATTTATTAATTAACACTCAGTCAGTTGTGATGAGTTGTTTAGCAAGAGGAGACTCCTGTGATTGTGTGCCTATCCATCCTACCTATATGCCTACCTCGCCTATAAACCTCCACTCAATTTGTAGGCAACAAGACAAGGGTGCACTGATGCCTGACCTGGACTAGACACAAAGCATGTTGTGCGTTTGGTCTACTTTATGTAACCATGTGCTAATGTACTTAAAGTCACAAAAAACTCATCCTACTTGGCATATGCACTTATTGTGTATATTTCCTGTGCACTTGGATAACAGCGTCTGTCAAATGTGCCGTGCCTACCTATTCATTCTACTGATCTGGCCTACCTATTAGGGGTGTAAATCACAGCCTTCGTGACGATACGATACGGTATCGATTTCTTAAAGTAGCAAATCGATTCTTTTCGATACTGAAGAATTCCCCACGATACGATGTGATTCGACTCGATTCGAATTTTTCCAATTACTTTTCCACTACTATTGTGTTATGGTGCTAGGGCATTGCACAGGGGCCAGCAATTCGATTCTTTTCGATACTTAAAAATGCCCCACGATACGATGCGATTCGATTAAATCGCCGGCCGATACATCGATGCATCGATACATTTCGATTTTATTTACATCCCTACTACCTATCCTGCCTGCCAGGGGCGGTCCTGTATGGGCGGCAAACCAGGCTACTGCCACGGGTGGCACCCGCAAGGGGGGCGACACCATCACGAAACTCCACCCCAATCACATAGCGAAAATCACCAATTAGAGCTGACATGTCATTTCTATGCTATTTCTATGCGCGGTTGAATTAACCTGGTATTAGCGTTTTTTTGTTTTTTTTTAAATCAGCAGTTATAGGCATCTTTTCACAGATTTTGTGATATTTTTTTCATGGCGGGGCAGGGACGCAGTTGGAGGGCAGAGAGCCGGAGGGGGCATCAGCGCGTGCTCCTTATTGTAGTATCGCATTCGCCACTGCTGCCTACCTCTCCTTTCTACTTATCTGGCCTACGTATACTAGCCAGGCTGTGCCCTTCTCGTGACGCAACACTTTCAGCGTTGCAACGAGTCAGGTCAAGAGCAATGCAAGTACTTTCTGAGTTCCCGAAAAATACGGGATACGCTGATCAACCATGCCGTATGGGAAATGTTGTGCTCTTGGTCAGACCAAGTCTCAAAGAGATTTGAACGTCGATGATAATCAGGCTATATGTATACTGCCTACCTCTCCGTGGCCGTGTTTTTCCGAGCACTGTGCTCCGGAGTGGAAGTGGAAGTGGCGGGGCAGCCCAGTGGAGGGCCCATCTGGCTTCTCAGCGGCCCCACCAGGAGGCCCCCTCTAATCCCTGCCGCGTCACACACACGCACGCGCACACACACACACCTTACCTTTTTCCACTGTGAGAGATGTACTGTAAGCTGCTCTGTGGTACCTGTGACGTGAACGCACGCACACTTGTGCATGCACACAGACACACACACACACACACACACACACACACACACACACACACACACACACACACACACACACACACACACACACACACACACACACACACACACACACACACACACACACACACACACACACACACACACACACAAAACATGCACATACACACACAGACAGTGCACGCTATGTGCATAGCACGACACAGTATGATATGTCCATCGACAAACCTGCTCACCAAAATAGTGACAACAAGACTTGCTCTTTTTGGCTTCAACTGCTTGCTACACACTAGTATACACTTACTTGGGCAGTACAACTGATTTTGATTGATGAAGTGTTTGTAGAAGAAATAGCATTATTACACACATTACTGCACAGTAGCTGTACTGTATGTGAGTGAGAGTCCGCTTTATTGTCCAGGTAGTACACTGTAAAACATTGTAAGCCAGTTCAACGTAAAAAAGCTAAGTTTCCCTGCTGCCTTGAGTTTGTGAGTTAATTAAACTTATCTCAACTCAAGGCTCTCTCCAGTTGCGTTAGCGTACAAAATTAAGGCAGCAGGGCAACTTAGCTTTTTTGCTAGAAAACATGACTTCATTTTTTAATATTCATGACAAGATAAAATTTGGCAGTAAGCAGCTTCACAGTGCATCTTTAAGGAACTGGACTCTGATGTCTGTCTATAAATGTGTCATAGTCATAGTCTATTTCTGAATACAACAATAATGTACAGTCTTATCAATGTGTAGGAATAGCACAGGACAATATAAGACTCTGGCTGATGTTAAATCTCTGTACAGTCCCAATAGACAACATTTACGGTATAAATTCAGTCATAGCTGTTCAATGTAGCTATGACAGCAACTGGCATCACAGCAAAGGAAGCCCTGGGTTTGCTGCAGCAGCAGCAGCAGTCTTTAAAAAGCTGTTTAGCTCCCAGCACCCCCACACTACACCATTGCACAGCACTCAAGGAGCACACCCCTGGTTTCCACCCACATGTCTGCCCGGTGCTTCATAGTGCATGCCTAACACTAACACCTACACTTTGTTGAAGTATTGAGAACAGTCACTATTGTAAGGTTGAGTGGCAGATGCTGACATAATACTTACACTTTGTGTGTGTATGTGTGTGTGTGTGTGTGTGTGTGTGTGTGTGTGTGTGTGTGTGTGTGTGTGTGTGTGTGTGTGTGTGTGTGTGTGTGTGTGTGTGTGTGTGTGTGTGTGTGTGTGCGTGCACACTATGTACGCATGTGTGTGTGTGTGTATGTGTGAGCGTGTATGTGTGGTGTATGTACGTATGTGTACTTGGACAGGTCTTCTCATGTCTGTGGATGTGTACGATGGCGCATGCGCATGCACATGGACATAATGTGTTAACGGGGCAGGAGAGTGCTAGCGGAGGTTGTTGTGCTCACGAGCAGCTTTGGTGGTCTCGTTGTTTAGGCGACTGATCTCTCCACCCCTCTGCACACTCCTCCAGCTCCAGTGCATACGTCCAGCCCTTAATGGCTCATGCCTGGCCATCCATAGCCATCTATTATGCATGCCTGCGTCAGCGGACACCCCTAATGGTGGCCTACAGCAGCTCTCCTTAGAAGCTCCAGCTTCTCCAGTGGGGTGGGGTGGGGTAGGGTGGGGTGTGGTGGGGTGGGGTGGTGTTGTTCTCCAATGGAGTGGGGTGGTACTGGTGGTTGGGTGGTGGTGCTCTCCAATGGTGGTGGTGGTGGGGTGGTAGTGGGGTGGTGTTGGTCTTCAGTGGAGTGGGGTGGGGTGGGGTGGTGTTGTTCTCCAATGGAGTGGAATGGGGTGGTGTTGAGTAGGGTGGTGGAGTGGTGTTGGGTAGGGTGGTGATGGTGGTGGTTGTGGTGGTGTCATCGTGCATCGCCGTACAATACAACACACTCTCTACAAACTCACTCCTCAGAGTCATTCACGTCACAGGCCCCCACTCCCCCTTCCATCCCCACCCGCCCTACCACCATGTTTGTGCTGGGAATCAGGTGGAGAATGTCAATAGGTAAACAAACACCACCACCACCACATCACAAACACACCACCACCACCACAGAACATGAAGTACTTGCTTTTCCAATGTTAACACTTTCATGTAGAGCCTATGTCCTGTTGTTGTCACCAACATGGTATTTTACTTTAGACCAGGGGTCAGGAACCTATGGCTCTAGAGCCACATGTGGCTCTTTTGGGAACTGTATATGGCTCTTACTTATCTAGGGTTGCCAACCATCCCTTGAAATATGGAATCGTCCTGTATTTATAAATAAAAGCACAGGTTCCATATAGAGTTGAAACGGGACAAGAGACGTTAACAAGTGTTAAAATGCAGAAAATTACATCTAAGAAATACAAAATTCTCCCAAAACCTCACCATAATGAAGTTAACAATTGGCAACCCTATACTTACCTGTTATCAATGAAAGCAATAACTTGACAGTACACTCTAAAATTGTTGGGCTTAATTGAAATACATGCTTTTGATTGTATTCAGTGTTTTTAAAATTATATGGCTCTCATGAACATTTCTTTTTAAAAAATTGGCGTTTATGGCTCTCTCCACCAAAAAGGTTCCTGACCCCTGCTTTAGACTATTGTGCCATATCAATAGCCGGGTAAACCAGCGCCACCCTCTGGATGCCAAATATGTTTGGCTGGCGAGTGGGTCTGGCTTCGGATCGAAAACATTTTGAACACTGTGCCCTGAGTCTGGCAAAACCAATCACAATGCAGAGATTTGTTTTGAATCAAAGCGGGCAGGGTTTTGAGGGAGTGACGACGAAGTTCACAACACCGTTGGGAAAGCACATCAACGGCAAAGATCGCTGATTGGTCAGAGTGCTGGCACGGTTTGAAAAAACAGGTTGTTCTCATCAACAATCTTCGGATGTATCGTTCATCGGGGCCAGACTAAATTACACATCCAGTCTCACATTTAGGCTGGTTTATCAGGCTACCATATCAAAGCTATTGTGAGCTAATTAAGCTTTTTCAGCAAATAGCATGAAAGGGTTTCAATAGGGTTTTTCATAACATCATAACAGGGTGAAAATGGTTTTCTGGATCCATTTTGTTGCCCTTCATTGGATATAATTGCACCAAGAGTTCAGAGATTAGTGGGTTATCTCGTTGTACTTTGAATGGCATACATGCAATTCTGATTCCAACCTGTAGGACAACTAAACAAGTTCAAAGCAGTCCAGTGTTTCTTTAAAAGAGATGAGAGATGTCAGGCTGTTTGTTTTGACATGCACATGTGCACTCGTTGTAACGTTTTATAGGGTGTAAATCAGGTTATCAAGAAACCAAGAATGCTCCCAATAATGCCAACCATACTTCCACACACTCAAGCACACACAAACAAGCATGCACAGCACACACACACCTACTGTAGCTGAATCCATTTTTCGGTGCCAGTGATACAGTTCCACAATATTACACAATATACACACTTTATTTGATTTTACTGCATGTTTATACTATTCATATCATTTATGTGCATGCATAAATAAAACTCCTTGTAATCCTTGTAAACACGAGAGAAGAGACTGCATCTGATGGTACAGTATGTTTACTGTAAGAACAGTAAATGACCTTTTTTGTACCATAATTAATCGTTGGGCCATTGATTCTATGCATTGAAAGCCCTGAGACAACAATGAGATCTGATAGTTTTTTGCCATTTCTTTCCCAACAGCATAGTCATCACTTTCTTCGTGTTTATTTTGTCCTACTGCATCGCTTATCGATTCACTGGACTGCGGCTCAAATGTCCGTAGACTATGATGTGTACGTGTATGTGTATGTGTATGTGTTCGTGTTCCTTTCCTTTTCCTGCTGTACTGTAAATGGCACACTAGTACGTATATACTGTAGTGTATACCATATGTGTACACAGGGCCACTGACAGCTTTTGACATGCCCAGGACAAAACCGTGTGAAAAGGCCCCCCTCTCAATACATATGGAATGGGGAACCAATGGGCCTGGGGCAACTTAACAGTTTGTGTCGGCGCCACGGCCTGTGTTTTACCTCTCCACGCAGACTGGTCTATCCAATAACCCCAAACGTTTATGTTCTACACCCGCGCTGCCTAATCAACAGTTGCTGTGTTGCATAAAATCTGCTTGTTTGGCACTTTCAGAAATCCTGTCTGTATGAGTCATTCGACTGGCTCTTTTTCCCCTCTCCTCTCCTCTCCTCTCCTCTCCTCTCCTCTCCTTTCCTGTCCTCTCCTCTCCTCTCCTTTCCTGTCCTGTCCTGTCCTGTCCTGTCCTCTCCTCTCCTCTCCTTTCCTGTCCTCTCCTCTCCTCTCCTCTCCTCTCCTCTCCTCTCCTTAATTTTCTCTCTATTTCCTTCTCTTGGTTTATCATTACCTGGCAGGGGGGTGATTACCCATCAGAAGGTGATCTCAGGGGAAACTGCTCCCTCAAAGTCTGGTTGCTGTGTAATGGTACCATTCTGTAAGGCTGTGTTGGTCAGGACTGGGTGGGGCTGGGGAGCGTAGTGTTGAGTTGTTTTTCTTGCATTCATTGGGGTAGCTAGCTGTGGTGTAATCATTAGGGAGTTGTTCTGTATATGACAGGGTTGCATGTCCAATCCCCACCCTCACCTATCCCCAAACTGCTCCAGGGACTGTAACCATTTTGCATAAAAGTGTCAGTAATGTAATGGGATGTAATTTAAAATTAATAAATAAATAATGCAAATAATAAAAATAAATGCTTGTTAACACTTTATTGTAGCATTGCTTTTTAGTGCATACATACAGTGCATCAAGGTATTAATATCATCAACGTATGGTACACATAGTATAGTAGTAGCTCTAGTATAACCCAATACCTGAAGACTACTTAATGTTAATTGCTGTTACATCATACTTTGTTAAACTTTACCTTATTAATTTACCAGCAACCTTAAAATAAACTCTAATCATAGACTGAAGTCTTTGTAGGATATACACTACATACTTGACAGTAAGGAGAGTGAGTAAGGAGCATTGTGGAACTTGAACCTTGTTTGCTCATTTCTGCCTTGAAGGAAACCAAAAGCAATATGTCTGGATCACTGTAACTCCATCTGCATTAGTGTTTATATTGTGTTGTATATTGTATATGTATTGTGTTTTGTTATTAATGAAGGTGCAAAGCGCACAAGCGAGTAAGAGCCGATAAAACACTTTAACCCAGTGGTTCTCAAACTTTTCCCGTCATTCCTCCCTTTGGAGGGTCTGGATGCTTCCGAGCCCCCCCCGTCAAGCAACCACAGTACACGCGCAGACTGATTTTACGATCGCTGCGTTGTGCAGAATCAAAGGAAAGGTGACTGGTGAGATAAAACAAAGATGGACTGCAGTGGAATGCAGATGTGTGTTCATTTCCTATATGACAGTTAATAATATAATGTTTATAATTATATAATGATTAAAACATATTGGCTTATTGGTTAGACAGGAAATCATTTCCTTGGGGGGGAAAAAACAAAACAAAAACAGATATCACACGCCCCCCCCTGTGATGCCTCCGCGCCCCCCCAGGGGGGCTTATGCCCCCACTTTGAGAAACACTGCTTTAACCCCTTTGCGCAGAGCCTTATGACCTTACTGTCACCAAAATTGTAATGGCTATGCCTTAAAGGGGTATGCCACTATTTTGGGGCTTAATACAGTTAAAATCGTTGGCCAAGGTTTATAAAGGTGGTACAGTGTCTTATTTTTCATGTAAGCCGTTGTCTTGCTACATGCTACACGAATCCATTGACTTTCACTAGCTTAGCGACATACTCCCTCTTTTAACTTGTCTTAAAGCAAGACAATGCTTAACATGAAAAATATGACATTTTACCACCTTAATAAACCCCAGCCAACGATTTTAACTGTATTAAGCCCCAAAATAGTGGCATACCCCTTTAACTACTCTTGGTAATGGCATAGCAATGGTGTTATGTAGTTGAGTACAAAGATTCTTCATTCCTCTCTGGTTGAGTATTTTCAGCAAATAGTGAATAGGCCCGCCGGCGACCCCATCTGCACAAAGAGGCTACAGAAAGAAAAAAAGTAGCCATACACTCCCGAGTTCAAGCTGAGGGTTTAATGTTGTGACATGGTATTGTATCACGTATCAGTTTTTCCCATGTCACATTTGTTCTGCCATCTACTTGTGGCAAAAGTAAAATGTTGTTGGCTTTGGAGTTTGTGTACCGTACATAGTGCAAGGCCTTTGCTTCTAGTGAGCGACCAGTGTATTGTCTCAGCATCCGGTGCAGAGTCATAGGTGGTGGAATATCCCCGTGACACTTTCCCACCTGTGCACGAACGCACACGCACATGAACACACGCACGCACGCGCAGGACGCGTAGCACGCGCGCACGCACGCACGCACGCACGCACGCACACACACTCACACTCTACTCTCTCTCGCACTCTACTCTCTCTCTCTCTCTCTCTCTCTCTCTCTCTCTCTCTCTCTCTCTCTCTCTCTCTCTCTCTCTCTCTCTCTCTCACACACACACACACACACACACACTTCATCTGTCTCCCGGAGTGCCGGTTACCATAGCGACTGTGCTTGATCAATAACGAGGATGATGTGTCCCCCTATCTGCTAATCCCACTGTCAGCTAGAGGAGGAGTGGAGAGGGGGAATGGAGAGGAGAGGAGAGGAGAGGAGAGGAGAGGAGGAGTGGGTGGGATTGGAGATTGAGGGATGCCCCTTTCCAGAAGCCGGGGGAACACAAATACTCTCTTTCTCTCTCTCTCTCTCTCTCTCTCTCTCTCTCTCTCTCTCTCTCTCTCTCTCTCTCACACTCACACTGTCACTGTCACTCTCTCTCTCACACACACACACAAACACGCACAATAAAACTCTGTGTCACAGACACACACACACACACACACACACACACACACACGCACACGCACGCATGTACGCACGCACACACACACACACACACACACACACACACACACACACACACACATTCGCACACAAGCACAAAGCGATGTACACACACATACATAAAATTCTAAGCCAGTCTGTTTCTCACACAGGTGCATGTACACACACACACACAAACACACACTGGACGTTCTCTGTGTGTGCCTTTACTGTATCTGTGTGTGTGTGTGTGTGTGCGAGTGTGTGTGCGTGTGTGTGTGTGTGGGCAGGCTAGAGGAGAGGAGAGGGGTAAGATTTAGGAGAGGCCATGAATGGAGGCGAGGCTGCTGAAGATTACATTTTGCTCCTGATCCTCCACATGAGTTACACCAGGCATCAGCAGCTGTGGACCTCCCCACTCCCCACTCCCCACTACCGACTCCCCACTCCCCACTCCCCACTCCCCACTCCCCACTACCGACTCCCCACTCCCCACTCCCCACTCCCCACTACCGACTCCCCACTCCCCACTCCCCACTCCCCACTCCCCACTTCCCACTCTCCACTCCCCACTCCCCACTCCCCACTTCCCACTTCCCACTCCCCACTCCCAACTCCCCACTCCTCCTGCTCTCTCTCTCTCTCTCTCTCTCTCTCTCTCTCTCTGTTCTCCATGCCCCCCTTTCGCCTCTCACTCGGTTCTCCTGCTTTCTCTCTCACTCTCTCTATATTCTCTAATATATATCGCAACATCGCGATTTCCTGGAGGGACTGTCTCTATATTCTCTTTCACTGACCTCTCTCTCTCTCTCTCTCTCTGTCTCTCTCTCTCTCTCTCTCTCTCTCTCTCTCTCTCTCTCTCTCTCTCTCTCTCTCTCTCTCTCTCTCTGTCTCTCTCTCCCTCTCTCTCTCTACCTTGACCATGTGTACTGCCTCTGTCTGTTAGCTTTGCGTTCACAGTGCCCCTGGCTTTCTACTTGCTCCTCACTGCTACTCTGCCTCTATGTCTTTCACTGGTTATATTGCCTGTTTCTGTCCATGACCAACCCTTAACCTGATAACTAGACTTAAAATACTTGTGTCTCTGTCACTAACTTTTGACATGTAACCCCCGGCTTTAACCCCTGCTTTCCCCTTTGTCTCTTTGCCTTGCTAACACTTTCTTTTATGGTATGGTAATTACTATTTACTATATGAGTTACTTTGTAATCACCCAATTTTTTACCCGTTAGATACCATTTTACTCCATACTCTACTCTACTCTCTGTTAGCCTGTTGTTACCCAGAAAGTACACTGTAATTATGTGTACATACGGTACATACAGTAACTGTACCGTAAAAGAAAGCGTTACCTTTCCTAGCTTTTGCCTCTCTCCTTCTCTCTCTTCCTGGCTTCCGCCACTTCTACTTCTGCCTCTATCGCTGCTCTCCACTCAGTCTCTGCTTCGCCATCTCTATCTGTGCTGTCTGTCTGTCTGTGTGTCCTGCATCCAGGCCCACCGACAGGGAGGGACAAAGGGGTATGTTCTCCCGGGCACAGGGAGATAAGGGCCCAGGCAGAATTGGGTCCCCATTGGATTGTATGTATTGGGTAGGCTGTCAGCGGCCCTGCTTGCATCTCACACCTCTGTATCTCGGCCCTCTCCCACCTCTACTGCTGCAGGCTGCCCTGAACTCTCTCATCTCCCTCCCACACTGCACTAGTACGCACCTAGTCAGGGGAAATGGGTGGCGCAGTGGGCTGGGCTTGGGGAATGA
>NC_085861.1:23268604-23273604 GCF_034702125.1 Engraulis encrasicolus | reverse complement strand
TCTGAGATCTTGGAATCTAGACCGCCGGGATGTGTCTGCGTAGAACATCGAGGAGGGCACTTTACCTCAACGGCGTGCCTGGACCACAGAGCCAAGTACTGTAAGAACCGTAGGTCCAGGTCCTTCCAGCCTCTTGTTTATTCAGATTTAAAGGAAAAAAAAGATAGGAAAAAGAATATCCGAACAAATGTTGCTCAGCGTTTGAGATAAAGAAAAAACTATAGAAATATCCCCTTTTCTGTACCATCTTCCTGTCTTTACTACCCTCTCTTTAGATCTATGCCTCTCATGTCATATATTAACCTGTTAAAACGCTGCGTTATACATTTGTTGTTACCAGAATAGCAATGACCAAGTCGTAGGGCATTACTAAAAGGCCTGTGTTATGTCAGTATAGTACTATGGTAATTAACCTTAAAATGACTATTACAGCTTGCCTCAGATGCTACAGCATGTATTAACGGGCTACGGGGTAATGATGATTGTCAGTGATGATTGTCATCTTTCCCAACATTTTGTTGTTAATTTTTACTTCATACATTTGCATCTCATTTACAGTGTATAGTCTATTTGGACTTCTTATTAAGATCTGTCCAAATTTCTTCATTGCCGTCTCATTGCTGTTTTCCATGTTCATCTCCATGTCTCATCCCAATAGCCTCCCTTTATCATCTGCCGCACAGGTGCGGCATGGGAAAATGCGCTAATCTTTTCTGACACAGAGATGTTCGCAATGTCTGTGCTTACTGCAAAAGAAGGTCAGCGCTGTTCAGCTGCATTAGGAAGTGGTGCGTGTGTGTGTGTGTGTGTGTGTGTGTGTGTGTGTGTGTGTGTGTGTGTGTGTGTGTGTGTGTGTGTGTGCGTGTGCGTGTGTGTGCTTGTGTGTGTGTGTGCGTGTGTGTGTGTGTGCGTGTGTGTGTGTGTGCGTGTGTGTGTGCATGTGTGCATCACATGCTTGTGAGTGTGTGTGTCTGCACATAGATAAGGGTATTTTTTTGCTGAATTTGGTCTAGGTTTGGCTTCTGTGGCTGTGTGCGGTTAAGTGTACTTTGCTTACAGGAAGTTGTGAATTGGGTATCAGGTAATACCAAAGAAAACAGATTCCATTTCTGTTTTTTTTCTTTATTTGAAAAGACAAATAAAAATGTGTGTTCCATATAAACGTTGCGATACAAAGTTCACGGCAGGCTAAAAGCTGAAAAAAGGCTAAGCCCCTTTTCGTACGTCAAAACATGGAGTCGGATCAGGAACATAATTCTAATTTGTACGAACATGAAACCCAAGCTGGCTATGCCCGACAGGCCGTTTCCGGGGCATTTTGTCCTTAAGTTGATAAAAAATGGGGAAATCTTTCCTTCTTTCTTTCTTTCTTTCTTTCTTTCTTTCTTTCTTTCTTTCTTTCTTTCTTTCTTTCTTTCTTTCTTTCTTTCTTTCTTCTTCTCTCTCTCTCTCTCTCTCTCTCCCCATCTCCCTTTCTCCCTCGTCCCCTATTTGACAGCTGTGCTATGGTGATACGATGGCGCTGAAACACGACTCCCAATGATCTGTGTGAGGCTCCCTTCTTTTTACCGATCGCCCCGGACGATTTAGACAGTCCGTGGCAGACAGTGTGAGCAAATGAAAGAAACGGAGTGAGTTAATGGATGGAAATAAAGAGAGAGTGACTGGAAGAGGGGCAGGAGTGGAGGAGAGAGGGAGAGAGAGAGAGAGAGAGAGAGAGAGAGAGGGAGAGAGAGAGAGAGAGAGAGAGAGGGAGAGACAGAGAGAGAGAGCGTGTGAACCACACAGAAAGAGGAGGGGGTAAGTAAGAGAGGAAGACTGAGGGAATTAAGGATTGCGACAGTGTCTGTGACTCCTGAGGATTTATCTGCTAGGTTAGTCACACACACACACACACACACACACACACACACACACACACACACACACACACACACACACACACACACACACACACACACACACACACACACACACACACACACACACACACACACACACACACACACACACACAGCGTCTCCATCGTTCTGTCCCTATTACACAGATGCCTTCTAATGACCTCCTTTACCTCACTATGCCAACAGAGGCAGTAGATGAGATGGTTCATAAGGAGTTTCTTCTAGAATCAATATGACATAAGGTTGTGAGCTGCCATGCACGGATGTCAAGGACACGAAATCCGTGTCCAGGAGCACGGACTTTGCCAAAATTCTGTGCTCCTGGACACGGAATTGTTTTCCGTGATGGGCACACGGAAGTGCTTTCTATATTCCCACAGCACTGTGTTAACTCTATCATTAGAAAATACATAGCAAATGCTAATCCTAAACAAAATAATGCTATAGCAATTTAAATTGTGCCCTGACCAAAACATTCCCTAACCTTAACCTGTCATTAAAGACATATTTTTGAGAAATACCTTTTCCATTTGGTTGATAGGCTATCAAATTCATATAATGAATGAAAGAATACTAGCTGTGCCCAGACCAAAACAATCCCTAACCTGTCAGTAAGAAATGTTGTTTTGAGAAAAAATATTTGAAATTAGAAAAATCCTGAGAAGACAGAAGACTGTGGAAACATAGAACTGTGGGAGTATAGAGAGAGCACTTCTGTGTGTCCATCACGGAAAATAATTCCGTGTCCAGGAGCACGGAATTTTGGCAAAATCCGTGCTCCTGGACAAAGATTTCGTGTCCTTCACATCCGTGTCCAGGGGCACAGAGTTTTTGGAGATCATGTTGCCCTTTAGGAAACAAGGATAATGAGTGGAGTTAACCCGTTAAAACGTGGCATTATACAAACATTTTTTGTTACCAGAGAGGCAATGACCAAGTCGTAGTGCATTACTAAAGGCCCTAAGTTATGTCATAGTAGAGTAGTACTATGGTAATTAACCTTTCAAGGACTATTACAGCGAGCCTCAGATGGTATGGCGTGCATTAAGGGGCTACGGTTTATAGTCACATCCATTTGGAGGCCAGAACTGATCTCACTTTGTTGCATTGATGACGCATGCTACCGTATATTGGTCATCTGTATTGAAAATCTTTGATACTGAATCAAGCATTCATCATTTTTCACGGTAGAAGTTTGAAATGACACACTGGTCTGTCTGTGCCACATTTCCCCCCTCCCTCCCCCTGTGGCTCTGTACCATAGCTCCCCCAGTGCAGTGCGGTGCCTGCCCCCCTGGGGTGCCTGTCACAGTCCCACTGGGGCCATGTGCGGTAGCGGTCCCAGACTCAGGGAAAACTCCCCTCTGTCACTGCCGGCTAAATTAGGGCCTCTCAAAGAAGAAAAGACATTTCAACACTTTAAGAGCTTGAACAACACTGCAAGTGTTCTGTCTGACTCTCAGCCACAAGTGTTGAATTAACACTCGAATAATTGCGGCAGGAGAGACGGAGAGAAAGACGTGAGAGAAGGAAAGGGGTAGAAAAAGTGAAAGAAAGACCAGCAACTGATGGAAACCTTTGAAATGCCAAAAAAAAACCAAATGAAAAAAACACCTGACTGTGATTTCCCTGAATACGATTGTTGATGACATGAAGCCTACACAAGTATCTTACAGAGTAACAAGAGGAGGTAGAGTAGCTTTTTTTTTTTGTAATTTACTTTTTATTGGGTTTTTTTTCACAAATTCATGGAACAAGACACACTGAACATTCACAGGTGAACAGGGAGGACTACAGACAGACACTGACTGACAAAGCTAAGCACTGTACAGTATATGTATATAAAAATGTGTGTAACTGTATACATTTGTATACCACTGAATGTTGACATATCCCACAAAAAAAGAAAAGAAAGACAGAGAAAGAAGAAAAAAAAAACAGAAAAAGTATGGCCTATGGCTCACTGTAGAATGTCTAAATAAGGCCCCCAAATTTTCACATAGACATCCTCCTTGTTTATCATTCTGTAGCACAGCTTCTCGTAAGAGGCAATCTTGGACATCAGGAGGTAGTGTAGCTTTGATGGTTCCACAGCATGTTGCCATGTTCTGTCCCATTATGCTTCCATATTTAGGGACTTATTTCTGCGATTTGATATAGTGGCTAGGTATCATATTTGGCAACACTAGAACTTGTTGTCAGTAGTCATTCTTACATTCACAGAGATTGTGCTGTCAACCTGGTGGAGGATATTGTCAGTGCATGCCATGCACATTATGCGCTTTCAAAAGGGGAGTAGGGTTTGCCCCTCCGGGACTCAAGCCCAGACTCTCTGGGGCAGTGTTTCCCAAACTAGGGTACGCGGATGGACATGAAGTGCTCCAAGGGGTACGTCATGTGAAAAAGTTTGGGAAGCACTGCTCTGGGGTATACAACTGGGTCTCTTTGGTATAGTGGTCAGAGTGCTAGTTTGGTGTGTGTGTGTGTGTGTGTGTGTGTGTGTGTGTGTGTGTGTGTGTGTGTGTGTGTGTGTGTGTGTGTGTGTGTGTGTGTGTGTGTGTGTGCGTGTGTGTGTGTGTGTGTGCGCGTGTGCATGTGTGTGTGTGCTTGCACATGCGAGTATGTGTTTGTGTGTGTGTGTGTGTGTGTGTGTGTGTGTGTGTGTGTGTGTGTGTGTGTGTGTGTGTGTGTGTGTGTGTGTGTGTGTGTGTGTGTGTGTGTGTGTGTGTTTGTCAGAGTGACTCAGGTATTTGGAAAGCCATGAAGTGCTATAAGGTTTGTTGTTGGCTGAATTAACAGCAGTGATGCAAATATTGTGGTTCATTCATTCGCTCTTTACTTTTGATTTATGTTATTTACAGTACCCTCTTTGTCTACTTGGATGACATAGTAATATTCTCTATGAGTTTCCTGAATGTCTTTAGTGCATGTGTGTGTTTTTCTGTATCCATTCACATGTCTCATCTCAATAGACCCCCTTCTCTTCTATTGCACATTTGTGGTGTGGAGAAAATTATCTTATCTTTTTTGACACAGAGATGTTTGCAATGTCTGTGCTTACTGCAAAAGAAGGTTAACTCTGTTCAGCTGCATTAGGTA
>NC_085861.1:23253604-23263604 GCF_034702125.1 Engraulis encrasicolus | reverse complement strand
TTCATGTATGAAAAGTGCAATTTTTCAGTCATAATGAATACTTAGAATTTCATGCTGGTGGTAAGTATTCATGAAAAAGGTAACGTTAGTGAATGGCCAGCATGAATTCTGGAAATAAACAAACTAAAAATCTCACACAGTGTCCCATTAAACACACACTGTCTGTAATGTGTCAACTTGTGTGCTCTGCTTTCATATGTAACATGTTTGGTTGTGTGTGTATGGTTTGTGTATTGGCTGTGCCGTTTGTTGGTTTGTAGCTGCAGGGTGTGTGTAAGTTCTGTCGTGTGTGTTGTGTGTGTAGGTTGTGTTGTGTGTTGTGTTTGTTGGTGCTTGTGTGTTGTGTGTGTAGGTTGTGTTGTGTGTCGTGTTTGTTTCTGTTTGTGTGTTGTGTGTGTAGGTTGTATTGGGTTGGTGTTTATTGTGTGTTGTGTGTGCAGGTTGTGTTGTGTGTTGGGTTTGTTGGTGTTTGTGTGTTTTGTGTGTAGTTGTGTTGTGTGTTGTGTTTGTTGGTTTTTGTGTGTAGTTGTGTTGTGTGTTGTGTTTGTTGGTGTTTCTGTGTTGTTGTTTGTGTGTTTTGTGTGTACTAGGTTGTGTTGTGTGTAGGTTGTGTCGTATGTTGTGTTGCTGTTTGTGTGTTTTGTGTGTACTAGGTTGTGTTGTGTGTAGGTTGTGTCGTGTGTTGTGTTGGTGTTTGTGTGTTTTGTGTGTACTAGGTTGTGTTGTGTGTAGGTTGTGTTGTGTGTTGTGTGTAGGTTGTGTTGTGTTGGTGTTTGTGTGTTGGTGTTTGTGTGTTTTGTGTGTACTAGGTTGTGTTGTGTGTAGGTTGTGTCGTGTGTTGTGTTGGTGTTTGTGTGTTTTGTGTGTACTAGGTTGTGTTTTGTGTAGGTTGTGTCGTGTGTTGTGTTGGTGTTTGTATGTTTGTATGTGTACTAGGTTGTGTTGTGTGTTGTGCTTGTTGGTGTTTAGCCGCGAGGCTGTAGCGGGCAGCAAAGGCCCCCAGCTGACGTCATTCCATTAAGCTGCATTGTGTGACCTGACCTCTCTCTCTCTCCTGTGTGTCCTGCACTGGGGCCATGCTAATGCACCACAAATGCCCCCTCGCTGACGTCACACTGCTATTAGCAACCACCACAAACACAAAGACACACAGCAGCACGCGCATGTACACAGATGCAAAAGCACATGCGCACACAGGCACGCACGCATGCACGCATGCACGCACGCATACACGCACGTATACGCGCACACACGCACACGCGCACACACACACACACACACACACACACACACACACACACACACACACACACACACACACAGAATGTGTGTGAGAGAGAGAGAGAGAGAGAGAGAGAGAGAGAGAGAGAGAGAGAGAGAGAGGGAGAGAGAGAGAAGCACACACACACACACCTACACATTACAGCAGTGTGGTTTTCATGGCAACCAAGAGTGTCCATACATACTGCCCACAGTGCCTTGCGTGTCATACAGTCAGAGAAGTTGATAGGATGGGACTAATTGGTCATTTGCTCGGGCCCGGGAAGAGAAAGGGGCTCAGAATCGGGTTCTCATTACATTGTATGTAAGGGGCCATTTCAGATGACTTTGTCCTGGACCCGGCAAAAGCTGTCAGCGGCCCTTCATACAATATTGTATCTAGAGAGCTTTCCCTGCCTGAAGGCTTTGTAGATGTGTGGATGCACATCCCATAACAGCCTTGAGAGAACACGCTGGGGGAAACCAAAGCCAGGCCTGCTGTACAATACTCTGTCCATCAAGAGCCGGCCAACCAGAGCGGGAGCTGGAGAAAGCAATCGCTGACCAACCAATCAGCGCAAGCTTGACATTCACTACAATTGCCACCCAGCCAGTCAGGCTTCCTGTTCCATGCTAAAGGTTCTGAGGTTTTGGTCCTCTGCTGTATTGAGGTTTTTGTCCGTTGCAGCTGTGTGGTCGGACATCCCATGATAGCCTTCAGAGAACACATTAGGAGTCACGTAGGCACTGTTTATGCTACATATCCAGGTATTTTGCAAGCATTTTTCTCCCCTGCGTTTACCAAAATACCTTCACTCACACCATATGCGAATCCGCTTGAATACGCTGCCTAGAGCTGTCAAAAATATGTTAAGCCTGTGCATGGCAAGGAGAATGCCATTCAAATCTCTGTTTTTCTGTGTTTATGTACAAACACTGACCAGAGGTTTTAAAAAAAAAATGTTTTTAGGTTTCAGAGAAAAAAAACCCTGTGTGTAAACAAAAGCCAAAAATGAAGAGAAAGGTCTTCGTTTATCAAAAGACGCAAAGATTCCGTAGGACATCCATGGAAGTCTTTACATGTAGGCTCCTGGTATATATAAACTTCCCCCTCGGAGAGTACTCTGAGACCAAATACTCTCTGTATTTGATGTTAAATCCACTCTCTAAGTGTCGAATTAACACTGCATTTTACTGTGTACTGTACATCACCAGTAGAAGAACCAAGAGCCGACCAACCAATCAGAGCAAACTTGTTATTCAGCACCTCTGCAACCCAGCCAATCGGGCTTCCCGTTTCATGCCAAAGGTTCTGAGGTTTTTGTCCAATCGTGCTCCCAGCAGCCAGAAGCCGTGTCCGCCTCAGCAAGAGGGCCACACAACACGGATAGACATTTTGATTAATGAACATTTACAGAGAGCTGCCATGTGTAAAATGAGAGGGGATGCTTCAGAAGCTTTCTCCTCGTTTCCCCCTGCTCTTCTCCTTTCTTTCCTCACGTTTTGTCCCTGTTTTTCCCCCAACCACAATTGTTCCCTGTTGGCTTAAAAAAAAAAAAAGGTGCAAACTCTCGGATGGCTACCTAGTGGTTTGTGGGCGAGACAAAGGCAGCGTGTCAGCACTTTCATGTGTGCGTGTGCTGCTTGCTTCTGAATTCTGATGCTAGGTGCTTTCAGCGTGCTGCTGAGAGACGCCACATGCCCTGTCTGTTGTCACCCCAGTCGGTGCTTGCTGCTGAAGCTGGACAGTGAGAGACTCTTCAGCTCCCACCAATCGCCAGTAATGATGGTGGTGGTGGTGGTGGTGGTATGGAGCTCCACTTAGAGTGCCCCCCAGTGGCTGCCCCGGGACATGCAAGCAAGATTTCTCTGTGTGTAGTAAATGTGGAATAGAACAGAGTAGAATAGAATGGAATTGAACCAAACAGTATAGAATAGAATGTCTTTTATTGCCACATGTTTATGCAGGTTTGAAGAGGAGACAACTTTTTGGAGAAGAGACTAAGCATTCTTGACTGCAAACTGAGCAGAATAGTACAGAATAGATTAGAACACATTTTCCCCATGCACATATACAATGTGAACTGTACACACATACTACAAGCAGAAGGAAATCAAAGGAAAAGCAAGGCGGACAGGTAAACCCAAGCCATTTGAAATACAGTATGTGGCACTGAATTGTAATGAACGAATGAATCAATTTTATCCATCACTGGTAATGAACCGTACTATAAAAGGTGAAATGTCACCTCAAGTCCTGAAATGAGATCCAGCCGTTCACAAACTGATATTTAGCTTATGATTATCTATGAGTATGCATCTGTCCGAGGTTTCCAGTGGAGGCATAGGTGTTTGTGTTGTGTGTAAGATGAAATACATTTCACTGTCTGCCTATGTGTGTGTTCATCAATCGTTGTGTTTTCTATTAATGGCCTTTCACAGTAAAAGCCCCGCTTATGTTGCTGTAGCACTTGGCCTAAAATTGCATTGGGTGCGGCAGGGTGTGTCTGATAGCTAGTAGCTAGCAGTGATAGTGTGTGTGTGTGTGTGTGTGTGTGTGTGTGTGTGTGTGTGTGTGTGTGTGTGTGTGTGTGTGTGTGTGTGTTTGTGTGTGTGTGTGTGTGTGTGTGTGTATGTGTGTGTGTGTGTGTGTGTGTGTGTGTGTGTGTGTGTGTGTGTGTGTGTGTGACTGTCTGTCTGTCTGTCTGCCTTTCTGTCTGTGACTGTCTGTGTCTGTGTCTGTCTCTGTGTGTAGCCTATGTGGATCTCTGTGTGTATATATGTGTTGCTGGGTAGCACTGATATTTGCGGTAATGCCGTGATGATGTTTCCGGTAGCTTTGAAATTGAGGGCAGGGCTTGCTCTCCTCCCTGTGCTGCCTGCCTGCCTGCCTGCCTGCCTGGGTGCTGTCTACTGTGTGTTAGCCAGTCTCCCTCTGTATCCTACGGATGCTGTTCTGTCTTGGACCTTGCAGAGAAAGCACACATGCTGCGGCACTGACGCACCACTTAGATACATGCTATGCTGGAGTCGCACCCGGTCAAGTCATGCCATGTCACGTCATGCCACCTGGCGCATTTGCAAATGAAGACATGCACGCGCTTGCAGAGACACACAGATGCCTAGACACACAGACACAGACATGCACGCGCACACACATGCACGCACATACACACACACACGTTTGCAGCCAATCACACATACACACATGCACTCATGCACGCATGGGCACGCACGCACGGACACACGCACACACGCACACAGACGCACGGACACACACACACACACACACACACACACACACACACACACACACACACACACACACACACACACACACACACACACGCGCGCGCGCCCGCACACACGCACACACGCAGTAGCAGCAGAGTGAAATCAGGTCACCCAGTTGCTGTGCTGTAATTAATCAGGGAGTGGTGTGTTTGTTTATTAGCCACGTCTTATACATACAATATGAGACTCCCCATGTCTTAGACTACATACACATAGCCTATATAAGACTCTCCATGTCTTATACATACACATATATGAGACTTTCCATGTCTTATACTACATACACATATGAAACTCTCTATGTCTTATACATACAATATGAGACTCCCCATGTCGTATACATATATTAGACTCGTACATACAATATGAGACTGTTTATGAGTCACCTCTCATATAATATGAGACTATTAGTCACATCTCATACAACATGAGACTGTTTATTAGTCACTGCTCATACAACATGAGACTGTTTATTAGTCACTGCTCATACAACATGAGACTGTTTATTAGTCACTGCTCATACAACATGAGACTGTTTATTAGTCACTGCTCATACAACATGAGACTGTTTATTAGTCACTGCTCATACAACATGAGACTGTTTATTAGTCACTGCTCATACAACATGAGACTGTTTATTAGTCACTGCTCATACAACATGAGACTGTTTATTAGTCACTGCTCATACAACATGAGACTGTTTATTAGTCACTGCTCATATAATATGAGATTGTTTATTAGTCACTGCTCATACAACATGAGACTGTTTATTAGTCACTGCTCATACAACATGAGACTGTTTATTAGTCACTGCTCATACAACATGAGATTGTTCATTAGTCACTGCTCATACAATATAAGACTGTTTATTAGTCACTGCTCATACAACATGAGACTATTTATTAGTCACTTCTCATACAACATGAGACTGTTTATTAGTCACTGCTCATACAACATGAGACTGTTTATTAGTCACTGCTCATACAACATGAGACTGTTTATTAGTCACTGCTCATACAATATGAGACTGTTTTACCAGCCGCGCCTAATGCATACAATAAGAGACTCTGCTGAGTGATGGGCGTTTGTTTATTAGCCCCGTTTTATACATACAGTATGACTCTCCGGAGTGCACTGTGCTGCCTCAGCGCTTCTGGAGTTTTGTTTGGCCTTTCATTAGGAGTTTGTCGGCTTCCTACTGTGTCTTGCGTTTGAGAAGGGTCTGCTGCTAGGTTTTTACATTGGCCTGATTTTTGTCCTTGATACGAAAAGGAAGAAGATGAGTATGTGGGTGGGAGGGGAGCTTGTGGGCTTACACACGTGGGCTTTTTTTTTTAGATTGTATGGCATTCATTATTTGAATACATTAAGAACATTTTTCACAAAAAAAGAAAAAAGAACATTTTAAAATAAAAATAAAATAAACCAGTATATAAATAATATTTATATATATGATATATAAATAAAGATTTATCTAAAACTGTGCGACTTGAAGAGCACGTTCTTTGAAGTTCAAAAAGAGCGTCTTTTTGTACCTACTATTTCAATGATGTTGTTGAATCAATGAATAAATGAATGAATGAATGGATGAATGAATGAATGAATGAATGAATGGATGAATGAATGAATGAATGTTTGTCCGTCTGTCTGACTGTCTGTTTGTCTGTCTGTTTCCCTTTGTGTCCGCCTGTATGTCTGCCCGCTATGTTTTATGCCACCTGAGGGTGGCACCAAAACACGAACAGCATCACGTGCATCTAGCCTTGGCAATGGTTGTCACCTAGACTATGTCTGATTGCTCTTGTGTTTTTGGTCTCCTTGCAGGAAGAGAAGCCCGTCTGCATCCAGGGATCCAAACCAAAAATACGACCAAAGGGAGGAGCTAGGCGGAGGCGGCGGCCGCTCCCACTATGCCCCAGGCCAGCACGGCGGCATGCCCAGATCGCCGTCTGACTACGGGGACGTCGGAGACCACCGGCGGGGAGGCGGAGGAGGACCAGGTCCCGGCGGAGGGGGAGGGGGAGGCTACGGCGGCCACCCCCACGGCGGGGCGGGGGCGGCGCGGGGAGCCTACCGAGCCCGTCGGGGCGGCTGGCGCTCGCAGGAGGACTACTACCCGCCCGACGAGGAGCTGGGCCCGCCCCCGGCCAGCGAGTACGAACTGCGGCGGCAGCAGGAGCAGGAGCTGCAGACGCGCTACCGCAGCGACCCCAACCTGGCGCGCTACCCCGTCAAGCCGCAGCCCTACGAGGAGCAGATGCGCATGCACGCAGAGGTCTCGCGCTTCCGCCACGAGCGGCGCCACAGCGACGTGTCGCTCGCCTACACCGAGATGGACGACCCGCTGAGAGGCGGAGGGGGTGGAGGTGGAGGTGGGGGTCCGCTGGCGCCCCAGCAGCCGCACCCGTACGGCCCCCGCGTGGGCTTGATGGGCGGGCCGGGGGACCCCCACCTGCGCCCTCCGTCCTCCCAGGGTCAGGGGGGGCAGCTGCTGGATCCGGGCTCGGCGGTGCGGCGGACCAAGCGGGAGAAGATGGAGAGCATGCTGCGCAACGACTCGCTCAGCTCCGACCAGTCGGAGACGGTGAGGCCGCCCCCGCCGCGGCCGCACAAGAACAAGCGGGGCGGGGGCGGCGCCAAGATGCGGCAGGTGTCGCTCAGCAGCTCGGAGGAGGAGCTGGCCACCACGCCCGAGTACACCAGCTGCGACGACGTGGAGATCGAGAGCGAGTCGGTCAGCGAAAAAGGTGAGGGCGGGGAGAGAGGGGCGGGGAGGGAGGGAGGGAGGGAGGGGGGTTGGGATGGAGCATATATGACAAGCCCATACAGACAAATAGACAGACAGACATACAAAGTACAAACGCACACGCACGCACACACACACACACACACACACACACACACACACACACACACACACACACACACACACACACACGCATACACACACACACACAATTAGCAGCACAACCAAAATCACATGCCCCATGGCCCCATGCCACACAAACTGACATTAGTAGATTGACAACCAAACGCAGAGCTGAAGTGAACAAGGCCTTGCCTGTTAAGTTACCTGCTGTAGTCTGGGCTGGATATGGCCGACCCCGGCCCGGCCTGTCCTGTCCAGATGTGAGATGTGAAATCTGCTTTTGCTCGTAAGCGGTAATCAGTGTGTTGTGTTGATCCATATTAATGCTCTGCTCCAGTGGGAGTTCACCCTGTCCGGCCCTCCATATGCTCCGCATTAGGCCTGGACAGATGACTTACTTCATCATCAGAGTGCACGGTGCCTCCCATACGGCCAACTCATGGGAGCCTACTGTGTGTGTGCGTGTGCGTGCGTGCGTGTGCGTGCGTGCGTGCGTGCGTGCGTGCGTGTGTGTGTGTGTGTGTTTACATTTGTTAATGCTGTTCTTTCACAGATTTTGCTGAAAATAATCCCTGTGTGTTTGTGTGGCTTTGTGAATGCGTATGTTTATTGTTTATGTTTATGCATATTTATTGCGTTACATGTAATAATTTAGGATGTTTAGCAATCTTTTGAAATATGTCTTTCTATTGAACAGCAGCTCCCTTTGAGGAGTAAGAACATTTTTCCCAGCTCTTCTAGAATTTCACTTGAACACTCTACAGCTCCCATAAAACCCTGGGTTAAAAATCCCGCAAAGTCCTTGTGACATCATAATGAGAACTCAACATTTTGGCAAATTTCTAATCACATATTTGTGATGGTACTCCTCAAAGGGTTAAATGCGCAGTCCAATGCTAAACAGATGCTAGTGCATAGTTTTTCACTGGCAAAAGTCAATTTAATGGTACCCTTGCTTTAACATAAACTTTTGTTTTTGCAGGCCTGATTGAGGATCATTTCTCATCTTTCTGTGTGCTTGTACTGTGTGTGAGATGTTCTTGTAGTTATTGTGTGAGCCCTACCATCTGTTCCCTGGGATTGTGAACGTTTTACACTTCTAGTGGGCTGTGTTTGTCTCTGTGTGAATGCGTCATACTTGTGTGGTAGCCTGTGAGTGTGTGGGGAAAGCAATGTGAGGTATAAGATCATGTGTGCCGCGTCTGTGTGTATTTAGATATTCTTGATGGTATACAGCAGTGATTCTCAAACTTTTTCAGACCGAGGACCATTTTGTCCCCCCAAAAATGTTCAGGGACCACCTGACAATTTAATTGACAGTTGACGGGTGCTATTTCGACACACATTTTGATGCAGATCACTTACTTTTTATTCAAAATGACAAGCCTGTCTTATTATGGTGCAAATATGACTTCAGACATGTTTGGCTTTGTAATAATGTTACACATATAGTCTTCTGCTAGCTTGTCTTGGAAAAGTAGAAATCCCTTTGCGGACCACCTGAGCTCTGTCACGGACCACCAGTGGTCCCCGGACCACACTTTGAGAATCATTGGTATACAGTTATGTTAGTTTCTGTACTGTATGTGTGAAAGACTACAGTGAGTACTTACAAGAGTACATGAGAGGGCTATGTGTGCATGTGTGTGTGTGGGTGCGTCTGTGTAGTGCACACATCCAGAGATGTATGTAGAAGTGGAATACTGTTACAGATGTCATGAAAAGATAAAAAAACAACTTTTGAGCCACTCCTTAAAAAGTAAAAAAGCATTTTTTAAACTCTGGCTACATGCCTGTTACAGATGTAATTACAACACAGATACACTATAGCAGTGTTTCCCAACCTTTTTTGTCTTGTGTACCGCTAAGCCTTTTCGTTGTGCCATGAGTACCCATTAAGTCAAGTTCTGTATCGCTTTCTCCATCCCAATGTAACTAAGCTCCATATATTTGTTAAAATTTCATTTTTCCAAGTACCCCCTGCAGTGTGCTCGCGTACCCCTAGTGGTACACGTACCCCTGGTTGGGAAACACTGCACTAGAGGATGATGCTGATATGAGCAGACAGAGGAGAATGCTATATGTTCAAGCCAGCGCATGCTAGCTAGAAAATTCAATCACTGCACTACAGATGTATGTCAAAGTCAACCTGTTTCGAATCTACTGCTCCCTTCTTTACACAGCTCCACTCTGGGTGAGATACAAGAAGGAGAGTTTGGTCGAGCTGAAAGTAGCTTGAAATGATTGTCTCAGGGTTCTCCTGAAGAAACCAAGGAGTAGCAGAGCAAGTGAGCTGTTTTGCAAACTAGGTCTAACTACTTTCATGGCACTGTTGAGAAATTTCACCTTTAAATGTATGAAGAGGCTGGACCGCTCTACAAATTAGCTCATTGCACAGATAGTAGACCCAAGTGGTAGCTCTGTAAAGTACATACCTAAAATCTGGGAGCACTGGTATGAGTGCCTTTACTCCATTTTTAACCTGTTGAGAGAGACGCAGATGTATAAATGTGTTACCAGAATGGCAATGACCAAGTCGTAGTGTCATAGTATTGTAGTACTATGGTAGTTAAATTT
>NC_085861.1:23233604-23251104 GCF_034702125.1 Engraulis encrasicolus | reverse complement strand
GATAGCTAGATAGATAGATAGATAGATAGATAGATAGATAGATAGATAGATAGATAGATAGATAGATAGATAGATAGATAGATAGATAGATAGATAGATAGATAGATACTAAATAGATAGATAAATAGATAGATAGATCTCGCTTTTGCTCTCTTTCTCTTTCTCTCAGGGGTGTGTGTGTGCGTGTATGTGTGCATGTTAGCTCAAAATACTCACTGGGTCTTCTCCTGACATACTGTTGTGTAGTATAGTAGTATAGCATAGCATAGCGACACATGGTGTATACTGACAGTATGTTGGATAGCATGGGTGGGACATAGGCTCTTGATTCTCTTCAAAATACTCACCATGAGCATAGAGGGAAAGCGATGGGCGTGCAGTGTAGTGAGAGATTGGCCAATTTCCAGTCTAGTGCCTGAGAGGAGAGGTGGTTTGAGTCTCACTCTGAGTCAGACTCTCTGTAGCCTTCCCGTCTCTGGGATCAGTGATAGTGGCTGAGACTGAGTAGATCAAGGCTGTCTTGGCTTGCCTCTTAACAGATCTCAGATCAGTCATACAGCTCTCTCTCTCTCTCTCTCTCTCTCTCTCTCTCTCTCTCTCTCTCTCTCTCTCTCTCTCTCTCTCTCTCTCTCCTCTCTCTATCTCTCTCAGGCCTCCAATTAGCATTTTTTTAAGTGTATCATATCGGCCGATATGCGTCTGGTTTTGGCCGATACGCAAAATGTATTTAGGGTTTTTTTTCAAAAGCACCAAGACACTTTATTTTTCTATTACTTGATTGTTAGACATTACTTGATTGTTAGAGTGGGTGTTTAAATGTTACAAGTTTTACCTCAATTTGATAATGTTAACTGAATGTTTACTTTTAACTTGAGACGTGGAATATTTGTCATTTTTTAACATTTTTTTTAAACCCCTATCGGCCCCAAATATCGGGTATCGGAAATCGGGTCTAGGCCAAGGGTGATGGAAAAAAAAATCGGTATGGCATCGGCCATTAAAAAAACCTGTATCGGTCGACCCCTAGTGTGTGTGTGTGTGTGCGCGTGCGTGTGTGCATGTGTGTTTGTGTGTACAATATGTATGCGTGATTGGCAGCACCATACTACTCTGCCCTCCGCTGTGTTTCCTTATAATGTCTAAAGATTTATGGCAGGCAGACCCCTCTTGATATTGAGTTGACGTTCTTCAGAGTAATTGAGCCATTTGGTTATTCAGATGAAGATGCTGAAGTTGACCTTGGGGTTCTTGCAGTCAGAGTCAGGGCATGGAGTTACTGAGTGTCTTTACATGTAGGAGAAGGATGTGTACCGGTACTATGTTTATAAAATATGTGTCATTCTCTCTCTCTCTCTCTCTCTCTCTCTCTCTCTCTCTCTCTCTCTCTCTCTCTCTCTCTCTCTCTCTCTCTCTCTCTCTCTCTCTCTCTCTCTCTCTGCACCCCCTCCCCACTCCTCTTTTTTTTAAATCGTAGTAAAAACAGCATCAATAATTAATGGTCCAATTAATAGTTTACACTGTTTTTTTATTGAGTTGTCAGGGTGATGGAGAGCCCTCTGGGTGTGGAGCCTGTGCAGAGCCTGGATCTGATTCAGCACTCTGAATAGATACCCCAGCCTACCTAACCATGTCCTACCATACTCTACCCCAGTGGTTCTTAACCTGGGCTCCAGGGCCCCCTCAGGGATGCACCAGAGATTGAAGGGGGTGTACAGAATTGTACCTTTGAGGCTGTGACCAAAAGTCTTCATGTGAACATAATTATTACAAATCAAATCCAAATATAAAGTATTGCTTTAGCAAACTTATCTGTTTTCTCATCAATGTTTTTTTCTGGAAATATGGGTTTGGGTTGGGGGTGGCGTTGTCTTGGGCACAGGTGGGGCTATAAAAAAAAAGGTTAAAAACCTCTGCCCTACCCCGCCCTACACACACTCACACACTTACTCTCATTTACATATTTTCACCTGCTCCTACCTTTATTACTCGAATCAGTTGATACTGTAGAGCAGTGTTTCCCAACAAGGGGTACGTGTACCACTAGTGGTATGTGAGCACACTGCAGGGGGTACTTGGAAAAATGTAGAAATGACAAATGTATGGAGCATAGTCACATTCGGATACAGGAAGAGACATAGGGCATGGATGAGGGGGTACTAATGGTACAACAAAAAGCTTAGGGGGTACGCAGGACAAAAAATGTTGGGAATCACTGCTGTAGAGGCTGAAAGTGACAAAAACAGGGTTTAGGATTAAATATATTGGAAATCCAGTCGGCGTATGCATAATCAAATCACCAGTACTATTAATATGGATATTGATATTACCATTAATTATCAAAATATTTTTTTC
Source organism: Engraulis encrasicolus (assembly GCF_034702125.1). NCBI lineage: Eukaryota > Metazoa > Chordata > Actinopteri > Clupeiformes > Engraulidae > Engraulis > Engraulis encrasicolus. Next base: position 23,248,752 of record NC_085861.1, on the reverse strand, counting down.
CAGTTAAAAAAACGCTCAACGCTCTATTATGTCTTTTTTAAATGATTCATGTAAGCAGCGTGCAATTCTTTGCCGTTCATTTTTAGTGTGTGGAGCTGAAAAGTGATTCTTCTACTTCCAATGGACAGGACTCTGCTGCTCTTCTGTCACACCCCTCACTCTACTATATAGGCAGCTTATAGTTCTATAGTACACACACAGCCCAACACCACAGCTGTCTGTGCCCCCCCCCCCCTCCCCCCCCACTGGGCATCTGGGAGACGCGGCTCAGCAATCAGGGCATGAAATAAGCTGTTGGGAGTCTGCACAGCATTTGCCATGAAGAGAAGAGCTAGAGAGGGGAAGGGTGGAGGATGAGCGAGTAAAACAGCAAGCATCTGCCATACTGTATGTGTGTTAGGTGAGAGAGATAGAGATAGAGATAGATAGAGAGAGAGAGAGAGAGACAGAGAGAGAGGGGGGCAGAGAGAGACAGAGAGAGAGAGAAAGAGAGAGAGAGAGAGAGAGAGAGAGAGAGAGGCACAGAGAGAGAAAGAGAGAGAGACAGAGAAAGACAGAGAGAGAGAGAGAGAGAAAGAGAGATAGGGGACGAGTGTCAAGTAGATTGAGAGGATCGTCTGTCTGACGTGGAATTGAGTCTCCCAAGCAAGAGAAGTCAAAATGAGCAGTTTGTAAGCTAAAAGCAGATACCGTCAAGTGTGACGCTTTCGAAAACAGCCATTCCAAGCTGTCGGCCTCAACATATTGTACGCATGTGTGTGTGTGTGTGTGTGTGTGTGTGTGTGTGTGTGTGTGTGTGTGTGTGTGTGTGTGTGTGTGTGTGTGTGTGTGTGTGTGTGTGTGTGTGTGTGTGTGTGTGTGTGTGTGTGTGTGTATGTCTGCGTGTGTACGTATTTTATGACTTGTATGACTCTACTTGCTTGCTTGTGTGTTTGCCTGTGTTGGACCATCTGTGTTGGGTTTTTGATGTATGTTGAGTGAGTGTGTGCTCCATTGGTAAGTAGATGTTGAATTGTTCAGAGGTGCTTATTGAAACAACTTCCCCACACACGTGTGACGTTGTCATGGGAATGCTTTTGAGTGCATGTGTGTACATTTGCTCTCTTAACAGGAGTCTTGAACGGCCAAGTGTGTGCCTAGGTGTGAAAGTCCTCTATATGGGCATACAGTGTATCTGAATGTAGATGATAAATGTACATCACTGTTCATGTGTAAGGCTGAATTAACATCAAGGCGGCGCGGAACGGAAGCGAGACGACTGAGGTAGTTTCGGCCGGTGTGTTCTACTCTGCCTTTCACACCGACAGCGTCAGGTTGCGCGGCCAGTCCAGTTCAAAATCCCCCCACAGTCAAAGCTAGCGCGCTACTTTGCCATTCATCTGAATGGAACACCGCCGGCCACTGCTGCCCGAAATCCGCTCAAGTTATATTTTCCAAATGCCTTACTACCGCCGGTTGGTGTGGAAGGACAGATTTGTTTCCGTGTATTTTCGCCACCAGCGGTAAAAATCGCTTCCGTCCCGCGACGCTTCACCGCCTTGGTGTGAAGCCGGCCTAACTTTTGCAGGAGACTTGCCTGGAGGCCATTGGATGAGCGCAGATGTGTACAGTATTTATACTTTAGTCTGTGCATTAATGAATGCTAGGGCTGTAACGATATTGGATCGAACCAAGAAATCGTGATACTCAGAGTCACGATTAGAGATGCACCGGATCCTGATTTTTAGGATCCTGCCGGATACTGGATCCACTGCTTAAGATCCTGCCGGATCTGGAACCGGATACCGGATCCTACGAAAGGGTTGAAACACATAGCCTACTCACACACGTGGGCCCTTTTTATCACGTTGGCTCAAACTATTTTGACTGAAAAGCCTCGGCTACCGGTGGATCCGGTGCATCTCTAGTCACGATACTCTATCGTGATGCAAGGAGGCAGTATCGTGATACACCCTTTCAAAGTTTTGTTATCCTTCAGGCCAGAAAACAGCCATACTGTATGATTCGATGTGATAGTGCTTCCAAGCTTCAAATGAGATACATTTTAGAAATCGTGGGGTGTATCGAACTGTAGGTCAAAAATCGTGATACGAACCGAATCGTGAGCTGAGTGTATCGTTACAGCCCTAATGAACGCTTGTGACCTTTGCAGGGTGCTTGAAAATCCATCACCATCATGTAGAGATTTGCATTAAAGCTACTGTTCCACACAAGCTAGACTGTGTATATGTGTGTTTCCAACCTTAGACAAATAAAAGTTCAGAAAGTTCACTTCAACCTGGAATTTTCGCTCTTATTTTGTACATTTTACATGACATTTCGGATAACGGAACCTGCTCCCAGTCCCATCTCAAAGGCTTGGATATGAGAGATTTACATTAACTTGTTTCAGTGTGTTTTTTGTAGCCTTCACAGGACACTTGGGATCCCAGTCGGTGTGTATTTAAGGGTACTCTTGCCACCCAGCAGTGAGCGGCTGTCTCAGTATGTGTATGTACAATTTGTGTGTGTGTGCAACCCTTTGCAGGAGACTTGGATGGCCACTGGTGGGACCATGCGACTTGGCATAGCAGCGAGGCCGCTTCAATGTCTTTGGTGAGACATGCGGAGCCAAGCAAACCTCACCTTCTCCATCTCTTCCCTCCTCCCACCTTCTCTCTCTCTCTCTCTCTCTCTCTCTCTCTCTCTCTCTCTCTCTCTCTCTCTCTCTCTCTCTCTCTCTCTCTCTCTCTCTCTCTCTCTCTCATTCTCTCTCTCATTCTCTCTCTCTGTCTCTCTGTCTCTCTGCCTATCTGTCTATCTGTCTTTTGCTCTCTCTCTCTGTCAGAGTCCTTTGTCATTTCATGGTTCCTTTGGTTTATTTACACCTCTGCATGTCTTTCTTTCTTTCCCTTCCTTCCTTTCCTTTCCTTTCTTTTTTCTCCTTCTGTTTTTTATTCCACAACTGTAGGGAACAGTCAAAGGGGAAAAAGAAAAACTATTGAGCAGACACCCTCCTTATCTGAGGGACAAAAGAAAATGGTGCGCTTTGGGGGCCACTCTTTCGAAGAGGATGCCGAGTGGTGCGAACCCCTCATAAAAGACTCTGGCGTTGATACTTGCAGTAGCACTACGCTAAACGAAGAGCATAGCCATAGTGAGAAGGTACTGGGACCCTGTCTGGCTTGCTTTTTTTCTTTTTTTCTCGTTTGTTTTTGTTTGTAAATCGTGCTCCTGTTTGGTTGATTCATTTCTTTGCTTCTTATTTAGTGTTTTGGTTGGGGTTTCTCTTTAAGTTGGTGTTTGGTTTTTTCGTTCTCTTGCCCTTTTGCTTGTCAGTGAGCTGTTGATTTTGGTTTGGTGGGTTAATTTCCTCTTGGCCGCTTTGATGCTTATTTTCTTTGTTCTTCTGTAGCTCAGAGTATCAAGACTTTTTGTTTGTCCTGCCTCCCCCCTCCTGTTTTAAGTTCCTGGTGTTTTTTTTAGTTGATTTCTTTGTCCGTTTCTTGTTTTATTGGTCTGTGTTTTTGATCTTCAGACACTGCCCGTGCTGGGTGTGGCTGACTGAGGAAGTGGAAAGCTTTCTCTGGCTTGCATTGTGGTTTGCTTCCTGGCAACTGTTGCTTTGACAATTTGTCTCAAGACTCCACCCCCCACCCCCACCCCAAGCCCCACGCCCCTCAATTCTAAGAGCATCAGTCTACGCACAACTCAACTTGTCTGTTTGTCTTGGCACTTTAGGAATGATGATCACCCAGTGCATGTGGCTATTATCTACCTTCTATCTATAACTCTCTACCTCCGCCTCTAGCTCTATCACTATATCTATCACTATCACTATCTCTACCCCTGTCATTTTTCTTCTTCTATTTCTTTTATTTCTTCTTCTGTTGCTTCTTCTTCTTCTTCTTCTTCTTCTTCTTCTTCTTCTTCTTCTTCTTCTTCTTCTTCTTCTTCTTCTTCTTCTTCTTCTTCTTCTTCTTCTTCTTCTTCTTCTTCTTCTTCCCCCCTTCTCTCCATTCCATTGTTCCTCCTCCTCCTCTTGCTCCTCCTCCTCCTCCTCCTCCTTCTTCTTCCTCTTCCATGCCTTTGTCTGTTCCATATTACTTTGCCCATGCCCGTATCACATGGATGCCCCACTCCCCACCTGCCACTGGTTTTCACCTGCTCTGCTCTGCACTGCACTGCACTGCACCCTCTACGACCATAGTGAATACCCCCTCCCCACCCAAGCCTTCAAGCTCCTCTAGAAAGTTCCAGAGACAACAGAGAGAACACTCGCACTTGCACTTTTCCAGGGAGAGTCAAATTGATTTGATTTGATTTTTTTCTCTTTGAATTTGGTTGTTTTTGGCACAGACAAAGTTATGTTTCTCTTTTTTCCCTTCCACTGTCACATAGCTGTGTTTTTTGTCTTTTTGTATTCACTATCTTGTCATGCTATCCATCACTTAGTTTTCTCTTTCAAGCAATATCCTTAGTTTTTTTTGTGGAATGAAAATGTACGTGTCAGTGTTTGTTTTTCATTGGGTTTTTCCATTGCTCCTTTGCTGTATGTTGGTGCATTCGCTTTCTGCCTCCCCCCCTTCTTCCCTCCGCAGTTCCATCTGCTTTCTACTATTCCACTTGAGCGTTTACAGTATGCCTGGCAGAGTGGCAGGGTGCTGGGGCTGGGGCTGGGGATGGGGCTCTGGGGCTGAGCTGAGGGTACAAGCTGAACAATGAAAGCTTGAAATAGATGGAGATGGGGGTGACCATTGTGTTACTATACCATACCAGGGTGGTAGAGGAGGGGTGTCCACTGATGGATGATGGTGCAAACGGAATGATGATTGTTCAGAGGAGTCAATCTCATGTTCAGTAAGTAGAAAGCAATGACTGTCACGGGTAATTGATCTAAGTAACTGATCTGTACAGTATGTAAGTAACTGATCTGGTGGCTGGATTGAATTTTACTTTCTAACCTGGGATTGACACATCTGGTCCTTACTGTACATGCACACAGAAAGTGACTACAGAGCGCATAGAAGTCATTATTTCTTTACGGTGAGTCAACAAATTCCATGAATACAACAAATTCACTGGCTGCAAAGCTTCTTGAGGCTTTTTCCCACATGCAACCTGGCTGTGCCATACCGTGTTGAGCTGAGTGGTGCTGAGTGGTACTGTCAAACCAGCCCGGTTTGTGTTTCCATTACAAACCGTATTACCCGCAGTATTTTGTTTTTGCCGTTGTCACGTAGCATTACTCTAAGTAGGCTAGTTTACCCAACGCAAGGCCGACAGATATCCCAGCTATCCAAGTAGCCTATAAATATTTTCAGCGACATCATATTTGAATTCTACAATATTAATTTCTGCCTTCGATTTTCATATAACAGTAATACAGTGTCGAACTAAGAGCATTCCAAAAGAGTTGATCTGGTGGAGGCGATGATTATTTTTTGATTTACCGGTAAGGGTGAGCTGATGCGCATTCTGGGTAAAAGGCTGCGAAAGACCCGCTGAGCTCACTTCAAGTGGCGGCCGAGTCATGCTGTGTCCAGCTGTACCGGGTAGAAAATGGACAGTGGAAAAGAGCCTTTGGTGAAATTGCATGAAAAAGAGAACTAAACTTTTGAGTTCCTGCTCATATAGTAATGAATTATGACACTGTTTCGATTTGAATTTATAGACTTACCAATGTCTTGCATTGCTCTGCTAGATCAGACATCCCAATGCCACACCATCAAGTATATGAAAAAATCTGTTCAGTTCAAGTTCTTTTCTGTATTTTCCACTTTCAGTGTGTATGCACAGCTGGTCCTCACCTGACCCCTCAATGGCCCTCCCACTCTTCCTCTACACCCGCTCAACCTCTTTACTCTCTCCTCCAACTGGAAACCCCTCAGGCTCCGTCGTCCCCTCCCTCCATCCTGCTCTGAGCGGCGGTGGCATTTGGGAGCTCTGTTGAAGGGGTGGAAACTCTGTGGAGCCAGGGCGGGGAATGCATGTCACTCTCGTGCACCATCACACAAGCTCTGCTTTTTAAACAGACAAGCTGCAATGGCCGATCAAAAACATGGACGAAATTTTACAAAAAAAAATGTAAAATGAATAAAGTTTCCCCTTTATGATACAGAATTTGTCATGCTGTGTTTATAGCAAATTCATGTGTTCCTTGCAGAATTTTGACTTGGTTTTTGGTATCACAGCTTTTTGATTGAAAAGGGAATTTTCTTTCATTGGTAATCATCTTCTACCCATCTCAGACCACAGTTGTTCAGTCTACCAGCTGTTCCTGTATATGCTCCGGAAGTGGTTGTCATAGCAACATTAACAGCCCTTTGGTGCCACCCAAAAACATCAAAGGCTTAATGGCCCTCTGCTTAATAAGAAAAGTTCCTATTTTATCTTTAATGTGATTGAAAGGTACTTGCATTTAAGGCTAATGCAATTAGCCTATTGGCAAAGGCCACAAATGTTAATAGGACATACCGGGTCATCTTGTGTGGAGCCATCTAATTTGACTGTAGGCTAATCCATATAGTAGGCTAATCTAATCTGTCCATGTTGCATAATTATAAGAAAGGAGATGTTTTTATGGGCCATGATAATCCAGAACGTCAAGGCAGCAAAAAAGCAAAATTTTAAGAGTGAACTTGTGTGACTGCTCTTTCATTGTAGTGAATGAAAGCTCCCCCACCCCTTCACCAGTGCACTGCCACTCCTGCCATGGCTTTGTGTTTCTTATTAACTGTGATAGATTTTGTGTGCGCGTGTGGTATGTGTGCATGTATGCATATCTTTGTGTGTGTGTGAGAGAGAGAGTACATGTGTAAGTGTGTAAGAGTACGAAATAATGTAAGCGTGTTTGTATGTATGTATGTAAAAGTCAATTTAAAGGAGAGAGAGAGGGTGTGTGTGTATCCGTGCGTGCGTGCATGGATGAGTGTGTGCGTGTGTGTGTGTGTGTGTGTGTGTGTGTGTGTGTGTGTGTGTGTGTGTGTGTGTGTGTGTGTGTGTGTGTGTGTGTGTGTGTGTGTGTGTGTGTGTGTGTGTGTGTGTGTGTGTGTGTGTGTGTGGGTGGATGCATGTGGGTGCTTGTGTGAGTGTATGCGTGTATACTGCATATGTGTGTGTGCGTGACGCGTGAGTGGACGTATGAGTATGCATACTGTGTGTCTGAGGGTTGTAATACACAAGGCTTGTTGCTCTGACCGCCCGCTCCGCTCCGCTCCCCCCTCCCCTCCTTCTCTAGCACCCAGTGACTTGGCAGCCATCCAAAGACGGCGAGCGTCTGATCGGTAGGATCCTGCTCAACAAGAGGATGAAGGACGGGAGCGTGCCCCGAGACTCTGGAGCTCTGCTGGGGCTAAAGGTCAGATCTTCACCTTGTAGTCTTGGGTAGTTTTGGCACATCCAAAAACACTTGTTGCAGGTGCCAGACAAAAAAGTCAGACAGTTGAAAAGGTAGGTTTGCACACTGCCGATCAGCTCCAAAAATAAACGTTATTATTTAAAAAGCAACGTTTCGATCACGATCATCTGATGCCTGATGAAGATCCAGCGTGATCGAAACGTTGCTTTTTAAATAATAACGTTTATTTTTGGAGCTGATCGGCAGTGTGCAGACCTACCTTTTTCAACAGATCTTCACCTTGCTCGGGCTCTTCTATTCCCTTCCAGTATGGAGAGCTCAGTCAAGCTCCAAATGTCAAACTCACTTGTTTACCACCACACATGCTTGACACCATGTAAAGCAAATTTGTTTATCTTGGTCTCATCAGACCACACAACATGGTTCCAGTGATCCATATCCTTGGTCTGTTCATCTCTCTTGAGACCAAGATAAACAAATTTGCTTTAGATGGCGTCAAGCATGTGTGATGGTAAACAAGTGAGTTTTACACAAAAAGTGCATCATCTGGCTAGCATGGTTGTGGGACTGACGTATTGACGTACTGATGTATGGATGCCGTCAACATTGGAAATCTGAATTACACCTAAAGAAGCATGCATGTCAACATGCACTGTGACTACAGAAGCAGATCATGATACTCTCCATAGGATTTCATTCAAAACTCACACCCATCTATTTTAGCCAGGTGCAGACTCAAAATGTACAATTTCAATATACTGAAAGGTTGAAACACACACGGATGATCTCCCTTTTAATCCCTTTTCATTTCGAAATGAAAAAATGAATGTAGTTGCTGCCAAAGGTGGTTGTACAAAGTATTAAGCAAAGGCTGTGAATACTTTTGTAAATATAATTCCTTTGTTTTTTATTTTTTATAAATTTTCAAAACTGTCAAGACAACTTGTTTTTCACATGGTCATAACGGAATAATTTGTGTAGGATTTTGACAACAGAGATTCATTTGTAGCATTTGGAATAAGGCTGTAAGATAATAAAATGTGAAAAAAGTGAAGCGCTGTGAGTACTTTCCGGATTGACTGTACAAAGCAAAATCAAACATTTGTTAGGCATGTATTCGCAAATGTCTTGTTCATGCACAGTAAGGGATTTATTACCAATTTAACCATAGTAAGGACCTAGTAGACCATAGCATTTGCTTAGTACATGCCTTACAAGGTACTTGTGCAGGCATTAACATTGTATGTATTAGTGCTAATAGATGTATCCGAAAAATAAAGTGTTACCCAATAAGCCACGAGAGGCCATTGGTTTGTGTTCGATTTATAATGGCTAAGGGAGTTGGAGCATGACACTTGTAGAACTTCATTTGGAGTGCTGGATTTGGATACGCGTAGAATTTTCATTTGGAATGCTGCTTGTTTATGACCGATTTACTAACACTTGGAATACCCGATCACCCAATCACAATCAAGAACCAGACGCCCAGTTTTAGAATTTTCTTCCAAATTATGTTTTCTTCTGTAATTTCAAAGAATTGTTTTGCAAAACACGTTACTTTACTGATAGATTAGGGTTATGGATTGCTTTGGTCTAGGCACAGTTTATAATAATAATAATAATAATAATAATTGTATTTGTATAGCACTGTGTCATACAAGGCATGTAACTCAAAGTGCTTAAAAAATGGGAAAAAAAAAACATTGTTAGAGATAGATTTAAAAGGAGAGGTATAGAGGAGAGGCAGAAAAAGCAGGAAGGCAGAGGAAGAAGAGATAGACAGAGAATGTAGAGTCATAAGGTCAACGTAGGTTAGGACCAGGATTCTTAGATGTGTAAGGTCCATAGTGGCTGGGCCTATCATAAGTCATAGATAGTCACACAGAGATTGGGCGCTCAGGTGCGGCCCCTGGTGGCATCAGGGGTGAGGAAAAACTCCCTTTCGCTTGATTCATAGTTTGTAAGGGGGAAAAAAAAGCTCAGTGAGGTCTGAGAAAAAAAGACCCCCTATAGTCAGGAAGAAACCTCAGGCAGAGACCAGCGGCCACCTAGGGGAGCCCCCTGCCAGGGCTGGTTGCGAGTAGTAAGGGCGCTGCGGCAGCTGGGACACTATGACGCCTTGGCAGCTAGGAGTTGGCAAGGATGAAGAGGTGGGTCTTCAGCTGCTTCTTGAAGGAGTCGACGCAGGTGGCCGATCGGATCTCGATGGGGAGGGCGTTCCATCTCTTGGGCGCATAGCAGGCAAACGCGGCGTCGCGCCGATCTTCTTCTGCGGGGGGGTGGGGGTCTTTAGCAGCTTGGCATCAGTGGACCTGAGAGCTCGAGCAGGGGCATAAAAAGAGAGCATGTCTCAGATATAGCTAGGGGCAAGTCCATTTAATGCTTTAAATACTGTGAGCAGAATCTTAAAGTCGATTCTGTATGAGACAGGTAACCAGTGCAGGTCTGCCAAGACAGGAGAGATGTGCTCTCTCATTCTGGTTCTTGTTAGGATTCTTGCCGCAGAATTTTGAATGAGTTGTAATTTGTCAATTCATTTTTTTGGGAGACCAGAGAAGAGAGCATTGCAGTAGTCTATCCTACTGGTGACAAAGGCATGAATAAGTTTCTCAGCGTCTTATGTTGCAATAGTTTTCTTTCGTTTAGTAGCAGAGTTTGGTGTCCACCGAGTGGAAAATTTCCCCAGTGCGAAGCTTGTCAGTTTTGTAATGATTTAACAAGTATTTAAAATTGTTGTGGGAACACATAGAAACTACTTTTGCGACCCATCACGGAAATTAGGCAGATCTTGTTAAACTGCTACAGATATTGTGTTCCAAGGCACGGTGTTCATTTCATGGCATTCTGTGAGACCAGGTTACATGCATCCATATGGCTCCGCTGCTGCCTGACTCAGGCTAACTGACGGATATGTTGGGTTTTGTGCATGGGATTCTCCCTGTGCGCGTGTGTGATACACCACTCTTCTATGACGGTAGTTACGTAAAGCCATTTCACTCTAACCCGGCGTAATCTCCTTTTGTATGTTGGTACGGAGCCTCCACTAATGGGTGATTTTATTTGTACGCCGCTCAAAAAGAGGCAAAAGGGTTTATGGGGCTTGACGTCCTCTGTTCACCTCGAGGGCTCCTTTCATTATATTGTGATACATGACGCATTAGCTGATGCTCTGATCCACAGTAGCATACAGTTGTTTGGACACAGGGACTGTTCCCCCTGAGGCAATGTGGGGTGACATGCTTTGCTTAAGGGCAAGGGAAGAGGAGAGCATCAGGTATTTCATGTCCCACCCACACTATTTTAATATTGGTACGAGAGTCAAACCCGCAATTCTTCACCTCTAGCCATAAGGCCACAGTATGTGTCCCATGTCAGTATATCAGCACCATGGACAGCAGCACTAGAGACCATATGCGCAATGCTGACAAAGTCCTACATACACGCACAGTATAGGCCTGACAAATGGCAAATGCCTATACAAGGTTTAAATGTAGCTTGTTCTATAATTCTACTTTTAGCGTTAAGCGACTTTTGTGCTCAATTAAGATTGACTTGACTGACTGGGTGTTTTTTACTTGAAAATAGACAGAAAATAAGCTTGTTGAAACGTGTGGTGCCATCAGTTTTGTCGTGTTGATGTCAGGTGGATAGACAGCTGACATCACTGTTGGGCAACAGCTACAATTGGTATTTTTTTTATTAGCACATAATTCTCCATGTGTTCGTGCCCTTGTATGTACAATGTACTGTAAATAGCCATTGAATGAGAAGGTGTGTCCAAACTTTTGGCCTATACTGTATGTATTAAAAGGACTTGCTGGACTTGTTGTGCTGACAATACATTGCCAATAATAAGGTCCAGAGGTTCTGTTCCATTGCTGGGGGCACATGGTGGAATCCGGGTGCCGGTGGTGACAGGTAGTAGCGTTTCTATAGGGATGCCGTAGGTAGATGATGGTAGGTGGTACCATAGACATCCTGGTACACACACTCTGTGAACAGCAAAAAATGAAAGCTGAAGAAAAAGTGACTCCTTGGTGTCAATGGCCGTCCTTCACATTTATGTTTTCGGTCTTAGTGTCTTGGCTCTGCGCTTTTGACCTAGGAACTAGACAGCACTGAGCTGCACGATATCAGAAAAAAATGGATATTCGATAACAGCATTCAATACCTCGATAATGATATTTAAACGATATTTAGAAATATACCTGAGTGTTTTTCTTGTCACCAAATTGTCGGTCTGTGTTGGGGGTGCAGCGTTGGTCATGGCGGGCTTCTCGCGCTTTTGTTGACATTCTGCTAGTGATTGGACAGCACAGAAAATTCGTACTTGTTGATAATTAAGTAATTTTCGCGATACGCATATCGCCACTCTTGAGATCGCGATTTCGATACATTTTCGATATATAGTGCAGCCCTACCACTGAAGCAGACCATCTCCCAAGTTAAACAATAGCATGGGGAGACTTGCTAGGGGAACAGCACAGCTGGAGGTGAACCATCCAGACCCACTTTCTTGGCCTAATTCCACATGAATATGAATTGATTCAAATGTATCACCAGAGTCAGAATGAGAAACAGTCAGATATGCATGTAGGTTCATTCAATGGAGGGCTTTATCTAGGGTATGGGTTGCAGAAGTTTAGACACGGAAAAGTTTAGACGCGGAAACTGAATAAACAGGAATGTGAGAAAGGTGTTTGTATGTGTGTGCGTCCGTGTGTTTGTATGGTATTGCTCCATCTTCATGCCAGTATCTGTGTCTGTGGTGTTGTGCAGGTGGTGGGTGGGAAGATGACTGAATCAGGGAGACTATGCGCTTTCATCACCAAAGTGAGGAAAGGAAGCTTAGCAGACACTGTTGGTCACCTAAGGCCAGGTAAGCACACGCATACGTAATGTTTCTTTCTTTCTTTCTTTCTTTCTTTCTTTCTTTCTTTCTTTCTTTCTTTCTTTCTTTCTTTCTTTCTTTCTTTCTTTCTTTCTTTCTTTCTTTCTTTCTTTCTTTCTTTCTTTCTTTCTTTCTTTCCCCTTGTCCATGTCCTGCCATACTGTAAGGTATGTGACAATTGTGTGTGTGTGCATGCGTGTGTGCGTGTGTGCGTGTGTGTGTGTGTGTGTGTGTGTGTGTGTGTGTGTGTGTGCGTGTGTGTGTGTGTGTGTGTGTGTGTGTGTGTGTGTGTGTGTGTGTGTGTGTGTGTGTGTGTGTGTGTGTGTGTGTGTGTGTGTGTGTGTGTGTGTGTGTGTGTGTGTGTGTGTGTGTGTGTGATCTCTGGCCACTTGTGCTCCCCAGGTGACCAGGTTCTGGAGTGGAACGGCAGGATATTACAAGGAGCCACTTTCAAAGAAGTTTACAATATCATTCTAGAATCAAAGCCGGAGCCTCAGGTGGAACTAGTGGTCTCGCGACCCATTGGGTGAGTTCAGTTGTCAAAACCCCTCACTGTAGACGGGTCACTGGCGTCTCAGCAGTAGCACACATCAGGGTGGTGCAACGACAGCCAGTTATTTTTAGTTGACTCTCGAAGAAGTGCATATTTTCACTGCAGCATATCAACCACCAATTACTAATGAATTTATGGGCATCAGATGCAGTGGCGCCACCTGACATCTGAGCCCCCCCAAAAAATGTCTTTGACCCAGATACAGTGGGGGGGCCTATTTGAAAATGAAGATACAATACAGTATCTTGCCAAAAAAGGGAGTCCAAGGCAGTGAAGGCACTCTTCTTGAAGTAAGAGTGCCTTGGACTCCCTTTTTTGAAAAGATATTGTTTTTCCCCCAACACCAATGAGCACCTTCAAGATTTTTTTCTCAACAATTCCCTGAGTACTTCGGATTTTCTCTTCACTTGATGAATGCAATACAGTGTAGTTGATATGCAATTCAAGTGTGCACTTGCTTGTCAAATAGCTTTGCTAATAACCGTTTTTTTATGCTGTGTTACATTAAAAAAAATGCATTTTGCATTATTTAGCTACCTTCTGTAGTTTGGTGTTGTTGCGTTACTGTACTCTGCATGGTATATAGTGCACTTCTGCGTCTATGCGTCATTCGACCGGTCCACACATTTTTTTGCATTTATTTTTGTATCTTCCCACGTATCCCTGAGTACCACATCACGTACAGCTAGGGGGGACATGTACAACAGTTTGGGAAACGATGGTCTAACCATTCATGCTTTTCTTTCATACAACTGCCACAGTAACTAAATGAGGAAACAAACTCACAAAATAAATCAACACTGACACATTTTTCTATTCAAATGTGAAGCTGGAGGATAATTCTAAAGCATGCACATTCCCCTAAATCTGAGTGATAGACTGAAGTAGAAAGTATAGTATACACCAGAATTAGGGCTGCACGATATAGCAAAAGTATTTTTCTTGTCACTAATTTGTCTGTCTGTGTTGGGGGCATGGCGTCAGTCATGGCGGGTTTCTTGCACATTTGTTGACATTCAGCACGTGATTGGACTGCACAGATATGTTTGACATGTTTGCGATAATGAAGTCATTTTCGCCATACACATATCGCCATCGAGATTGCGATACATTTTCGATAGATTGTGCAGCCCTAATTAGAATGCACCCTCCAGAACCCACCTCATGACCCTCATGTCGGATTTAGAAACATTTTCCATAGCAATGTAATGGTATTGCAGACTTGGTCTCTGCAAACTGGAGTCTCTCCTCCGTCCACTAACTGGTGGGTGGAGCTGTTGTCTGCGCTGCACGTGCCTCCGTGCCTCAGCTAATGCAGAGTGAGCTGAGCTGAGCTGAGCTGAGCTGCCAGGGGAATGAAGAGTAATGGGCTGCTTAGGGTCATTTAAACCCCATGCTCTCTGCATTCACACTAATTGATCCTGCTTGCTTTCTTCTCTCTCTCTCTCTCTACTCTCTCTCTCTACTCACTCTCTCTCTCTCTCTCTCTCTCTCTCTCTCTCTCTCTCTCTCTCTCACTCTCTCTCTCTCTCCTTCCTCCTCTCCCCTCGTTGTCTCTCTCTATCTTAACAGAGATATTCCAAGGATACCAGACAGCACACACGCACAACTGGAATCAAGTGAGTACAGTGGGCATGTTGGATTTAAACTGCTCCTTTTCTCTACTGTACAGTAGAGAGAAGCTGATCTACTTTGATATTTTGGTCAAGTAACATTCTCAACACTTTTGGCCATCTCCCAGTTTTTAAGTTCCAGTTTTTCTTTCCATTACTGTCTTGTTCGTATTATTTGTAAGACCTCTTACAGTTTGTTCAATGACTTACAGTTTTTCTCGATTGCCTCCACACAAGTTCTGGTACTTCACACACAATTCTCGGAACATCTCACCCATTTCCCAACTCCCCTAACCAATGTCACTGAACACTAAACACAATTCCTACTTAACACTCAAATTCCAGTTTTAAAACACACTCTTTTCACACCATTACACACAATTCTCTGGATTACACTCAATTTTCATAAAGAAAAACACTGGGTTTCTCATGGAACACACTGTCATTCACAACACTACAATCAACTGCAACTATGTTCACTTCCTCATCACATGGGCAAACTCTCTTCATACCGGTTTACAATCTGAAATCATCACCCCATAAGGACACACATTGCATGTCATATTGATGAAAAATGAGTGGATGCAAGGAGAAAACACATTTGCTTAGTTTTTGAACTCAAAACTATGTTATACAAGACATAACTTTCATGTGGTTACCCAATATTTTACAATACATTAGTGCAATTTTTAAATATTTTTAAAAATATGTAAAATATATACACGTCTGTGTACTCCAAGTCTAAAAACAAT
>NC_085861.1:23226104-23228604 GCF_034702125.1 Engraulis encrasicolus | reverse complement strand
GTTTCTTTCGGCTACATTGCCAACATCAAAGTTTGGAATTTCCAACTTTTTACGCTACAACGAATCTGAGAGCCAATCAGACTGCAAGATTGAAAGTAACAACCCCCCGTTCTGTCAAGACATGCCTACCGTCAATCGTTGATGAAGGGTGCCTGTGTGAACGAAGAATTAAGGGCATTTCCTTTCTTTTAGAAGCTGTGATTGAAATCTTTGTTTTCTGCTAACAACAACTATGTCTTATATATTGCATTCACAAAGAGTCATATGATTTTGGATTCTAATTTTCTAATTTATTTTAGAAGTAAGAGTTTTATGCTGTGATGGGAAAGAAACGGTTTACTCTCCTTAGGAAGCAGACTGCATTTTCCACTGAAGCACAAAAGTTCGTTTTTCTTGGTTAGAAATGAAAAAAGCAAATTGTACCCTTTCCCTGGGAAACTGACGGAGCAGCATGCAGAGGTCATACTACCATGCAGATGATGTGTCTTTCTTCACTATAAGACCTCTCTATGAGTTTATTACAACAAATATTGAAGTATGAATCAGGTCTCCAGATAGATAACACACATGAACACACACGAAGTCACGAAATGCCAAAAAATGAACTTAATATGTTAAGAAAGGCCCCTGTTATATATATGCTGTTACCAGAATGACCAATGTTGGCAATGACCAAGTTGTAATGTATCACTCGGATTGTGTAATGACACTATGTCACAGTAGTACTAGGGTAGTAATATAGGCTGCTACTACTGTATAATGTAGTGTACACTGTTACAAGTTTTGTAGTATGAGATACTGCATGCTACTGTAGGTCGGTTTAACATTGTGTCTTCATCAAGGTCTATATGTATAGAGGTACTTACCTAAACTATTAGCTGCAAGTTATTATGAAGGACAAGACAAAGGACACTATCGCAGGAGACATATGTAGCCTAGCCTGTGCTATTTACAGCATGTGTCTTCAATTGCTTTGTGTGCTACCTACCCACATTAACATAAAGAATAGTTATTTGGAGTCTTATTGTGCCTTGCAAGTTCGCCCATTCTATAGTAGCATTCGAGGGAAAATCTCTAAGACACACACACAAAAAAAACCAGACAAAAAGTCTTCTAAAACTGTTGTGGATAGGTTGATCACTTATCTAAGATGGCACATACACAGTCACGTGCACATATACACACATGCATATAAAGTTTGGTGTATTGTGTCCTTGACGGTTGGGGAAAAGGGGAGACTGTAACTAGGGTAACACGAACACCTCAGTGTTATTCACTATGGTACAATTTGTTTGACCCGGATCCCCCTCTTACAGATACTCTGCTTATGTGTCCGACACAGTGAATGCTTTGTATTGCTCTCTCTGCTGCATGACCTACAACTAAGAGCACAGTAGGGGGGACAAGAAAGAAACGAACAAACAAGCAAGCAAGCAAACAAACCACACATAAACAGGAAATGTTTGTGCCAACTGGTGCAGAACTCTTTCCTTTTTTTTCCGTGAGCACTTCACGAGCAAGTATGGGCAAAAGCTTAGAAGTGTCCTCTGACTTTTCTGCTTTGGTAGATCAAGTCAGACTGGCCATACTATATCCCTCTCTCACACTCTCTTTTTGTATCTTCTAAGCATGCTCTTGTGTTGTCCATACTTCTGAACGCTGGGTGTGACTTGCCTATTCATGCATCACGGCATGGTTATCTTGGAATGTTATATGGCTGTGCATATTATGTTCTCTATATAAAGATGTGATTAAGTAAATGGCGCTCTATGATGTGACATTTCAGAGGTTGGTACAAGTGCTTTTGATGAATAGGACAGATTCTGTACATAGTCTTTCATCTAAGTTTGTAACAATAAGCTTATAACACAATTATTGATTGATGTATCCAACATTCACCTACAGCGTTTTCAAAAACAGTGTATATATGAAAGGCATAACATACTATATATGTATGATCAAACATTAATATGAAAATATTGTAAGCGTGTATGAAGTATTCCATTTTGGTCAGCAAAATACACTTTTTCCAAGTAATAACATATTGCCAAACGCATCTCAGTATGAGCCTCCAGTAATTTCTTAGGCACAGCAGGAAAGTGTGTATGCTGCTGGTTAGCAAAAGGCAGGTGGCCAATGAAAGCTCCCCTCACTCCCCCTATGCTACCTCTGTGGAATGCTGACATCATCCTCTGCGGTATGGTGTCCCTTGCAGGTCAAACTCTGGTATGACAAAGTGGGCCATCAGCTCATCGTCACCATCCTGGGCGCGAAGGATCTGCCTCCCAGGGAGGACGGCCGTCCCAGGAACCCCTATGTCAAAATCTACTTCCTACCCGACAGAAGGTAAGCGTAGGGGCAGTTTCCTCCAGTGCCACTAGCACTAGCTACTAACATCTCCTCCTCGCATGCTTGACTTCACTGTTTTGACTCTGTAATGTGGCCATAGGTGAGCAATTGGAGCTGTTGCAGTGTTGTGTCGTATGGTGTGGTGTCAGTG
>NC_085861.1:23191104-23221104 GCF_034702125.1 Engraulis encrasicolus | reverse complement strand
AGGTGGCATGCAGTCACTTTCAGTTGTAGAGTGGCATACTGGGGTGCATTTTTCGAAAGCATAGTTGCTAACTACGGTGGCTTCTTTGTCACTGCATACTGGGTTGCATTTTTCAACAGCGTAGTTGCTCATTAGCTCAGTAGCTACTTTGTTGATTGCAATGCGATTTCCCATCGGCAACTACCCAAATTGCTAACTGCTAACAACTACGCTTTCTGGAAATGCACCCCTGGTTTGCTCTAGATTCGCATTCACAGTGGAACGCTTTTCCCACCACTGAACCATTACAAACGTATCTAGTGCCGGCGTTATGAAACCCAAGCCTAGAGTGTGAGGTTAGCAGCTTTAATTGTTGCTTAAGCGAATTGCAATGTCAGTTACATATTGTTGTGCTGTGGTATTGTTAATTCAGGGAGTCACTGAAGCTCCATCATTCAATAGGACATTCAACAGTCGAATATCGAATAACTGAGGAGGGAAAAGAAAGCCTTGAGTTGTGTGGGACTAGCGTCATATGGGACATGTGACACAGCACTAGCGCATTGTGTTTTGTTCTCACAGAAACACTTTATATTCTGATGATAACTGTCTATTGCTGTCTAACTTGGTGTTTATCTCTGTTTTCTTTTTGTGTGTGTTTGTCATGTCCGCTGCATGTACCAGGGTCACAACGAATCAGTGACAGTGAAATCTCAGACTGGGACGGTGAGGATGGTGTTGGAGTTATATCAGGTACAGCAGGAAAAAATCTTACTGTACACATACACACACACACACACACACACACACACACACACACACACACACACACACACCCCCACACACACACACACACACACACACACACACACACACACACACACACACACACACACACACACCTTCAAACTCGTGAATGCAACCTGCTGCTTTCCATCTTATTTACTCGTGTGACGTGCATATCACAGTAACAGGCACACAGGGCCGGATTAAGGCACAGACTAGATATGGCTGCAGCCTAGGGGCCCCCAGCTGCCAGGGGGCCCCTGATTGCCAAAAAGTGAAAACCCATCATCCTGAATTTTTAGCTCCCAATTATGACACATACATTTTTTTGCAAAATTTGCCCTCCCGGGGGCCCCAAGCAACCTGTAGCCTAGGGACCCCAGGCCATCTTAATCCGGCCCTGGCTGTGTGTAAAGGTGAGAGGTGTGGGATGTACTGTACGTATATGTAGAAGTGTGCTAGACGACCGTCTTTCCACACACTCCTTGCTTCCTCATCTGCTTTTCATGCATCTGTTTTTCTTTCTGTCTTTTCATCTATCAGAACGAACCCACGCGTGCACACACGCACACACGCGCACGCACGCACACACACACACACACACACACACACACACACACACACACAGCGTCACATCTCCTTTTGTCTCTTGGCCGTTGGCCTCTTCCTGCTCTTTTTGTATTGTGCTTCTCTACCCCCCCCCCCACTCTCTCTATCTGTCTGTATCTCTTCCTGTCCCTCTGTTTTTGTCTCTGTGCTCATCTCTGTCTCTCTCTGTCTCTTTGTCTCTCTGTCTCTCTCTCTCTCTCTCTCTCTCTCTCTCTCTCTCTCTCTCTCTCTCTCTCTCTCTCTCTCTCTCTCTCTCTCTCTGTCTGTCTGTCTCTCTCTCTCTCTGCCATCGATTCTGGCTGGCTCTACCTCCGCCTCTTCAAAGTGCTGATGCCGTACTTCCATCTGGGAAGAGATGATTAACATCCAGAAGAATTATAGATCACTGCCTATCCCTCCTGCCCCTGCTCCCTCTCTCTCTCCCTTCCTCCCCTCTCTCTCACTCCCCTCTCTCCCTCCCTCCCTGCGCCTTTTCCATCACTGCTCTACTTGTTTTTTTGGCCTCAAAATACGGAGGCGGGCTGCGTTAGATGCCCACTCTTGAGGCGCATACATATATACAGTATAGCTGGGCGTACAGTGACGTCATATTGCCATTTTGGCGGCCCTTTGTATGCATTTCTGCTAAGTCAGCGCCTTTTTTTTTGTGTAATTTTCTTTGCCCCGTATTGAGGTAAAAATAGCATATGGACAAGCTTGGCTGAACAAGGAATTTGATTTTTTTCTTTCAAACCATCCCACCCCTTTTCTCTTGCTTTCTCTCTCTCTCTCTCTCTCTCTCTCTCTCTCTCTCTCTCTCTCTCTCTCTCCCCTTCTGTCTTCCTCTGTCTCTCTCTTTCTCTCTCTCTCTCTCTCTCTCTCTCTCTCTCTCTCTCACACACACACACCAACACACACACACACACACACACACACACACACACACACACACACACACACACACACACACACACACACACACACACACTTCCTTTCATTTTACTCATTGTAGAATGAGGCTTAAAAACTCATTTGAAGGCTCTGCTAAGGGGTGGTGGGGGGAAGAAGTGCCTACATAGAGAGCCACGAAGGGAGGATGATAAAAGTCATTAATCTAAAATGACTTGTTTTATTCTGCTTTCACACCATGTTAAGTTTGGCCTGGTTCAGATTTCCTGTGATTAATTGCGCAGGTTTAAAAAGCTGTCACATTGATCAAATCAGTCAACTCGACTCCCCTACCCATACTAACCCACCCCATCCCATCCCAGCTCCACCTTTGCAGCCTTTTCTCCCCCTCTCTTCTCATATTTCTCTTTTCTTCCTTTCTATCGGTTTCTCTCTTTGTCTTATTTAGTCCATCGTTCTGACTACATTTCTGTTCCTCTCGCTGCTCTTGTTTTTTGGGACTGCCTGAAATACCCTGACAGGCAACTCTTCTCCTGCTATGTAGTCTACACACACAGTCACACACACACACACACACACACACACACACACACACACACACAGACACACACACACACACACACACACACACACACACACACACACACACACACACACACACACACACACACACACACACACACACACACACACACACACAGCCCCCACTAATCCTTGTGAATGCACCGTTGTAGTCCTACCTTTTTAATGTGCTACACACTCTATTGAATATCAATCAACTTTAATCATGCTAGGCATTGACCTTAGCCGCCGCCGCTCATCATTGCCTAATGAACTCCTTCAAGTTGAATGGGCCTGCTCAGTCTAGCGGGGGACAAAGTCATTATAGCGGTTCTGGGTGTGTGTGCAGGCTGTTTTTCTGATTTAGCCTAAAGAAAAGGCTGACTTGATGGCTGTGATGCTGCCAATCTGCATGAAAATCAAGTTTTAAAATGTGATTCAGACTATCCTGATAACCATAGAGAAACAACTGCTGTATTTACCTACATTCATCCCCCTGCATAGAGAACTGCTTGCACTAGGCGAGAAACATCCCCTTTTTGTAATTTACAGTATGTCAATCTATTTATTTTTTAGTCAGGTTGTTATTTTGAACATGTGATGAGCATGCAATATATGGTATTGTGAAGCACATGTTTTCTTGCAAAGCTTGTTTTTCTTGTTACATTGCTTGACAGGTAAATAACATTCCTGTGTCACATTGTTCATTGGGAAAAGGATTTGTCATAAACACTGTCACTGATCTCTTCCGACATCCGTTTTGCTGTTTTATGGACTTTTAATTTGATCCCATTCAGTAGGTCTGCAAAATTTTGCCAGAGGTCGCTGATGTCAAGAATATTTTGTAGAGCAACAATGATGTGCTTTCCAGTTCATATGTGATGATTGCCATTGGCAGCGATATCCTTTCTCAGACATGACTTTTTTCGTCTTTATTTTGACCCTCCTCCCAACCCCTACTTCTCAGTCCCTCCTGCAGACTGCAGAGAAAATGGCTGCGTTCGTGACAATGCATTTCTGCGCAGTCTGAGCAGCGTGCATACGCAACGCAAAATTACGATGCACACTGCTCAGATGGCACCATCATCACAAACGCAGCCCATGTCAGGAACATCAAATCACAGTAATATTTTTATTGGAGGACTGATATGACGTTTGACGTTTGAAACACTTACCTTTTTGCATTATATAAGATTCACCTTAATTTTCAGTACATTTGTACGTAACGATACAGCGTTACAAAATGCAGTTCTCTGACTTTTTAGCCCTTTTTTTTACCCTTTTCCCAACCCTGTCCCTCTCTACTGCTCCCTACAGACTACAGACAAAACGGCAGGGACCTCCAGAGCTCCACCCTCTCTGTACCTGAGCAGGTGATGTCATCCAATCACGTCTCGCGATCGGCCGACCTGAACCGGGCACGCTCGCGCTCTCCAAGCGTGCCGCCACCTCAGAGGTAAGGTCCCTTCCCCTCTCATCAACCAACCACCCCCCACCCTGCTACCCTTTTCCTCTAACCGCACGTGACCTCTTTCTTCTTCTTGTTCTTGTTCTTCTTCTTGTTGATCTTCTTCTTCTACTGTCTAATGTTTATCTTGGTTGTTCCGGGTTATTCAAAAACAGTGAACAGATATGATGGTGCATCCATATGAAGCATCATCATTTAAACATGAGACACTGGACACATTTAGGCATACGACAGTAAATAAACAGTTTGATTGTGAGTGGTATTCCTAGCTGTGACTCTTAGTAGTATCCACTCTCCATTCATGCTGACTAGTGCAACAGACAACAGTGATTCTAAATATGTCTGTCATTAAATCAGTTTGTTGTTCTTGAATAGCCCCGTAGGTCAGAATCCAGTCCAGCTGTTCTTCACTGCTCTCAGTCTCAGTTTGCTTTTAGGTCCTGAAAGAGTGCCCCAAGCCAGACAGTTAACTTCCGCTGCAGAACCAAACAGTGACTTCACTGCAGGGAATGCAGAAGTGTTTTGTATCTGGAAGCAAAAGCTGAGTCATAAGGCATTAAGTGTTTTATTTTTGTGTGGGGGTATTACTGTACTGTACACCAATGCCAGCTGAAATTCTTTGTCAGGAGTGTACCAGCCCTCATGGCACAGTCAGTTGATTGAGTTCCAGAACCTAAAGGAAAAGAACGCGGGGACCCTTATTCCCACCCCCAGCCATACATATACAGTACATACAGTGCCCCCCCCCCACCACTGACCCAAAACTGCTGCCTCAAGCTACCACTTGAAATGGCTCGCAAAACCACATGACACCCCCCTCCTCATTAACACACATACACACTCACACGTGCAGGCGTACACACACACACACACACCCAGACACACCCAGACACACACACACACACACACACACCCACGCACACACACACACACACCCTCCGTGCGGCAGTGAGTGCAGCACAGCGCAGAACACGTGACCAGCTGTCCAAACACACCCATGCAGAGAGACAGACAGAGAGAGTCCAGCGTGTGAGCCAAGCTAGAGTCAGTCTCCTTGGCATGGGAAGGCCTGCCCCTATGTGCCCCCCCTCCCCCACAATTAAGTTTATTTGATATTTAAGGCACAGCCTAAATCAGAGTCCTGAGGAGGAAATGCACTTATCTAAATTGGGTGTGGCAGTGCTCACCAGGACTGTATTTCAAAGCTCCTACTAATTAGACACACACACACGCACGTCACGCACGCGCACGTCACGCACGCACACACACACGCACGCACGCACGTCGCACACACACACACACACACACACACACACACACACACACACACACACACACACACACACACACACACACACACACACACACACACACACACACACACACACACCGCCCACCCCCTCTCTTCCTCTTCCTCTCCTTATTTATTGCAAATTACAGAGGCACCCAACCATGGACAGCCATCCTTCAGCTAATGTTAATATTCAGCTAATTAGCATGGCTGACTTTTTTTTAACTGAGTGTCTACAGTGCATATATGGATTAGGACAGTGGTTCCCAACCTTTTTCTTCAGGGACCCATGTTTTTACCATTGTAAGCTTTGGTGACCCAACCGCGCGAGCGCCCGCACAAGAGGGAGTCACATGATACCCTCTGTTTCCTGTGAAAACTTTTTGTTATTTTTGTTATTCTATTCCTCAATTGGTCTTTGGTCAAATATAGAGTACATTTTTCATGTAGCACTTACATTTTGTTGCTTCTATGCATATATTAGTTAAATATACATTGTCATTTATTCAACATGGGCTATGTATGGTATTTTAAACTAAACCCCTTAAAATCAAGAAGGCTTCGCGACCCTCTGTGGATCTTTTGCGACCCATAGGTTGGGTCCCGACCCATAGTTTGGGAACCCCTGGATTAGGAGGTTAGATGGCGATGACAGTTTGCTATAATTCATGTCACCAGTTTTTTGTTTTTCATTGATGTCAGTGCCTCTATGATTGTTCACCTTGTACTTGTATGTCAGTCGTTTGCCGTTGTGTGTTGTCAATGTGTGTGTGTGTGTGTGTGTATACAATGATTTGTGATTCATTCTCTTAACAACTTTTCCTCCTTCCTTACAGCAGGATCCAAACTATGTTATTGTTGTGATTGTCAGATCAGAGGATCTGTAGAGATTGAACTTGAGTAGATGTTGTTTTCTGAAAGTGTATGTTAGGATGTAGTGTATGTTATGTGCTGGACATCTGCATATTCTGAAGGGTTTCTCCTGAGCATGTACCTGTACTGTGTGGTCTGATGAATCCCATGGATCCTGAGACAGCATAGTCCAGCCGTCATCACGGGCCAAGACATCCTCATCCATCCCACTCTCTCAGGAGAGCCCTGCTCCTCTCCAAACCTTCTGGAAAAGGACGCTCATCTTCCTCAGAGCCTTCATCCTCTCCTCTTCCTCCTCTTCATTGCTCTTATTCCTCCTCTTCCTTCTTGTCCTCTTGTTCTAGTCCCTCTACTTCTTCCTCTCGCTTAACCTCTTCTTCTTCTTCTTCTCCTTCTTCTTCTTCTTCTTCTTCTTCTTCTTCTTCTTCTTCTTCTTCTTCTTCTTCTTCTTCTTCTTCTTCTTCTTCTTCTTCTTCTTCTTCTTCTTCTTCTTCTTCTTCTTCTTTCTTCTCGTCTCGTCCTCATCTCCTGTTGGTCCATTGAAGTCCATTTCTCTGCTCTGTCCATGTGCTTGCAGCCATTTTCTCACCCTACCTCGATCCAAGCACAGTCCGCCTATAGACCCCCAGCCTACGGAACTCAGGTAGACAGACCCCCCCACCACACCCCTCTCCATGATGGGGGGGGTGTTGCATGTGATCGGTACCTTAACACTGTGCAGTCTCCCCCTGAACCCCTCAATTAACCCACCTCGACTAACACCCAAAACAGTCTCAGTCCTCTTGTGGCCCTATTATGATAGTCAACGCTTTCCAAAATTCAGCCCCAGGCTCTGCCTTTGAAACTTAATTTAACAGAATGTGCACACTATTGTATATGCTGAAAATGAATATTACTATAATTCGTTTTATAACGCCACTATGTAACACAAATAGAAATACAATTGAAATTGAAGTTTCAAACACCAGGGCCTCGGAGAACTGATTCTGACAGTCACTTTGCCACTAAAATGTGTGTTCCCCACATGACACTGAAAAACCAAACCTAGAGAGAGGCTTAATGTCCTCTAAGCCTGTCTTTTGAATATGGTGTGTTTGTCCGTGCCATTTACAGCAACATGTGTATACACTATATACATGTATATATTGTGGAAACTAACTGGAGAGAAATAATTTATTATATTACTACATTACTACTACTTTATTATATTACTGTCTAAAAAGTGAGCCACTTAGAGTAAAACAGTTCCAAACTGAAGACTGTCAGATTCTCCATACATGTATCCTCTTCCCATTCTTAGTACCTACTTACCGTAGTCTTAAATCTCATCCTCATATTCACCTCACCATGGACAACAAAAGCAGACCCAAGCTTCATTCAGACACAATGACAAATGTGTATTTTCGAGGTCTGAAAACGAAGATAATGCATACTGTCACGCAGTCGACAGAAAGGTTTGTGTTGAATGCTCAAAGCAGTATGTACTCTCGACAAGTACGTACTTTGACACAAAGTCAGTAATACAAAAATATCACATGTTCATCACCACCACTGCCTTTCCTCTTTCAACACAATGAGTTTCAAATGATCATCAAGAGAAGAGGCTGCCTCTTGATGCAACAACTCACTGTGCCTTTGCTTCCACGTGTGTCCCGTCTTTGTTCTCGTTACCTTGAATGAGAAGATGTCCAGCAGAGGGTCAATAGATATTTCCTCCAGCTCTGTTGCAGATGTCCGGGTCCCTTGAGAGGAGAGTTATGTTGTTTAATTTATCACACAACAGAATGTGTGTGCTTGTGTGAGAGAGATTTTGCAAATACAGTATCTGTGTGTGTGTGCGTGTGTGTGTGTGTGTGTGTGTGTGTGTGTGTGTGTGTGTGTGTGTGTGTGTGTGTGTGTGTGTGTGTGTGTGTGTGTGTGAGAGAGAGAGAGAGAGAGAGAGAGATAGAAAAAAAGAGTATAGAGTATGTGCGTGTTTATGTTCGCAATGAAAAGCCACCATCAAACGAATGAAGCTGCCCAGTCAAACTCCCGCCCCATGTTGTGTTTGGCAGCCGTGGGGGCGTGTACCCCATCAACCGCGAGGAGGCGGTCAGGTTACTGCGCTCCACTAGGATGGCCCGCGCTTATTCCGAGGGCGCGTACAGTGACATGGAAAGGTACCGGCGTCGTTTTCCGACGTTGATTTTTTTATTGGTTTGTTTGTTTATTTTTGTATTGTTTGTTTTGTTTTTGTCCTGTGGTGACTTGAGCCTCTTCACCCGAGTCTTGTGTCCCTTTTTTTACGCCCCGAAATTGCTGTCGTCGTACTGGGGGAAGTTACTCACCATGATCCCCCCCCTTGTTGCCTGGGAATGATGCCCCTCTACCTGCATTAATAATCCCTGCCCCCCACCCTCACCCAGTGATATCCCTGAGGGGGTTGGGGTATCCCGAATGCACCAGCATCATCCCACCTCTTGTCAAACATGTCTTCTGTTGACAGAGTGGCTCTTAACCCCAAGAACATTGAGACAGGTGTCGTAACGTCTGTGTGTGTGGTGCCGTGTGTCCCCTGATAGTCATTAAACAGCCTTCGTTTGTTTTTCAGTGTTTCTTAGTGTTCGTTTTGGTTGTTGGTAGTACCCCGTTTTGCCCATGTTGTCTTGTTTAGTAATCTAGTCCCAGTGTATGTCTCCAGTCGGTGGGTGCTTTTAAATCCACACACGAATGGATTTAGTTCTACTCTCTGGGTTACTACCCTGCCTCCCCCTGTCCCACCTCCCTCCGCATGGGAAAAGGGGCATGAATGACGTATGGAACCCCTCTTGCATGGTTTCCATCTTTGCATTCAGGAGGCCAACCCAGAAGGTCTCCCCCTCGATCCGCACACCCTTTGGGGAGCACATTTCCTCAGACTGCAATCGTGGTTATTAGGCTACATCTACTTGCTCTGCTTTCTCTTTGTTTCTTATCTATCTATCTATCTATCTATCTATCTATCTATCTATCTATCTATCTATCTATCTATCTATCTGTCTGTCTGTCTGTCTGTCTGTCTATCTATCTATCTATCTATCTGTCTATCTGTCTGTCTGTCTGTCTGTCTGTCTGTCTGTCTGTCTGTCTGTCTTGTCTGTCTGTCGTTCTTTTTTTCTTTCTTTCTTTCTCTCTTTCTCTCTTTCTTTCTGTCTGTCGTTCTGTACGTCTTTCTTTCTTTCTGTCGCTCTGTGCGTCTTTCTTTCTCTCTCTCTCTCTCTCTCTCTCTCTCTCTCTCTCTCTCTCTCTCTCTCTCTCTCTCTCTCTCTCAATAGCCATCCATAGTCAGCAAATGAAGGAATGCTTCCAGAGTTCTGACCTCCCCCTCTCTCACACACACACACACACACACACACACACACACACACACACACACACACACACACACACACACACACACACACACACACACACACACACACACACACACACACACACACACAGCATCAACCTTGCTAATGACAGATTACCAAGCAGGGCAGCACGCTGCCATGGCTCAGATAGCGTGCCAGGGCTTGCAGAAGCTCGCAAGGCGCTTGGTCACAGGAGAGGAGAGAAGAGGAGACACAAATAACCTGCGATCTCTCTCTCTCTCTCTCTCTCTCTCTCTCTCTCTCTCTCTCTCTCTCTCTCTCTCTCTCTCTCTCTCCCCCCCTCTCTCCTCTCTCTCTCTCTCTCTCTCTCTCTCTCTCTCTCTCTCTCTCTCTCCCTCTCTCTCTCTCTGTCTCTCTCCTCTCTCTCGTTCTATCTTTCTCACTCACTCACTCACTCGCAAACACACACACACACACACACACACACACACACACACACACACACACACACACACACACACACACACACACACACACACACACACACACACACACACACACACACCCATTCCCTCTGCCATATGGCTGTCAATCAAAAGCGTCAGGCATTGCATTTCTGCCTGCCGAGGGACTGACGAGTCATCAAAAAGCACACAGAGTGTATTAAACTGTCAAAAAGTTTTTATTTATATATTTAGTTACTTCTTCTCCATCACACTCTAGCAAGAAGAGGGCCTCTCCCTTTCTGCCTCTGCCTTACAGCGGATAGGCTTGATAAGACACATTCATAAACACACACACACACGTAGAACACATAGGTGTGTACAGTCTTAAGCACGCACACACACATGAATGTACAAGCACATGCACACACACACACACACACACACACACACACACACACACACACACACACACACACACACACACACACACACACACACACACACACACACACACACACACACACATGTGCACGTGCACATGTGTACACACACATACACACACACACACTTCTAGAGAATGTAGCAAAAAAAACCATAGAGAGAACAATCGAGAGAGAGAGAGACAGAGAGAAAGGGAGTGGGGGGGGGGTAAACAGAATAGAGAATGTAGCAAAAAAAAACATAGGGAGAACAATCGAGAGAGAGAGAGAGAGAGAGAGAGAGAGAGAGAGAGAGAGAGAGAGAGAGAGAGAGACTGAACAGAATAGAGAATGTAGCAAAAAAAAACATAGGGAGAACAATCGAGAGAGAGAGAGAGAGAGAGAGAGAGAGAGAGAGACTGAACTAGACGTAAATACCTTAGAGTGGATGGAGTGAGGGAGAAAGAAGGGTGGAAGAATGAAAAGAGGAAAGGGAGGGACTGAGATAAAACAAAAGAGAAAGAGAGGATGAGAGGGAGAGGGAGATCGAGAGGAGAAAGAAAGAGAGGCAGAAAGACCTAGAGAGAGACCATGCACTCAAATGAGAGAGAGACGGTGCACTCAGCTCTTTGCACAATAGAGAGAGAGAGAGAAGGGGGGGTGGGGACAGAGGTGAAAAGGAAGCGATAGAGAGAGAGAAAGAGAGAGAGAGAGAGAGACGTGAAAAGGAAAGCGTTGCAGAGAGACTTAGAGAGAAAGGGGGAGAGAGAGAGAGATAAAGAGCAGTGGAGCGGGGGGAGGAGGAGAGTCCAGCCTGTGCTGTGCTGTGCTGACTCTGAGGGCCTGTCTCCTGAGGGCCCGATGGAGCAGAGCCAGCAGACCAGACAGAGGATAAAGGAACCCAATTGGCCCCGTGCCACCGCTATTTATATTTGGCCCCTGCAAACATAAAGGAATAATCAGGGACTAGACAGATATGCACACCCACCAAAATATAGACATGCACAATAAGATAGACAGACAGGTTGATGAACAAACTGATGAACTGGCAGGGAGGAATACTGTTACAGAAGATAGATAGATAGATAGATAGATAGATAGATAGATAGATAGATAGATAGATAGATAGATAGATAGATAGATAGATAGATAGATAGATAGATAGATAGATAGATAGATAGATATGTGTATACAGTACTACACAGCAACAATATACCGCATTGCATTGCATTGCATTTTTAAAGGGACACAAGGTAGGATTTGAAAGGTTAATTCATTTCTGTTCGGAGATAGCTGATGCTTAAATGAGTCATTAGTGAGTAAATGGTGACAGAATTCATGGCATGTCAGAATTCATCACATGCATCTTTTGGCTGACGGAGCCGAGCGGAGCATCGTGGAAAAAAAAATCTTCTCATAAGAAAATTCAATCTAACGTGCCGCTGGAGACATACAGTATTCAAGTTTGTATTGACTGTTGGTTACTCTGGGATGCAAAACAATCACAATACGTGGGGACTTCAAGACATTTTTTTCAGATTGTGTAGATTTTGAGACAGGCGTGCCGTGGGCACTGCGCACACTCTTACAAACTACAGAGGGCAACTTTAAAATCAACTATGTATTACGTGTGTGTGTGTGTGTTGCGTTGCGTTGCGTTGCGTTGCGTGCGTGCATGCATGTGTGTGTGTTCAGAAGTGTAGGGTTTATTGGACAGTTGCCATCGCATGCCTACTCCTGGTCCCAAGACTGTCAGCCAGTGTTGCCAGATTGGGTGGTTGCCCACCCAATTGGGCTACTTGGGATGGCCGTCTGCGGGTGAAAACGGGACAAATTAGCCATTTGGCTTTTTTTTTTTAAGCCGTTTTGTGCCCATAGAAACCAATGCGATTTGTTGAAATTGGGCAGAATTTACCTCATTTTTGCCGGTTTTTGAGAACCTTTTGGGCGGGTTTTGGTCAGACAAATCTGGCAACACTGCTGTCAGCTGACAAGTCACGCACTGTAGCTAGCGTACACAGGTATGATCAGAACCCCGAAAATCACTGACAGGACATTGGCCACAGTGCCCACTCCTTATGAGAGTGAGTCAATACCAACCCCCAGGGGTGCTGATAAAAATTTTTGGGGCCCCATGAAAGATTCAAATTTCGGGCCCCGAAAATGACAAATTATGTTATCAGCATCCTTCCAGGGCTCTGTCAGAGCTGTCAGGCCCTTAGAATCTGTAACACCTTACCCCGACTCGCGGCGGCGGCACCCATGCCAACCTCAACCCTTCATGCAGCAAAGGACTGACAAGAAACATCCCTTCCCCCACATCTGGAACAAATTACATGCAAATCCATACATTTGCAGCATATTGAAAGACTTTAGTTCTAGTAAAGACAGTCTTGTCTAGTTTGTAACAGCGACCAACAAGAGCCGCTAGTGGCAGAGCCCAGCTCAGCCCAGCCCAGCCCACGCACACAGCCTCCTCAGTCTCAGTCCATTCATCTCTCGCAAATGAAAACAAACCGTGTTGCTGCAGCGGCCCTTCGGCCTTGAATCCCTGCCAGCGAGTTTCATAAGAGCCCGTACATGCTTATGGAAGACTGCTGACCTTTTCTGTAAAGAAAAGCAAAGCAGAGGACAGCAAGTTTTCCCTCCCTGTGCTCTTGCTTATTATCTGCCGGCTTCATGGAACATTGAGCTGAGACTTCACTGTATAGATAGATGGATAGATGGATAGATAGATAGATAGATAGATAGATAGATAGATAGATAGATAGATAGATAGATAGATAGATAGATAGATAGATAGATCGATAGATCGATGGATAGATGGATGGATAGATGGATTACAGGACACTTTCTGTAGCTTACCATACTACGACCATTGATTCTCTCCTCGTATTGGTCAGCACTCTTCTCCTCATAGCCATCTTGATCTTTCTCTAACCACCGAAGCGAGGACTCGTCCTTCTTCTATTGCTCTAAAAATAGAGCACCTTTACGTCGCTTATCAAGCCAATATGTTCTTCTGGTCTGGGGTCCGTTTCTCGATTCTTGTCGTTGCTAACCGTCTTAAGACCGTCTTAAGACCGTCTTACCGTTCCCTTGGATTCAGTGGTGAGCTGTCGAGAGAGAGTTGAGTCACTCTTACGAAGGACTTTGCTAACGACGATAGCAAAGACGCTTTCGAGATACGAACCCCTGAATAGCTTCTAGTTACTGTATGTTGGCATTTACTCAAGTGCTAATACAAGGTCATTAGTGATGCCAGGGATTAGATGACGCAGGATGAATGTACCGGTAGGTGGTATTAAACATAAATAAATTGATCTGGATTAAATACCACTTTTTAAACCTGTTGAAGCCCTTTGCTGGACAACTTTTCATTCATAAGTCTATTCACAACTGTCCTGTGGCACAGTCACAATCCCTCTGCTGATGTGATCTTGTGAAGTGTTTTTTGCTTTTACAGTAAGCTCATGTTTTTGTTACTGCAAATGTGGCTTTTGTAACGTTTTGGTGACTACTTAAATTCTGAAACACATGTAACAATCGACATTCTAAGTATTTGCTGTTGGAATACAGTTTATTTAACTGTGTGGTTTTTGGCTGGCATGCATTTGCAGTTACTAAATTCAGCATCAGTCTGGTGCAAATGCTTTTTATTTATCAGTGTGCGTTACCCTTGTCCTACAATGCTCCCTTTCACAGAGACAACTTACATGTATAGTATGTCTTTGACAACAAAATTAAAGGTGTCTTTAAATGTGTTTAAAAATGCCTTTGTTCCTGTTTAAGACCAACCTCACTGTGACAAAATAGGTATTTATTTTCACACAGCACAGTTTAATCCACATCTCGATATATTGATTTATTTCAGAGATACTGTGTTTAGTCATTTGTGTTAGAGAACATACAGATGGACACATACACGTACATGGACATTCATTGATACAGACGCTCATGAGCAAACACACACACACACACACACACACACAAACACACACACACACACACACACACGCACACACACGCACACACGCGCGCGCGTAAACAGTACTACATACGCATGTACGCATAAGCAGGCAGACACACAAGCACTCAGTCTCTCTCTTGCACACTGCACACACCCAAACACGTTACTTCCTCTGCATATACTGTACCGGCGTCTAAATTGACCTCCAAGCTGCATGTTATGGATCCACTGTCATAGTCTTGTCAGTTGTACTGAGTGGACATGCCACAGCCTGCACACACACACACACACACACACTAGGGGTGGTACGGTTCACAAAATTCACGGTTCGGTCCATATCACGGTATGACGGTCACGGTTTTCGGTTCTCTACGGTTCTCGGTTTTTTGTGTTGTTGTTTTTTTTATTCATAATAAATGATGCACTGAAAATATTAAACCATATTCATACAATTGCAATTAGAAATTATGATGCGTAAGATGAATTTGACCTTTTGCATGTGTCTGAGAACCACCTCTTGTGCTAACCTGCGC
Organism: Engraulis encrasicolus; assembly: GCF_034702125.1. Classification (NCBI taxonomy): domain Eukaryota; kingdom Metazoa; phylum Chordata; class Actinopteri; order Clupeiformes; family Engraulidae; genus Engraulis; species Engraulis encrasicolus. The sequence goes on along the minus strand of NC_085861.1, from coordinate 23,205,949 downwards.
TAGCACTTAAGCTGTCGTCAGCTGATGTGCATTGTCTGAGCGTTCCAAATGCCTCTTTCAATTGGCTAATAGAATCAGACTTATCACTAAATATCCTACATATGGTTTTGTGTAGTCTTATAATGTGAAAATGGTGTGATTTTAAACGTGTCATCCTCTCATTGGTATTATATGCTAATGTTTTAATGAGAGAGACTGGATAAGATACTCCTAGGATCTCTGTTTTACATATTTTTATGTGCAGTACATGAACTGTGGTTTGCCACGGATTGCACGGTTCGGGTTCGGTATGTGTGTGCATTGTACGGTTTCGGTTTTCGGTGCGGTTTGTGCCATCCCTAACACACACACACACACACACACACACACACACACACACACACACACACACACACACACACACACACACACACACACACACACACACACACACTTCCATGTAACCCCTACGATGCCCAGCTCATGTGCCTCCCCAGCACTGGACATCCAATCGGAGGCAAGAGAACCAGCTCTTCCTCCCTTCCTTTGCCCTAAACACCCCCCCACCCCACCCCCTCCCTGCTACCACCAACCTTTCTGCACCCCAGGAAAGAAGCTCAGCAGCCAATCTTCTCTCTCCTCCTTCCTTCCTCCCTCCTCCCCAACCACCACCACCTCCTCCACCTCCTCCACCAACCCCCTTTCTTCCTCTCCATCCATCCGATCACGTCTTCCCCTCCCCCCCTCCACTCCTTCAGGAATTACGGAGCGTCGGACAGGTATGAGTACCGGGACAGGTCCCGCTCCGCCGACCAGCGGGCTGCGCTGGACCGGCCCTTCTACACGCGCTCGCACTCCACGGAGCGCGGCCCAGAGCGCGACAGCCACGAGCTCATGAGGTCCATGCCCAGCCTCCCGTCCGGACGCTCCGCACCGCCCTCCCCTGCCTTAACGAGGTGACCACCTGACCAACTAACCAACCAACCACTGGCTCTGGCTCCGGCTCCGGCTCCGGCTCCGGCTCCGGCTCCGGCGCCATCATCATGGACCAGGAGCTGTTGTGTTTTTTTGTTTTTCTTCTCTCTTGTATGAGAGAAAAAAATAAAAAAGATAAGAAAGCAAAGCAAAAAATGCTTAAGTTCAGCGATTTGGCTGAGGAAGCCAGCTTTCTGACACGAGCTTCACCATTTGTAAATCCCTTCACCTACCACCACTTCAACTAAACCCTCCATGCGCCACGTCACCCACCACCACTACCTCCCCACTCCTCTTTTTTCGCCTGTCCCCCAGTCCACAAATCATGCCTGGCTGTGCACCAGAGACCTCTTTGCACACCGCACTCCTCCTTTGCCATCTTCAGTTCCACCCCGCAGCTGCTACAAGCTGTTTTTTACTTTGTTTGTTTGATTGTTTGGTTACATGTTTGTGTTTTCGCTTTAAATAAATCCCCATCCCCAGCCTCTGAGCCGCACAGGATACTTTGAATGCTCCTCCTGAGTTGGATCCGTTGGATCCATTTTGAGTTGTCTCTGCGCAAAACACACTATTTATATTCAGATCATTCGGATCCAGAGTGAATATAATGGTGTGGACCAGAGTCCTATTTTTGTTTTACTTTGTACTAATACTACTGTGTGTGTGTGTGGGCGTGTGTTTGTATGTGTATGTGTGCTTACATATGTTTTTTGTTCCTATGGTTTGCGTTCACGTTTTGCGTACAGTGGTCCATATGTCTGTGAGTGTGTGTGTGTATGTGTCTCCGTGTTTTGTTTTTTACCAAAGAGGTTGCATGCGTAGTGTAGGAGCCTCACCTGCACTCTTCTCTTACAGGGAATGTGTTGGCTTTAAAGTCCTCTCGTTTGACCCTTTTGTTTATACGCTGCACTGCTGATGGCTGCTCTCCAGTGCCTGCATCTCACTCTTGACCCTTAACCTCGCCATGTACAGTAGTAGGCCTATTGAACCAAAGGCATTTACACGTGCACATTTGCCCTTAAAGCATTGGGGATGGGTTTTCGCAGTATGGAGTTCCTGCTATGAAAGCTGCTACAGACATTACAGACTTTTAAAGTTTACCTCTATGGGGCTTCTTATTTGTCACCTTTAGGCTTACTGAGGCAGCACATGTCATAACATATAGGATTGACATTGGCAATGGGGAAAAGTATTACACTTCCAAGAACTAAACATCCTTAACATAGTCTATGGACCCACCTGTAATGAAACTCTTCAGACGTGCATACGTGCTCGCACACGGACACAAAAGAGGTTTTATATTGTTGCTTTGCTTTTCTTTTAAAGTAAACCAGAGGACCTGGTATATTAATATCATTTGTTATTATTGCTATTATTATTATTATTATTTGAAGCAGTACTACTCACCCCTCTGCATGGTCACCTGCTTTTGGCAGACGCTCCGCAAAGCTGCTGAAATCCTCATATTTTCTAATACTGTTTTTAAGTGTGTGTGTTCGTGCAGACTATGCTGTGAAAGTACAGCATAGCAACACACACACACACACACACACACAAAACTTTTGACAAAGACACATGCAGAACTCTCAGATGCTGTCCCTACCTTCATCAGATATACTCTAGTCGAGTATATCAGATGTGTTTTAGAAAAAGAAATATAATATTTGGCATCACATAAAGTAGATGGTAATATTCTGCTTGTTTTCTGCATTGCCTAGTATGCAGTTTTTAAGTTATCCCACCTCTCATCATTTCCATAGACGAACACCATCCTTGCAGTTCTGCATGGTTATGATTGTACAGAACATCTATATATGCAAATGCACATATATAGCTATGATCAATACAATCTGTTCAGAGCAAAATGCTAATCAACCCAACCCTGCATTTTCTTTTTTTATATTTATTAACCTTTTTTTCAGCAACTCTATTGTTGCCTCTTTAGAGCTATCTTTCTTCTCCTTGTTCTCCATCTGTTAAATGTATTTAACGTGGATAGTAACTAACTAATGTGCCAAAGTTGCATCTACTAACACTACTAAGTGCCACATACTGTGGCTACTGTATGTGGTTGTTTTTGGCTCTTTTGCGATGCCTTCCTTCGGACTCTCCCCAGAAAGTGATATGGAGAGGAGGGCCGCAAGGGTTGACGTCTGGCTAAGTTAACGGTGTGAACTTTGTGCACCACCTACTCTTCCAGGGCTCACCCCCGAAGCGGCTCGGTCCAAACGAGTCCCAGCAGTACGCCCATGTCCAGCAGGAGAGGAAGGCAACTACCACAACTGCCATCCAAGGGATCGCTCGACAGAAGTAAGTCTGGAACTTTTTGTCGCTTCACTTATTTTTGTTTTTATTCTGCCTTCCTTTCTTGGCTGCTGCGTTGAAGCTTCCAGTCGAGGCCGATGCTTGTTATTAGATTGGTATTGTTGTTGAGTTACCAAAATACATTTGCCTCCCGAAGAATGGGGCCAGAACGAGTGAGACCTCGCTTCTAAGGGCAATTTACACACTTTAGTCCCTTTGGTCACAATTAAGGCCCTTTGTTTAAGCTCCTGATATCCTGATGGATCCTGCTTCATGCCTAAACAGTTGTTGGACACAGACCCTGGACTTTGGTGTTTTTGCACTCACTTACTTTTGAAATTTTGTCTCAATCCTGTTTTACTATGTATAAGCTGAAAAGGAACTCAGTGTCCATGTCCTGTATGTTTGTTTTCCAAATGGGAAATTGGAACAGATCAGATCTGTTTGGTGCATTTCACTGTCCTGTCAAGACCTTTACTGTTATTAAGTCCTTTGCATGTGAATAAGCATGGTATGGTGGTATGCCTGGATAACGGCATCCGCTCTCACATCACTGTAGCCTACGTGTACTCTCCTTTAAGCCCTTGTCGAAACATGTCAGTCAAAACACCACCAGTGTTTGGTTGTTTTGCTCCATGCGGCTGGTTGCCACCACCACTCATGTCTTATTCCCCTCGTCCCTCCCTCCAAACCACCTCTCTCTCACCTTCTCCCAGAGGACGGAGAAGAGGACATAGCGCCTTGTCCACCAGGTTTGTACCAGCACCTCAAGTGACTGGGTTTAGATGGTCAGTTGGACATTTCCTCAAAATCCTGATCAGGCTAAACCCATCTGCAATGGCCTATTAGTTTAGGGGACTCGCCCTCCAAACTTCCCCCTCCCTTCCACAAAATGTCAAGTCCTTGTCCAATCCTGATTGCCCCCCCCTGTGGAGTTAGATGAAGGAGGCCCATTGCAATGTTGTCCAACGTCTCCTTAGTGTCTCTCTGTGTCTCTCTGTGTCTCTTTTAGGTCTTTCAGGCCGACCAGAACGGAGCTGGAGCCGGTGCCCGCACCAGTTACGTTCAGCACTAAAGTGCTTATCTGCGAACCGCCCATGTTCATACCGGGCTCTGAACTTTTCCCGCACGTGACTGCGTTACCCGGATGAACCTGCTGACGGGCACACTGTCGTCACGGTTCGCAGAGAAAATCCTAGTATTTTGCGGTTCGTATTGCGAACCAACTTTCCGGTTCGCGAACGCAAATATCTGTGGCGTGAACACGACGACCGGTTCGCGATTAGGTGCGGGAACGGGCTGCAGCACGGTTCTCAGTCGGCCTGAACGTTGTGTCTGTGTCTTGAGACATACAGCTAGCCTTTGTCTCTGCCATTTTTCGAGACATAGCACTAGTATGTATCGACAACGTCTGTGAAAGAGAACATAGCTTGTGCTTGTTTGTTCGTTTTGTGTCATGCTAGCTTGTGACATACGGCTATCCTGTAGCAATATCTGTCACCTACTATATGTATACAGTGCAGTAAAGCTACTAGCCTATGTCTGTACAGTGTCTTTGTGACATAGAGGTAGTCTGTTTTGTTGCCATGTGTTTGTGTCTTTGTGTCAAATTGACGTGGCTTTCTGTGCCCTTTCACATCTGGGCGTGGAGGAACACACGCGGTGGTGGGCGCTGAGTGTACACACACACACACACACACACACACACACACACACACACACACACACACACACACACACACACACACACACACACACACACACACACACACACACACACACACACACAGACACATACACACAAACACACACACACAGAGGAGAACCTCTGTGGCTCAGCATTTTCATGACTGCACATCTGTCTCATAAGTGCTGACTGGGCTGGGTAATGGGAGCTCGCGCTGCTGTGGCCATGGGCCGAGCCAGGATGGAGGAAGAAGAAGGAAGGGCTGTGTGTGTGTGTGGGTGTGTGTGTGTGTGTGTGTGTGTGTGTGTGTGTGTGTGTGTGTGTGTGTGTGTGTGTGTGTGTGTGTGTGTGTGTGTGTGTGTGTGTGTGTGTGTGTGTGTGTGTGTGTGTGCGTGTGTACCATATGTGTGTGTGGGTGTGTGTGTGTGTGTGAGGGGGGGTGTGTGTGGGTGTGTATGTGGGTGTGTGTTTGTGTGTGTACCTTATGTGTGTGTGTGTGCTTGTGCGTGTGTGTATGTGTGCGTGAGCGCATGTGTATGTGTGCGGGTGTGTGGGGGCGGGGGTGTGTGTGTGTGTGTGTGTGTGTGTGTGTGTGTGTGTGTGTGTGTGTGTGTGTGTGTGTGGGCGCGTGTGTATGTGTGCGTGTGTGTGTGTGTGTGCATGTGTGTGTGTGTTCGTGTGTACCATATGTATGTGTGTGCTTGTGTGCGTGTGTGTGCGTCTGGGTATCTGCGCTTGCGTGGGTGCACACGTGTGTGTGTGTGTGTGTGTGTGTGTGTGTGTGTGTGTGTGTGTGTGTGTGTGTGTGTGTGTGTGTGTGTGTGTGTGTGTGTGTGTGTGTGTGTGTGTTTTATCCCACTCTTAGCAGTTTTCTTTTCCCTCCCGAAGCCTTGTAATGTGGAACCCGTGTCAATATTTGATGAGCCTAATAAATCCCAGGTGCTTAGAGCATTGTCCTGTGTTGAGCATGCTCTTAACACATGCCATGAACAAGGGTTCCTAACAGCATATGGCTCTTGTGAAGAATTATGCTACACACGCAGCAATAACGGTGATACTGTGGCAGCGGAGGATTAATTGCAGCATGTGTCATGCCGTGTACAGACCAGGAGCGAACGGAGCGAATGAATCGACGGAAGTCATTATTTCTCTATGGAGGGCACGCGACATGCGCTACCAAAGCAAATTCGCCAGGAGCGAAGCTTCTTGCGCGACCAGAGCGAATTTTGACGATTAAACTAAATCTAATCGCAGGCGAATTCGCTCTGACGCTGTTCGGCGAAAACCAATCGGAACGTTCATATCTGCGAATGTCCCAGACTGTCAAGCCAGAGCCGTTATGTGATTAGCTGAATCAAACATGTCAATGCTGCGTCTGCAGTGAATACAGCGAATTCAAGGTGAAACTTCTTCTGCTACCCACGCTACCAGGCAGTGTAGTTCGCTCTTGGTCTGGACACGGCATCAGGCGATGAAAAAGTACGCCGGGGGCCCAGCCATGGCTTAGTCGGCTGGGCACTGGGCTGCTACGTGGGCGCCCTGGGTTCGATTCCCGAACCGGGTCATTTCCCGAACCTCCCCCGTCTCTCTGCCACTCATTTCCTGTCCCACTCTTCACTGTGTGTGTGTGTGTGTGTGTGTGTGTGTGTGTGTGTGTGTGCGCGCGCGCACGCACATGTGCGCGTGTGCAAGATACACTGCTCCAAGTTACTTTTCACACCTTGGTGAAGGTGTGAGTGTGTTAGACAGTGAGCGTTAAGCGTTTGTTTATGTGCGTGTAATAATAATAATAATAATAATAATAATAATAATAATACATTTATTTTATATAGCGCTTTTCAAGGCACCCAAAGACGCTTTACAGATAGGCCGAGGCCATAAACAAATAACATACAAACACTCAAAGACATACAGAGACTCAATAAGTACAAAACAGGGACACAACAAAAATAGACGGCAGTGGAAAGTTTAGGTCCATGATGAAATGGAACAGTCACGTTTGGTGGAGATGATAAGCAAACCCACGACAAGAGCAGCGATGGAAGGCCGTGGGGATACGAAAATCCGGAGCCTCCCGCCGTGGGGGGCGAGCTAGGCCAAGGGGAGGCAGGCGAACAAGCAAATAAGTTATTTAAATAACCGGCTAAATGCTGTGGACATGGCCGCCGAGACGCTGTTAGGGAGGGAGGCATCCGAGCACGCTGTCAGTCAACAGAATCCAGACACGATCATGGACGCCGAGAGACAGCAAGGTGTAGTGGTTGTTGCAGCCAGCAACCAGGGATGGCACAAGTTGGTGAAACCAGCAGCCACGCTGGCTCAACAGCAGTCCAAACTCCCTGGGGCAGCATTGGAAGTGGCGTCGGACGCAGCGATGGAAACAGCAGGTGTTATTGTGCAGGTCTAGAGCAGCCACAGCAGCGGGCCAACGCTGTGTAGCAGGTAGGCCGTCACGATTCGCCCAGCCAAGCCTCGGTGACCAGTTGTTCGTATGTCCAAAAAATGTGTAAGATAGTCCAAACCTTTTGGTGGGTTTGAGTGGGTAATGGAGCCTAAATGAGTGGAAGAGTACGAGCAGCGGCTGCTAAAACGCGCCAGCGTCCACCCGCACCCATTCCGGAAACGGTGTAGTTTGTTTAGCCTCCCCTCTAGCAGGCTAGTCCCGGGGGAATGCTTCTCCTCATTAGGAAAGTACACAAAAGCGTCACACTGTTAAGCCAACAAGTCTTTGACAGGGCAAGAGAAAAACTTCGTGAGAAGGAGGGTTTTTTTTGTTAGCTTCATCGAGTATTTCCGTTTCGAATGGAACATTCTCAATGTATGCTTTACACTGTGCACGTAAAACAAAATGTGAAATGTGAAATTTGCAACTGCAACCGGATTATCCATGAAACACTATATTCGGCATGAATGAAGAGTTTAAATGACTAATGTGCAGACTGAATACTGCCAACAATATTCCTTGCATGTAACTGTGCTCAATGTGTTTGCACGTACTGTAGATGTAATCATAAAAACCTGTAAATGGTTATAGTCATATAGTCTTTGCCCTGCACTAACATCCCAGTGGAGGTGAGCAGTGTAAAGCAGTCAACTCTCTCATATTATAGAGATAACTTAAATGTCTCTGTTCATGTTGTGAATATAAATATGTACAGTGTCCAACGCTGTAGCATAGAGGAGAGAGAGAGAGAGAGAGAGAGAGAGAGAGAGAGAGAGAGAGAGAGAGAGAGAGAGAGGGAGAGAGAGAGAATACATGACCAGGCCTCAAGGATGTAAAAATGCACCATCAGTGCTTACTCGCTGGCAAACACTATAGTGAATGGAAACACACACATACACACGCACATACACATACTGTATTCACACTACCACCCTGAACATGATTGCTGGCACAAGCAGTAGATTCCAGCAGTTCTCTCTTCCTCCCCTTCCATCTGTGTATATTGGATGCCATCACATTTATGTGTGTGTGTGTGTGTGTGTGTGTGTGTGTGTGTGTGTGTGTGTGTGTGTGTGTGTGTGTGTGTGTGTGTGTGTGTGTGTGTGTGTGTGTGTGTGTGTGCGCGCAAGTGTGTGTGCGCACGTGTGTATGTGCATGCGTGCGTGTGTATGGGTATTTTTGTTTGTGTGTCTGTGTGTGCGTGCCTGCCTGCGTGCGTGCGTGCATGTGTGTATGCGTGTGTGTGTGTGTACACGTGCGTGCGTTTGTGTGTATGGGTATTTTTTATGGGTATTACTGTGTGTGTGTGTTCGTGCGTGCGTGCGTGCGTGCGTGCGTGCATGTGTGCGTGCGTGCGTTCTCCACTGAGTATACCATGTGTTGTGCAGGAGGAGTCATGGGTAATGCTGCAGCTTTGCTGTCTGTTGCATCCCTGTGTCCAGGCTGGACATCACACCCTGGCTGTGCCTCCATCCAGCACCCCTCACAGCCTCATTAGGGCTCCATATGGATGGCCTTGGCCCCGGCCACGTCCCCTTCCATGCCTTCCCATCACCACGCCCTGCTCCCTCCCGCACAGTCACTTTCCACAGTGTTACTTCAACGCTGACAAGAGTTGGATTGAGTGATGTTTTTACACTCTGAGTGTTGATTCAGCACTATGAGACTGTCTGTGTTTTTGCCCCTTGACTCTTGGCTTGGACCCACGTCCCACTTAACCCTCCCGAACCCCTCCCAAATTGCCATGTTTCCATTCATGTTTCTGTTTATCTCTTTGCGTGCCATTGGTTTGAGTATTGCTTTGTGTCCTTATGTCTTCCACTGGATTTCATTTGTTTTTTTTTCATGCTTTCTTTCCCCCTTGTTTTTGTTTGTATTGTTCATTTTTTGTGTTGTCGTTGTGTTTCTGTGCACATATCATATCGATGTTGTTTTCCTGTCTGTTTTTTTGTGTTTATCTCTCCCTCTGTGTGTGTGTGTGTGTGTGTGTGTGTGTGTGTGTGTGTGTGTGTGTGTGTGTGTGTGTGTGTGTGTGTGTGTGTGTGTGTGTGTGTGTGTGTGTGTGTGTGTGTGTGTCTGTCTGTGTGTGTGTGTGTGTGTGCGCGTGTGTGTCTTTTTCATCTCATTAAACTCCATTTGCTGTCTCCAAACCCATTAAGGCTATGAGAAGCCTCAAGACCCCACAGTTAATGGAAGGAAAGGAAAGTGCCCTTAGAAATGTGTGGTTCTCTCTCTGTCTCTCTCTCTCTCTCTCTCTCTCTCTCTCTCTCTCTCTCTCTCTCTCTCTCTCTCTCTCTGAATGGATGCTTTCTGGGAACGTGCTGTAGTGTCATTAGTTTTCGCAGATGATAAGATGATTTGCGTGATTCTTTTTCCTGCTCTGGTTTTGTTGTGTAGCTTGTTGCCTCCCCGTGGTCACGCGTCCTTTTCTCTCATCAGTCTTTTCTTCTCATTCTAGTCGTGTAGCTGCCTTTGGTTTCACATCCTGTTATTCATCCATTTGGAGACACACAGTATGCTGTTACATGCACATACTTGGGAATGGGTGGTGCAATGTGGAAATGGCTGTTCATATCACTCTTGAGCACTTATTAGTTGCTTACCATTGAATGGTGTGCCATTGGTGTGATTTTTTTCATTTATTTGTCAGTGTAGAGGTAAACGTCATATATTTTTACACCCTACTCCTAGATCGGAATGCTTTTGTTCAGTCTCTTGCTCCTCTGCACCTGCCTTCCTTGCTGTTCTGAATCAGATTGTACTCAAAATGACATTTCTCTTGACTTTGCAATTGGCATGACTCTGAAGCTGTCAGATGCATGTAGAGATGACGCAGGGCTCAGAGGACTATAGCTCAGAGACTGATTGTGGTGGTGATGGTGGTGAGGGGCCACTGCCACGTTGAGGCTTTGTCACTTGTATGGATGGTCTTTACCCTCTCTTTACCCTTTTACGACATTCTCTCTCTCTCTCTCTCTCTCTCTCTCTCTCTCTCTCTCTCTCTCTCTCTCTCTCTCTCTCTCTCTCTCTCTCCCTCTTCTGATTTAAATAAGCCATTGTAGTGAACATAGCAACAGAATGAAAAATTGAACTGTTGTTCTTTTTTCTTAGTCTTAAATGTTTTTTTTAACACTATACTAAGATAAATAATGGGGAAATAAATACATAAAATCAAATAAATATCATTGTATGTGTGTTTACCGCAATAACTCCAGTTAGGGATTGATTCGACTTTTGTCTTATTTTTATGCCGAGTAACCTAAGGAGGTGCGTCTTTGAAATGTAATTTCAACCATCGCCCAGTAGATGGAGCACTACCCTTGCTATTCAAGCGGGAGCTGTTCGTCATCTAAGTGCTGAAACCCCTTTCCTCTCACAGAGTGTGGCTGTACAGCTCCAGCAGGAGTTGTCATCATGTATCTGTTTTCAAAAATATTTATGTGAATCTGCCAGTTCAGTGCAAGCCAGTAATCATTTTGACAGCTGCTCCCCATTTTTTTTCCCAACAAATGGGTGTGAATGACACCTCTGTTGTATGGCTAGACAAAATGAATATCAAAATACTGTGGGCAGCGAAATTAGCTGACAGACCATCATGAATTGGACCTCTGTTGTCTGTATACTACCGGTATTTAGCAACAGAGTGAATGTAAACGGACAGTGCTGCCCTACAAAGGCAAAGTGGAGTAACTACATATTTTGTCTAATACAGAGTTTAGAAGGAAACTAGTCTGAGTATCACCTCCTCTGTCTTGTGACAAAGCCGTATGGCCCAAATGTGTCATTTTAAAGATATTGCTAAAATTTGCATAATCTACAATATCCAAACTAATACCAATGCTTAGAAGCCTTTTTTCTCAGTTTCGATGTTTGTGTAGTTACTGTACTTCGCCTTTGTAGGGCAGAGTGAATGAGATGCCGTTTTTACGATACGATACGATACGATTCGACTTTATTGTCAGTTTACACTGAAATTCTTTTTGCATCCCTGAGCAACACTCACTTAAGACAGCACATACACATAACATCACATCACAAGACTATTGCACAGCTGACAAAAAACAAAAACAGAGAGGACAAAAACACAGGCCTATATACAGACATACATGCATACATTACATACAAGCCACATAATTTGAAGATCCTACCAACATGGAGTGATAACTCTATACAGTCCTATGACTGATATAACAAGAGAATGGATTGATGTATAAAAGCATGTTTAAAAGCATGTTTTGCGTATGAAGAATGCAGACAGACATGCCGACAGACAGACAGACAAACAGAACATCAGCAATTACTGACTCATTTGCTCCACTCTGCACTGCTGTAGATTATAGAGAAGGCAGGCAGACAGACAGACAGACAGACAGACAGACAGACAGACAGACAGACAGACAGACAGACAGACTGACTGACTGACTGACTGACAGTGATGAATGAGGCGTGTGGTCTACTGTGTATTGAGCTGCTGGAGACTGAGAGCAGACAGAAAGACAGACACTGAATGAGACATGAGACGACGTGTGCTCCATTTTGTGTGATGGCCTTGAATAATTTGAGTACAGGGTGAAGTACTGGCAGACAGACAGAGAAGTGTGTGCTCCGCACGGCATTGGACTAGAGCTGAGGTGGGCAGACTCAGGCCCGGGAGCCACATGCCACCCACTGAGCCATTTCATCTGGCCCACAGGTCATTAACAAAAAATAAACCTTTTAAATCCAAAGATATTCTCACCCAGCATTTATAAGATGACAACCCAGGACATGGATATTGAGACTAACCAAGTACATAGGCTACTGTATTGAGTCATCTGTTTCATTGCAGTGTGTAGGAATGCGATACGTAGCCAGCAACCAACTCGTAGCCTGCCCTATTTCTTATTCTAGCCCTTTGATCAATACTGTGGGCCAAAACACTATGTGGGCCTCCTTGGGCCAGAGTAATTGCCCACCCCTAGAGGACTAGAGGGATAGCAGACAGGTAGGCAGGCAAGCAGGTAGAGAGGCTGAGAAATATGTACAAGGCATTAGACTACGGGGGATAACAGACATACATACAGACAGACAGACTGGCAGGCATGAAGACAGACAGACAGACAGACTGGCAGGCATGAAGACAGACAGACAGACAGACAGGCATGCAGACAAACAGACAGACAGGCATGCAGCCAGACAGACAGAGAAGGAAATGAGACACTACTAGTTAATAATAATAATAATAATAATAATTGTATTTGTATAGCACTGTATCATACAAGGCATGTAACTCAAAGTGCTTAACAAATGGAAAAAACATCATTGTTAGAGATGGATTTAAGAGGGGAGGTGTAGAGGAGAGGCAGAAATAGCAGGAAGGCAGAGGAAGAAGAGATAGATAGAGATTGTAGAGTCATAAGGTCAACGTAGGTTAGGACCAGGATTCTTAGATGCGTAAGGTCCATAGTGGCTGGGCCTAGCATAAGTCATAGATAGTCACACAGAGATTGGGCACTCAGATGCGGCCCCTGGTGGCATCAGGGGTGAGGAAAAACTCCCTTTTGCTTGTTAGTCTGAGTCTGTGTCTCCTTGTGGCCATGTCCTAGTAGGGGTAACCTGGGAGGACCAGCAGTGGGATCTGAACGGCACTCTGGATGAGTTGCCACACTGTCCATCCCTGCACCAGACAGGTTGGTTCTACTGTGGCACCCCTCATATACACACATACACATACGAACTGTACTGTATTGTCACACACACACACACACACACACACACGCACATACACACACACACACACACACACACACACACACACACACACACACACACACACACACACACACACACACACACACACACACACACACACACACACACACACACACACACACACACCTTTTTGACCTGCTCTGCTGTACCGTTGTCTTGGTCGCCTTCGGACCAACTCTTTTTACAGACTTTTCATAGTCTTCTCCTCTTCGGTCACTCTTCCTGTCGACCTTTCAGTTGTTTGCTCGTGTACTTATTCTTTCCATCTCTTTCACAATCTTGATCCTTTTCTCTCTCCTCCTTCTTAAGTGTTCCGCAGTGTCTTTCCTCATCTCTTTATGGGCCTCATCTCTGTAGCCTGTTCCATCACTCTTTTTTTCTCTCTTTCGGTCCATTTCCCTTTCTTCTCTCTCTCTTTTCTCACTTTCTCTTTCTCTGTCTATCTCTTGCTCTCGCTCTCTTTCTGTCTCCCTATTTCTCTCCTCCTTCCCTTTACTGCCTTTGACTTTTCTCGTCTCCCTGGACTGTGTCCTCTCGCGCTGTCTCGTGAGATGAGTGTTACATTTCTGTGCGACTATAATAAGACTCATTTATGGCGCATTTACCACTGTGGCCGACGCAGGCCTGTCACCGATGACCCAAATGTGCGCGGCCGGCCAGAGTGACGTCGTTCATTAGTCCCTCTTCATATCACATGCTGCCCTTAATTATCCCACATAGCTCTTCCTCTGCTAAATGCAGAGACAGCCGCCTCTTGATCTAAAAGTGATTTCGAGCCAATGTTTTGCTATTGAAGAAGTTTGTATTTGTGTCTCAGTAGCCGTAATAGCTGTGTGTAGCACATGTCTGGGCCTGCTGGGGTACACAGAATATTTTAATTCGTTAACTCAATGTTTAGTGGGTCAATTTAGCATCTTCTTGATTATATTTGGCCCCATTGCACTCTCTAAGTGTTGATTCAACACAGCATTTTTACGGTGTAATGTAGTGGTGAGGGATTTTGTGTATTTCTTTATCTGTTTCTGAATCTTGTCTACCTTGTTTTAGGACTGTACTTACGCATGTTGACCACTTGAATATTCCTTTTGGGATAATAAAGATTGCTTTTGACTTTAAGATGATTAGGATCAGATTGCTGATTTGAATCATATAGCAGGCAGGAGAAAGAATAGATCGAGTGCCTTTGCAGGAAGGGCAAATAACTCTATTGTTTCAGGAATCGTACCAAGTATAGTACAGCAAGCAGTAATTATTAGTCCCATCTACTGATACAAGCAGCTGCTAGGTGTGCTGCTAGTTGTACTGCAATGGAGAAGGTACTATAACTACTATAGTACTATAGCTTTAGGGGGGAAAGCAGGGCATTTGCCCCAGGGCCCAGGGCCCTCTTGTATAGGTGTTTGGGGCGTTATTGTGACCATGACAGGCTGTATGTAGGGGCCCTATAGGTGGTTTGCCCTAACCTGGTTCTCACGCGATGGTTGTTACCAAAGTTTATTATATGGTTGTGACGTCATCTGTCGAATGCTCCATTCATTTCAACGGGGCTCCCCAACGTTCGGACGTCTGTTATTTTTCGATAACGGACGGGTTGGTCTATAACAGACCGCTGTCAATGGCAACAAGACTTTTCACTGCTAAAGCGACTTTTCAACAAGACTCTTATCAGCTGCTGTGATAGACAGCACCCGTTGTCCTGGCTACCG
>NC_085861.1:23176104-23186104 GCF_034702125.1 Engraulis encrasicolus | reverse complement strand
GCAATAATAGAACCCGGAAACAATGGGCCAATGGAACCTCTCTCTCTCTACTCTCTCTGACTCTACCTTTGGTGTTCATCTCTGTCTCCTCTCCTACATTCTTATTTGTTACTGTAAAGGTCTCAAAAAAGACTCCAGATGACCTTTGATGTTTCTCCTCTACGGCATGAAATATTAGCTAGAGTTAGCTCTTCCTTTCATAAAGTTTGTATCTCAAATATGTGATTGAAATATTAATCATTTCCAAAAGAGCCCACAAAAGAGTACAAAGAGCTCACTGTTAATATGGTATATTTGAACTGTATTAAGTGAAGAATCTTACGTATGGTAACTACATGTGATACTTCTGTGTAACAACCCTCAGATTCCATAGTACTTCAGCTCATATGTGGTTAAGGTGTTGCACTAATAAGGGTAGCTCATTTACAGAGATGTAGAAGGAGTCAATTAGACATTTTGTTCATTTGTGCTCTCCTCCCATCTGAACACCAGAGCCCTCATGACATGACGTCTGTGTTCGAATGTCTATTCATTTGTCCTCTGTCTAATGACAGTCCTCTATCTATCTGTCTGTCTGTCTGTCTATATGTCTCTCTCTATATGTCGCTCTTCTCTCTTCCATCTCGCTCTCTCTCTCTCTCTCTTGTGTCGCCTTGTGTTCCCCATCACTATCACCCCGAACCCTCTCTCCTCTCCCCCTCCTCCCTGACTAACCTCCATAGAGAGCCCAGAGAAAGGAGACACAGGTACGGTATGCCCATAGTGCTGAGTCTTTTCGCTGATTGTGTGAAAAGCTCAACAAGCATATAAATATATGCCAACCCAGCTGTCTACCAATGTTGTGTAGAGAGAGGACTATAACACAGAAGTATACTTTGCAGTGTATGTGTGTGTGTGTGTGCGTGTGGGCGTGTGTGTGTGTGTGTGTGTGTGTGTGTGTGTGTGTGTGTGTGTGTGTGTGTGTGTGTGTGTGTGTGTGTGTGTGTGTGTGTGTGTGTGTGTGTGTGTGTGTGTGTGTGTGTGCAAGTGTGCGCGTGTGCGTGTGTGCGTGCGTGCGTGCGGGCGTGCATGACCACAAAAAAATCTGCTACTGTAGTGCTACTGTAGCAGTTCAATTTAACAAGTGCTGTGTTTTCACTGAAATGCTCTCCAATAGCCCTATAAGCGTGCATCTTTTTCAATGCACAAATAGATGAATTGTACGCAGCTCAGCATGCTGTGGTGTACCTACCGTATATATACAGTTTTTGTGTATAGCATGTTGTATTTAGTAAACTAGAAGTACTCAGAGAGTGAAGACCTCCGCCAAGGAAGCTGCTTGATAGAACATTTGACCATGTGACACCCTGTCTTTCTGCTTCTTTTTGTTGAGTTAGAAACTGGAATGTTTTGCCCTGTCCCGCAATTCAATTTGCGGTCACTAGGGGTGTCTAGATGTATAGGCTAGCAATGGTGAATAATCTTTAAAAAGTTCCTGTTTCCGGATCCGTGATCCGGACCACCACCAGAATTTAATCACCTGTTCCTTGGGTCATAACCAACAACTTCACAAAGTTTCGTCCAAATCTGTTGATTAGTTTTTTATTTATCCTGCTGACCAACAAACAAACAGACAGACAGACAGACAGACAGACAGACAAACCAACACAACCGAAAACATTACCTCCTTGGTGGCAGTAAAAATAACAATTGGTCACTCAGACATAAACTAGGATGTGTTAATATGTTAAGCGTGATGTATATTAATCATCATATACATAATGTAATAAGCCCAGTGTTTAATGAGTATTTTTACGTTTACTTCATTCTAGCTAGTTATTAGGAACACTGTAGCATCTAAATGTGGCAAAAAATACTCTAGAAGGGTGTATATTATGTTGATTGAAATGAAAAAGATACAGAGGAAAACAATATATCTAGAATACCTCAGCAGGACAGCTAAACTATTCCAAGTGATCTATGTTCACCGCTATGTGCCACAGAATCAATTTAGCAGCAAGGGCGCCAGCAACAAAAACAGCAAAATAGAGCTGAGCAAGAGTTGTGTTAGCATTAGTCAGCATGGGCTACTGACTAGCGTCTGGCAGTGTTGCCAGATTTGTCTGATCAAATCCCGCCCAAAAGGTGCTCAAAAACCGCCAAGAGGCGCTAAATTCCGCTCACTTTCAACAAATTGCATTGTTTTCTATGGGCATAAAACTGCAGAAAAAAAACGCCAGCCAAATGGGCGATTTTTCCCGTTTTTACCCACAGACGGCCATCCCAAGCAGCGCAATTGGGCGGGTAATCACCCAACCTGGCAACACTGGCGTCTGGCGCGATGTGCATCAGGCCCGAAATGTGTATGTTTCCCAACGCAGTCAGGGAATTGTGCCATATAGCTTTTTCCTGACCAGGGCCGATGACAGCTTTGACTGGGCCTAAAACAAAATCATCTGAAAGGGCGCGAAAACCAATACAACGTATTGAGGACACAATTCTGGGCCCCCTCTCTTCCTGGGCCTGGGACAAGTGGCCCCTTTGCCCCCCAGCCTCCCTGTCGGCCTCCTTGCTCCAGACCACAGCCACAGGATTTATAATCAAGGTCGTCACACAGATGAGGAATCACCACCGTTGTGTCATAAACATGGAATTTATGGAATTGTTGAGCAGGCAGGTTTTTTTGTGTGTGTGAGATTATTGAGCTCCTGAGTATGGGTGCCTCATTGGGTCATAATTCATGGCAGCCACTCAGTATTCTGCTTCTCTTTTGCATGCTACACAGGATATTTGGATTATTGATTTTTGTCACGGCTGTCGTATTTTTCTGTGCACTTCTTTGTATATGTGAATAGCTCTAACTCTATTTTATTTCAGCATATGATGAAATAAAAAATACGCTGACATGGGTGGCAGAACAAAGAATGAGACGTGTGTACTATGTATGCTGCAGGGCTGGTAGTTGTGAGGGAAAGCGAGAGAGTGTGCTTTTGAGATTCCAAGATAATCACACCAATAAGTGCTGGGTAATGAGTGTTTTTATCCCACAAGGATTAGCAGGGTTACTGTCAGAAACATCTCATTTACAAGTACATGTTATTTATCAGCAATTTAGGGCATGGTCCTTGTCAAAGGTTCCACACTGACTTCTGTGAGTCTTTTAGACACTCCACTCTCAGCTGATGGGCACTTGTGCGGACATTCTCACTTATGTATTTGCCATCACCGGATGCTAAGGGCACGCGCTTTTGCTTCCTCAATCCCTGCTCCTAACACCAGCCACCTAGCCACCCAAGCACTCACCTAGCCACATACCGACCCACCTAGCCAGTCACCCAGCCGCCCACCTATCTACCCAGCCGCCTAGCCAGGCACCCAATCCCTCCTGTCTGACCGGCCTATGGTCTCCTCCGCAGGTGCCATGGACGTGGAGGAGCGGACGAGGCAGATGAAGCTGAAGATGAACAAGTACAAGCAGGGCACCGGCTCCGACTCACGGCTGGAGCAGGACTACCACAAGGCAAGCAACAGCACCACACAACACCACAGCAGAGATTCTTTAAGTATATAGAGATATGCCAATGTAATAGGTTGCTATGGGCACCTAACGTGACCAGGTTCCGGTCTGCCTAAAGGGGCGTGTCATAATACTCCTATCATTGAATAGAACAGTCCTTAGGTCTGCTTAGGTCTGCCTAAAGGGGGATTTCCCCCCCCCTCCCCCTTGCAATAATAGAACCCGGAAACAATGGGCCAATGGAACCTCTCTCTCTCTACTCTCTCTGACCACAGTACAACACAGCACCTGCAGTCCTGCAGCGCTACAGCATAGCACTTGCTCCTCCATCAGCACACCCAGCGACTACATATGAAGTCCCTCAGTCCAGTCCTTTAGGTTATTCAGTCTAGCTGTGGTGGAGCACTCTTCAGTTCAGACCAAATCTCTGCTTTTACAGCTTACGGTGCGGTACATTACAATATTTTTTTGCTGATATGAAAGCACAGATGTAAAACAAGTGTCATCACAGCACTGTTGCTTACTAATGTACTCACTATTCAGTGCTCATGTTCCCTTGCAGGTCTGTCATTTCACGTACCTCTACGCCTATAATATCATTATACATGTGTACCATAATTATAAATATTTTAAGTCTAATATGTATCAAATGGCACAGTATGTATCATCATGATCAGCAACAACATTGGAATCATAATAAACAGAAATGACATTCTTGGAACATTGCAACTGCAACTGTAAAATCATTATGGGATTATTAATATCAGTCGTCTCTCCCAGGAATCCCATGTATACGAGCACTGTCGCCGCTCACTAGATCAGTATGTTCAGTATTTCCTGCTCCACACGTTTAATGCAGAGTGACTAAAAGGTGCCCTGTTCCTTAAGTCAGCGTGATCGGAAGGCTACGAAGCACTCTACAGCATTCCAAGCCAGATCACGCGAGCACTCTAGAGACATTCCAGTGTCCTTTTAAGCATGTGGTATGTGGCTCATCATCCTCAGGTACGAATGGAAAGGCTGTCCGTTGCTTCTATAAAAAGTAGGTTCCTGTGCTCCTTGAGCTGTCGCAGTGTCAAGGAAATGAGTGATGGCGAAGGCTGTAGTTATTTACTTTTTTGTGCAGTCAGCAAGTTTGAACAAACATTTGATTATATAAGCCGCGCTGACGAATTAAGAATCCCTCGACCAGCACAACACTGAGAGCGCGGAATTGTAAAAATATAAGGGGAAATAGGGCTCGTTCCTTGGTGAACATTGTTCATTCGCCATGATGAAGCACTAAGTTCCAGTTCCAATATCCCACATTAGGTAGGCTATGGTGAAACATGACAGGCAGGGACACGGTGGCTCCACTGGGGCAAACAAACAACTTTGGGCTATTGCACAACTGCTCTGACTGTTGCATAACTTCTCCCTATAAAATGAATAACCTAAGTTGATAAATGGGTTTTTTTGTCGCTTAGCCACAATGTCCTTGATACATAACATAATTTAAAACTGCGCTTTGCTTTCAGACTGATTGTGAAGTTCTATAACTTTGCTAAACAAGGATCACCATGTACACTTTCTGCTTGTTTCAGCCCTCTGCCATTAAATGTTTAAGTGTACAGCATACATACAGAGATTTTAGATGTATTTTCCTTACCTCTTGTTTAGTAATATTTTCAATGAGCACAAATAAGAGTAGTGAACCTGATGAAGCAATAGCGAAACGCGTTGTTCACCAAATAAACTACCAGCGAAGATACCAGTGTGCTGTGATTCATCCTTCATTCAAGACTAGTAACTTCTTCTGGTCATCTTTGCGTTCCTGTCTGAAAACTACAGTGAAGGGATTTATAATATGTGTCTCTATTTTATTATCTGTTTTGTAGTAGTTATTTAATTTACTAACTGTTTTTTTTCTTGTGCATTTCTCCTGCCCGTTTTGTGTGACCCCCACAGCGGAGGGACCCAACGCGGGGCTCGGACAACCTCTCGGCCAAGTCGTCGGACAGCGATGTAAGCGACGTGTCCGCTGTATCGCGGGGCAGCAGTGCCTCTCGCTTCAGCAGCACGAGCTACATGTCTGTCCAGTCGGAACGGCCGCGAGGCACCCGCAAGATCAGGTGAGCCTCACCGCACACACACACACACACACACACACACACACACACACACACACACACACTCCCAGCCAGCCAGCCAGCCAGCCAGCCAGCAAGTCAAGGCTTACTACACTCACTGTCCATAAATAGCACAACAAAGTGACTCTTTTCACTTTGTTGGTCTTTGCCAAGGATGGGTCCATCAGTGCAGGTCAATAAAGTCATTATGTTGTGCATCTTGGCCCAGGAGCACTGGGTTGGTTGGTTCAGGTGTTTCGGTCGTAGGAACTCCTGTCAACCACGTTTAGCTAAAAGGTGTCAATTTCAGCTTCGGAGAGTACAGGTCTTTTCTTAACCACATGTGATTTCTCTAATGACAATCTGCCAGCCCAGAATGGTGGGATTGAATAATGTGGCAGGGTTTTTGCTCTTTGAATCGAAAATTGACACCGAGATTTGGCATAACTGAAGAAGCATAACTAAAATTTTAAGATTTTTTTCTATGTCACTGTCAGTAAGTTCAGGTTTGGCTCTATTGAGTTTAAATTAGAGAGCCAAATATTGAATTTCACTCTTGATCCATCACTGGCAAAGGAGTTGTGTTACTCACAAACA
The DNA here is from genome assembly GCF_034702125.1 of Engraulis encrasicolus. NCBI lineage: Eukaryota > Metazoa > Chordata > Actinopteri > Clupeiformes > Engraulidae > Engraulis > Engraulis encrasicolus. Next base: position 23,179,903 of record NC_085861.1, on the reverse strand, counting down.
CAAATATGCTGTGTCTCTTAAATGTATGTTATGTCTCCATGTACGCCTACATCTATGTGCTTCTGCTATGTTGCATTTATTTCTTGTTGATGTCTTTAGTGATGACGCTTTAAGTCCTTGTGCAATGTTTTGCCGCATCTGTCTTTGATTTTGCTCTTCTTTTTGTTAAACGAAAAAAAGCTTGTCTTGTTGCGTCTGTCTGTTATGTTTGTTGTTCACTTGCTGTTGTGTTTTCTTTTTGCTCTGTTTGTCTTTCTTGTTCTTTTTTGTTCTTTTTTGTTTTTGTTTGTTTTTCTTTTTTCCGCATGCGCATCTTCATTTGCGCTTCCGCTCGCATCGTCCACAGCAAGGCCAAAAGCTTGCCTGGGCGGAGCCTCTCACGAGAGGAGAGTGTGGGGGAGGAGACACTTCCAGAGGAGCAGGGGGAGGAGGAGGTGGGGGTAGGGGGCAAGGCAGGAGGCCCCGGACAAGGAGCGGGGGCAGGGGCAGGGGGAGTGGGTGAAGGTGGTGGTGGTGGTGGTGGAAGTGATGGAGGTGCAGGGGGAGGAGGAGGTGGAGGTGGAGGTGGAGGAGTAGGAGGAGGAGGTCGAGCAGGAGGCAGGGCTGGGAAGGGAGTGGGGCGAAGGAGCATTAGCCTAGACAGGCAGGACGAGCGTCAGACGGAGGACGAAGACGACCTGGTCACGAGGGGTTTCTCAGAGGCCGACCTCAGGTAAAGTCCCCATGGGGCTCGATCTACAGCGTGTGGGCCAGCATTGCTGCCAGAGGGTCCTGTAACCAGACCCCTCCCTGGAGCAAGGGGCTCCCAAAGTAGATCCAAAAAAAATATAAAGAAGTCTCAAAAGACAGAAGTCTCAAAAATATAGTACAGAAAATTATACACTATGCAGTCCTTTCCAGTAGGCCCTAGTCTCACTCATAATACATGCCAGCTATACAGCGCATTGGTCATCATGAGATGAGAGCTGTATGCTGTTTTTACCAAGAGACCATGCTGTATGCTGTTTTTATGCTGTTTTTACCAAGAGATTATAATCATGACACGATATCAATATCAGACCCAAAACTAAATGTCCTCACTAGATACAGTAATGCCTACACTACTACTAATGCCATCGCCTGTTTTTACTACTTGTACAAACACTTTCTACTTAGAGTCCCTGAAATGAGTTACTTTCTTCCTTACTTACTTAGCACTTGATTACAATGTGGTTCTTAAACATTCTAAAATGATGGCTTGGGAGGGAAATTAAAAAGGTATAGACTAGACATGTAGGTACGGCATACAGATTAGGAGATTGGCTCATGTCTCTGTCATTGTCTGCTTGATTTGTACTATGTTCTGACTGTCAAAGTCAGATGGATTCGTGTCCATCAGTCATACTTCAGTGTTCTCTGTCTTGCAGAGTTCAATGTCTCAGCCACAGACTGCAGCTGTTGAATTCTGTCACTTTAAGTCAAGTGCAAAAAAAACAAATCTCATGATTTTGTGTAATGCCCATAATCACACACTTACCATTTACTGTGTCATAAAGCATGTTATAGTTAGTACAGTTCACCATTGAACAAATGCATGGTTAGGTTACACACATTACAAACTGTTTTTCTCTTTAATGTACTCTCTTTGTGTATCTGCATTGTTCCTGAATGTGTTATGCTGTGTGAGTTTTTTTCCCCACACCTTCCTCCAGGTTCAATTGTGACGGCTCTGTCTGTCACATTGAGGCTTCCGTACCAACTGCACCTTCCCCATCCTCAGTGCTGGTCACACAGGCTGAGGCAAACCCATGCCAGAATCTGCCACTGTCTCCATTAGACTAGCTTTGTTTACGAGGGTCATCGAGCCAATTGTTGTATTGGACAGAGTGCTATCACTTGGTTCAGCCAGTGTTGCTACCTTTGACAGAAAGGCTCAGTCAGTCAGACCCACATCAACCACGTTTTAGCTTTCAGGCCTTGAACTGCGGTGCTATGGTGGTTCCTATGGTAGAAGCCAGGAAACTATTTTTTTTACCATCTTAAATTGTAAAAGATAATTCATAAAATTGTGTTTACTAGCAATCATTATATATTTTCAATACTTGCATTCAATACTGTCATTATTACTGTCTCATAATCATATTTTTAGAATTATTACAATATATTTCTAACATTTTATCACATAATATTTTATTTTTAGTTGCTAAATAGGGTATTTATGAGCTGTTTTGTAAGAGTGTTTTCATTTCCATTTCTTTCATAAATTTTAGTGAGAAGATGAACTTGCACTTTCTGATGAGTGGTAACGAATGAGGGAGTCATTGCAGTAGAATAAGTCGTCCTTCCCAGAAGCTGAATTAGTGTCACTTTAGTGTCTCCAACCGTGTAGCGGTGGATGGCTGCACAGGGTCTGGATGAGTGGAGGGGCAGAGGGACAGATGGACAGATGGGAGTGTTGGTGCTGTCCTTCCGGACACAGAGAGAGGGGGCGAGAGAGAGAGAGAGAGAGAGAGAGAGAGAGAGAGAGAGAGAGAGAGAGAGAGAGAGAGATTGACAATATGTTTGCCCTTTTTCCCTCTCTCTCTGTTACATAACTATTGGCCACGCTACTGCTGTGTGATCAACCCCCCTCCCCTCTCTCTCTCTCTCTCTCTCTCTCTCTCTCTCTCTCTCTCTCTCTCTCTCTCCCTCTCTCCCTTTCTCTGTCAGTGTGTTTGTAGAGGGGGTCAGGCGGCTAATGTCTGAGCTTGAAAAACAAGAGGGTTTGTGAATGGACCAGCGTGTGAGACTGGTGTGAGTTGGGAGCAGGAGGAGGAGCCATGGGCGGTCCTGGTGCATTACTCAGCTTTGCGTATAATATGGACAACATTTTATGAGCACATGCTTATGAAAGTGACATCATTTACATTCTCCTTAAGTAGGGGAATGTTATGTAACCTCGCCCACTCCTAGCCCAAATATTCGAGAGCAAGCGGTTAACCAATTTGCTCTAAGAGCCAATAAGGAACTGCTATGTAGTTTATGTTCCCTCGTGTTTTGCTTCAAGTCCCACTCAACTGGAAAATTGTTTTTTTAAAAGGAGATGAAGGTACTTGTCAATATATTGGCAACATTGGCATTGACGTTATCCCATCTGAGTAGAAAAAAATAGGGAATATTTCAAAGGCTGTATGTAGCTTTTATGAATTTTGTTATCTTCAAATTAGCAAAATAAAAAAAAAGCAAAAAAACAAAACAAAACAAAACCAGAAACAGGAAACATTAATTTGGCTTTAATTCATTCCAATTTGTTGAGCATGTGTCCGGCTAAGGCTAGAGATAAGAGGAAGAGAGGTAGCGGAAGAGGATAGTATCACAGCATGAATGAGACCAACATTGCCAGAAGCTCCAAGCTGCCTACTGCCTAGTGAAGTCATAAATACAGAACTCGTGGGGAGAGTACACACACTTGCTACCGCACTCATCTACAGACTCTCTCTCTCTCTCTCTCTCTCTCTCTCTCTCTCTCTCTCTCTCTCTCTCTCTCTCTCTCTCTCTCTCTCTCTCTCTCTCTCTCTCTCTCTCTCTCTCACACACACACAGACACACACAGACACAGACGCACACGCACACGCACACTCGTATGCACACCTAGGCCTACGCAGACCATGTGCACATGCACATACTTTTTTATACACACATACCAAGAACATACTGTAGTACACCACATGGTTTCAGCGTAGTCTGGTAGCTGACTCTGCCTCCGCTGTACCAGCCTTTTATTGCCTTGAGTTGCCTCAGCTCTCCTTGTATTGCGCTGCGGTAAACTGATAGCCTGGTG
>NC_085861.1:23161104-23171104 GCF_034702125.1 Engraulis encrasicolus | reverse complement strand
ATTCTGTAACAATGGCCAGACATTAAGGGCCACTACGCCATCAGTGATTGATTTAAACTCACATTCATTTAATTAATGTGTCGGAAGCTAGGCACTTCTCTTTTTTCTCTCTCTCTCTCTCTCTCTCTCTCTCTCTCTCTCTCTCTCTCTCTCTCTCTCTCTCTCTCTCTCTCTGTTTCTTTGTCCTCACAAGCCCTCAGACTTGAAGCCACTGCTCCACTTTCAGTTTTCAGACTTCACAGACCAGGCTTTGCTCCCTACAGTATAGGACACCACATAAAATGATCAAAACGGTTTATATGCCAATATGCAAACACTGTATGGCACATTTCCTTTACTGTAAATTCTGTAAAGTAAGTGTTGCAAAATATATGTGGTGTTCATTATTATTCTTCTGTTGGATACGAAACATATAAGGTCTAAAACACTAAAGGTTACAGACCGCCATTCAGACATACCGCCATTACGACATTGACTTTTTATTGCAGGAACCATTTTTCCAGCTTGCAGGAACTTTTTAAGGAAAGTTTTCAGACCCTACCTGTAAGAGCATTTGGATGTGACAAAATTGGACACTAAATTATACACTAATCCTCTCTCCACTTCCGCTCATGTAGCAACATTGTTGCGAATGTTAATTGAGTTAGAACGTTGTTCACGCGCCTTTAAGTACTTGCAACAATGTTCAAATGACTCGGAATGGCTTGGAATGACAATCAAATATTGTCGGAATGGTGGTATGTCGGAACGGCGGTTGCCCCCCAACACTAAAGGGTTAGCAGTCCAAAGAGGATCAACAGCAACAGACCAGAGCAGACCAGAGAAATTCACTTGTCAACTTTTCGATTAGGCAAAGTAGGAACAAATTGTAAACCATGTAAGAGTACTGCAAGACCCCTCATTACTTAAAAACATCAAGCCAACCCAACACAATAAAATATCACAATGACATCCGTTACAAAACAAGCTAACCTTTGACAAAAGCTACTGGCAGATGGCAGATGTTGCTATTCCCACTTAGCTAATGTGCCGACAGTGCAGGTAATTGCACCACTAGCCTCTTGGAAGCTGCTCAGATAGATACTCAGTATCTATAAATCACACTGCAATGCCGTACAAGATAACAGTAAATTACACCAGAATGTCATTAGAAATACCAAAAATAAAGCTTGCTAACAAAACTAGTTTCATGAAAGTCTACAGTGTAGCAGCTAAACATATTGACCTTGGAGGTATGGCAGTAACCAGGTTTGCCAGGTTACTGCCAGGTTTACCCTCTTATCTAAAGACCAACTCCCTAACCATTACACCACAGCTGCCCTCCCAAACGTGTGCATACAACAGGATTTTCACTCACTAAGATCATGATTATGAAGTGAGCTAAGGTATTAGCACTGACTCTCAGACAGCTACTTTCCGAGAGTAGAGGAGTCCCTGAAATGAACACCAGTTGGCTTCAACTGTAAATCATTGGACTAAGAGCCAGATTGTCTTCCCACTAGGGTGGCCATCGGTCCGTTTTTACGACCTGTTCACGACGTCCGTGTCCCTCTCTTTGTCTTTCCTTTCCTCCTAGCCTTTTGCTTATGGCCTCCAGATGCGAGGCAACGTCATTGACGCAAACTAGACCTTGACAGTCGGTCGAGTTTCCGATATCTGCGGCCGCCATGTTACTCCAGAATTAACACCAGACTTCGCACAGCGAATTAACTGTATTGCTGTCGCCTTATGTCGGGGAAATCTCCGTGCAATTAGGCCTAGTGTTAATTGCGGTCCATGAAGTGCATTAACTGACTGTATGAAAGTTAAATAGGCCTAAGGTAACTATATTATTGTCTACTGTCTGTTTCCTATTTTTTCCTGCACTGGTGGCAACGCATAGTGCAACTAAGTTTGTCCGCTAAATGCCTTTACAACGAGGGCTCTCACAACTTTACGAACAGGGCAAAGAAAGTGTCTTTCTGCACGGGCGCTTTGTCTGTATTTTGAGCTCATGTTGTTGCTATGGTTATCCAGCGTCTGCATGGAAAAGGCCGCTGATAAACACACTCCTGACCAACTTTGAGTAAAGTAAATAAAATTAATTGTTGGCTATTATAGGCCTACGCATGCATGACTACCCAAAATACATGAAAAAATATTTATGAAATAATAGGCCCTACAGACAACAACGGAAGGATTTGTCTATCGTAACCTGCCGTCTCTGATGCAACATTAAGTTAGTGGTGGTAGCCTAGGCCTACTGATGACTCCTTTATCGGAGTGAGGTAATGAAATGCGAAAATCCTTCCCAAAAAAATCTTGTTTTACAAGTAAAACTGTTGTAAAACAGCTGAGTTAGTCTGAGGTAAGATGGCAGCGCTGTTCCGTGTTTTCTGCCTACAGTTTAGAATGCCGACTTCTCCATGGAGGCGGGGAGGCGGCAAGTCGAAGCAATGGGTACAGCGCGAGGACGCAAGGTTAGAAAGTTAAGGGGCGTGGTTGTCCGGCCGAAGTCCGGACAGCTGGTCACCCTACTTCCCACATTGGTTACCATCTTTGGGAAGTCAGAAGCAACCTTGCAGTGTTGTGTATTTACACACTGTACATACTGTTGTGGGTTATTCGTAAATGATAGTGATATTGCAGGCATACAGTAGCTGTGTTATGGTCCTGCGAAGGAATTGATTGGTATGGGTGCTGCTCTATCTCTTCTGTCTCTATGTCTTTTATCTCTTTTCTGTCTGTCTGTATCGCTCTCTCTCTACTGTATGGATTCGAAGGCAGTAGTCTCTGGCTTGATTCTCTCGTGGCTATCTCCGTGGTAACATTGTGGATGAGTTAGGGAGGTGGAGGAGATGGTGGTGGTTATGGGGGTGGGGGGTTGGGGGGGTGATGGTGGAGGTGTGACCTAGAGGCCTTGACGGCGGCTCACCTCCTGCCCTGAGGAGGTGAACGAGCAGTTTTAATGAGAGCTGTCTGCTCCGCAAGCTCTGCCTGAGCTCACATGCATTAGTCACCTGCCACCTCACACATTCCTCCCTCCCTCCCTCTCTCTCTCTCTCTCTCTCTCTCTCTCTCTCTCTCTCTCTCTCTCTCTCTCTCTCTCTCTCTCACGGTTGTCTTTCACTTCACTCCTTCTATCTGTATCTTTCTGGCTCACTCTCACTCTCTCTTCTGGCTGTCTCGCAGTTCTTCATGCATCCTCTATTTTTCATCCCTCTAGTGATCCATCCTATGTTGATAGACATTCTTTTCTTTCTCTTTCTCTCCTCTTTCTATTATTTCATCACTGCCTTTCTATTCATTCACTCCCTCTTCTCGCACAAAATCCCCTTTTATTTTACGTAATAGCTTGTTTTCTGTCATGCTGCATTGATGAAACATTCTCAACAACAAGAGCCCCAGAGAATTTTATAATTGTGGCCATTGTTGACAGTGAGAATACTGCCTCCAGTACCCAATGTAACACCAACAATAAGGAAGCCATTTTGGTGAGACGTTGTGGAATCAAGAACAATCATACTATAAAGAAGAGTAGACTTATCTTAATGAGCAGGTATTCATGTGGATGTGCACGTGTATGAGTGATGTGCCTTCTGTCAACAGGATGGTGTAAAAAGCAGTGGCCTACTTTATATTCAGCTGCAGTTTTTGTCCTCATATTAATGCATGAAGAGTTGAGGATAATATGAAGAAAACTCTGCTAAGGATATACAGTCCCAGGAAAAAGTTTGTACACCCTTTGAAATTTTTTACCTTTCTGTCAAAATTGGTCATAAAACATGGTCTGATCTTCCCAGAAATTGCAAGAAGGAACAACCAGAGTCTGCTTTAATTAATTCAACCCAAACATTTACAAGTTTTCATATTTTCATTGGCCATAAGATGTAAACATTCACAGGACAGCAAGGCATAAGTAAGTACACCCTTGCATTCAATAGGTTTTAACCCTAAGTTAGTCGCAATAACCTCAACCAGATGTTTCCTGTAGTTGCAGATCAGATTAACAAAACAATCTGGATGTATCTGGTCTCCCTCTTCTTTAGAAAACTGCCTCTCGTCAGCAAGGTTTGTGGGATGTCTGGAGTGCATAGCTTTCTTGACTTCATGCCATATAATCTCAATTGTTTTTTGTCAGGGTTTTGACTGGGCTATTCCAGAATATGTATTTCATTATTATGAAGCCATTCTAAAGTCGATTTGCTTCTAAAGTATGGGTTGTTGTCACATTTCAGCACCCATCCTCTTGTGTGTTTCAACTGTGTGACAGACTACCTCACTTTTTTCTGTAAAATATCTTGATACACTTCTGAGTTCATTGTTCCACTGATGATAGCAAACTCAAAAGGGCCTGAGGCAGCAAGGTGGCCGCATATAATGATGCTCCCGCCACCATACTCAAAGGCGGAGATGATGTTTTGGTGAAGGTGTGGTTCTCCAGTTCTCCTCCAAACATGACATTGTGTGTTCCCCTGAACAATTCAACTTTGGTTTCAACGTTGGTCTACAGAATATTTTGCAGTAATTCTATGAAGCATATAAATGCTTTTTCGCAAACCTCAAAGGTGCAGCAATATTTTTTTGGACAGAAACCCCATTAATTTTAGATTGGCAGAATGAATCCCATTTTTAGCTATTCTTGGTTACATCTCCTCTTCTGAGTATGGTGGCGGGAACATCATTATATGCGGCTACCTTGCTGCCTCAGGCCCTTGACAGTTTGCTATTATCAGTGGAACAATGAACTCAAGTTTATTGTGATATTTTACAGAAAAAAACGTGAGGAAGTCTGTCACACAGTTGAAGCACACAAGAGTGCAGTCCTGAAATGAGACAACAACCCATACTTTAGAAGAAAATCGACTTTAGAATGGCTTCATAATAATGAAATACACATTCTGAAATAGCCCAGTCAAAGCCCTGACAAAAAACAATTGAGATTAAATGGCATGAAGTCAAGAAAGCTATGCACTCCAGACATCCCACAAACCTTGCTGACGAGAGGCAGTTCTCTAAAGAAGAGGGAGACAAGATACAAACAGATTGTTTTGTTAATCTGATCTGCAACTACAGGACAAGTCTGGTTGATGATATTGCAACTAACTGAGGGTTAAAACCTACTTAATGCAAGGGTGTACTTACTTATGCCCTGCTCTCCTGTGAATATTATGGCCTTATGACCAATACAAATATGATAACATGTAAATGTTTGGGTGGAATTAATTAAAGCAGACTCTGATTGTTCCTTCTTGAGATTTCCGGGAAGATCCGACCATGTTTTATGATCAATTTTGACAAAAATGTAAGAAATTTCAAAGGGTGTACAAACTTTTTCCTGGGACTGTATGATCACATTTTTATTTCCTTTTTATTGTTACTTTTTTGTCAATAGAATAGGAAATCAGTTTTCTGCTGATACAAAATGGCGCAGTATGTCAATACTCACATAGTACACCCAAGAATAATGTGTGAAAGAATCGCCCACAGACTCCAAGCTGAGAATTAAGATGAAGCTAATACCAGTCCTGCTAGATGTGACAATCACCCATATCCTCCTTCCAAGAACATGTTCCAACCAGGATTGATGTTCATTAGGATTTTATTTGGATATTTTATGCATGAAGAGAGGGCCTCATCTGCATGCACTCAGGGGCACAGAGTGGCTTTAATTTTGCCAGCGGTTTCAGATTTGCATGCGAATATGAAGCTATAATGAAGTTCTCTCTCTCTCTTTAAAAAATGCAGCTTGCCTATGCGCTGCAAATGTGGTCTGAAAGTGCTACTTAACGTATTTCAGTCATAACTGGAAGTGAATTGTACTGTGATGAGTATGGCTGTGGCTGTTCAGTTTGCGTCAGTGTGTCTGGCTATCAAGGTCTGTGCTGCAGCAATTATCAAAACTGAATAACATAAAAATCAACTTTCATGTGGTCAATGAACTTGAGTCAAGGCCATCAGGAGAAGAGAGCTTTCATGCATTACAATGAATGGTTACTGCCATCATTCTTTTTGTTTATTCAAAGTAGATTATCCAGATTACACTGATATACATAATGCTAATAGTATTTTATTGTGCTTTGGCTTTTGAGAGCATAACCACTCCGATTTCCACAGTCTAGCCCCTAAACTGCACACTGTTTCATCCGTGCAAATCCTCAGCTTTCTAAAATGTTACAACATGGTAATATTGGTATAACATCGACTACGAATTACAACTAACACCTTTCAACTTGGCCATAAACATTCTGGCTGTAGCAAACTTATAATGTAGTCTATCCTCTAGGTTTCAAATATAAAGCGTCCATCTGGAGAGTCAGTGGCAGATATCTGGGGATGTGGTGGTTGCCTGTTGCCTGAAGGTGAAGGCTTAAACGTGACCCTCTCCTGCCTGTCTAGAGTTTCCGCTATGCGACACGTCTCCTTAACGTGCTCCTGGAACTCAACCCTGTCCCTCTCTCTCTCTCTCTCTCTTTGTGTGTCTCTCTCCTCATCCATGCCCTCATCCTCCATTTCCCATCCCCACATCCTCCTGTCTTCCATTACTCCTCCTTTCTTCTGCAACCAAACCCTTCCATTCCTCCGATTTCCTCTGTTTCATTCTCTTTTGTGTTATCCTTTACCCCAAACAAACCCATGCATTCCTCCCTTTGCCTCTGTTTTATCCTTTCTGATGTTCTCCTTCACTATGGCCTTCCCACCCTTTTATTCTTGCTCTCCCTTTTTTGTCGTCCTTTCCTCCTTTCCCTCTCCACTTCCTTCCTTCCTCCCTGCACGTTCCCTTCTTCTTCCCATCATGGCCACTGACAGTGACTTTACGTCCAAAATGAAAAACAGGCAGATGGGCACGCCAGGGGGCATGAACATGACCAAGAGCACCAGCATGGGCGGCGACATGTGCAACATGGAGAAGACGGACGGCAGCCAGTCGGACACGGCCGTCAGCCTGGTGGGCACGGACGACAAGAAGCGGCGCTCCAGCATCGGCGCCAAGGTGTCGGCCATCGTGGGCATGTCGCGCAAGAGCCGCAGCACCTCCCAGCTCAGTCAGACAGGTAGGACAGGTATGTGGTATCGCTCTCTTTTTCTCTTCACTACACTACACTACACTTCCCCAACTTACTGGACTTCCTCCCTCGGTGTGTATCTCTACCTCCACTTCCCTCTTTTTTATTTATTTTTATGGCCTGGTCAAATGGCGTGATATTTGATGACGAATGGCCTCTTTGATGGTGTTGGCCACAATATTGTCGTAATTGACACTGCATTTTGTTCAAAAGCTCTAGGTTTGGCATGATATTGAACAAGAAACCAGTATGATAAGGCAGCTAGTGATCTCAGATATTGTTGTTTTTACAGTTCATGATAATGTGATGAAAAGGCTTAACCTATGTGCACAGTTTTGTGGATTGTGTAATTTTTGCCCATATTTGACATGGTGTTGTTACTAGTAGTCTGTGGCCTCTACACTACAGTGGTGCATTGAGTTGTAATGTGGCCAATCTCGTGACTAAATCATGAGGAGAATTTGAGGATTTACGATGGGATAGTATGACATCATCAATGTCAGTGACAAGACAATCATGCAGTTTGACCATGCCATTTGTTGACCTATCCTATTTTTATTGTCCTGCAGCATTCTGTTCTTTTATTTCTGAACCTTTCCCTTTCCAAATCCTTTACTTTATATACTCCCCTCCCCTATATTATTCCTACCTTTGACCACCACCCTAGGGATTTTAAAAGTGCTTTGTTGAAGTGGCTCTCTTGACCAACCTATAGAGTGTTTGTTTTTTTCAGGCTTAAAAGCTTAGGAGGAATCAGGATGGTGGTCCTGGATGAATTTAACTCATTCAAATCTGTTTTCTTCTAGATCCCTTTATGCCTGTTTTCTCTCCACACCCCACCCCTCTCTTTCTTCCTCTTCATTGCCTCCATCCCCTCCTTCCCTTTTTTCCTACTGTTGTCCACTGTCCCTGTGAGGTTTGTTTTTGCTGCAATTGCAACTGTGAATTGCTGGTGTTGGATCAACAGATTACACAATCTCTTCCTTGTTGAATTACGCATCAGTGAATGTTACTTGCTTGCAAATGGTTATTTAAAAAAACAGAGATACTGTATGTGGAAGAGTGGAAGAGTTCTGCTATATTTGTGTAATAGAACACATTGGTTCTGCTATTGGGCTCTCTTCTCAAACAACATTCTTGATCATGATGGCACTGCTTGTTTGATACTGGCAGTAATGGCACCACAGACGTTTTCACTTTGCTCTGTGACAGTGTTGCATTGCACACAGTGTACAGTGTTCTGGGCTCTATGGTATCCTCCATTGGGACTCATGTGGAATTGATGGGTTTGGAAGTGCTTTGCTGCTGTTGCTGCTCGATGATGAACTGGCTTGTTATCATTTTCCATGTAATAAGCCCCAATAAGGCTTTTGAGTGGAAAAGCGGATGTTTTTTACTTTGTTTTGTGAAAGAAAAGTGAACGTTTTGTACTTTTTGTACTGAGATTTTCTTATCAGTCACTGGATGATTCTGTCGGTTAAGAGTTAAGCATAACGTTCTGTAATGCTGAAAAATTTCCAAGGTTGAAAGTCTGGACTTGAGATACTGTCTTGTAGCAAGCATGCACATATCGTCTTACTCACCTTAGCCACTCATCAACTGAAGTATGTGAATATGTCCATGTATGCATGATTCTTCCGGATGAGATGTGTTTTTTTTTTTTTTTTTCAGAGCAACACGTAGCAGAGCGCTGGTGGTGCTAATGTAAAAGTAGTTCAATCTCGACATGACCTACTTTTTAAACTGAACTTTCCATGATGACTTTGTTAAAGTGGTGCTGTTAGGCTCGTTTGACCTTTGGTGTTCAGAGATTGCCCGCAAAGATTTCATTTCCCCAGTGTATTACCCCTTGATAGCCATGACTGAGCGTTATTTGTTTTCCTTTCTTGTGTCTCTTTATTTCTTCTCATGTGAGAGACATGTTCTCGCCAGAATATGGGAAAGGCGTCTCAGAGAGGTTATGACACTGCTGACCTCCTCTTTTAAGATTCTTATTTTAGTCTCACCATTTTATGCTTTATCAACCCTCTCTCTCTATCTATCTATCTCTCTCTCTCTCTCTCTCTCTCTCTCTCTCTCTCTCTCTCTCTCTCTCTCTCTCTCTCTCTCTCAATAGCCTCTATACAGCAAAGACTCCTTTTTCCACTTCTCCACTCTTGCGCTTTTTCTTTTATGTGTGGGTGTACTTCTTCTTCATTATGGCTTCCTACTCTCCAGGTCAGCCCTGTTATCACCTGCGCCCGTTGCTGTTGGTGTGTGAATTGTGGGTGTGAAGGGTTGAGGGAATTTAATGGTGTTGGTCTGTATGTGTGCGTGTGTGTGTGTGTGTGTGTGTGTGTGTGTGTGTGTGTGTGTGTGTGTGTGTGTGTGTGTGTGTGTGTGTGTGTGTGTGTGTGTGTGTGTGTGTGTGTGTGTGTGTGTGTGTGTGTGTGTGTGTGTTTTGGGGGGGGGGGGGGGGGGTGCAGTGCTGTAAGATGCTGCGAATGCCAGAGGTCAGCCAGTCACGTTGTGTGTCGGACCCGGCAGGCCCGTGACCAGGCTCGCACATGGCACGGCGAGGGCCATCAACCAGCTGCCTTCACACATTTAATACAGTTTTTCTCGATTGCTTACACACAATTTCTGGTACTTCACACACAATTCTCGGAACATCTCACCTATTTCCCAACTCTCCTAACCAATGTCACTGAACACTAAACACAATTTCTTCTTTACACTCACATTTCAGTTTTAAAACACACTCTTTTCAAACCACTACACACAATTCTCTGGATTACACACAATTTTCATGAAGAAAAACCCTGGTTGTCGCATTGAACACACTGTCATTCAAAATACTAAAATCAACTGCCATACTAAGTTCACTTCCTCATCACATGGGCAAACTCTCTTCATACCGGTTTACAATCTGAAGTCATTACCCCATAAGAACACATATTGCATGTCATATTGAT
>NC_085861.1:23148604-23151104 GCF_034702125.1 Engraulis encrasicolus | reverse complement strand
CCGCCTCTTCCTCTCTCTCTCTCTCTCTCTCTCTCTCTCTCTCTCTCTCTCTCTCTCTCTCTCTCTCTCTCTCTCTCTCTCCCATTACCCCTATGTTCCTGTCTCTAATTAGTCTCTAAGGGGGCTGCTGTGTTGGAGTGGGTCAGGTCGGCCTGGATGATGTATGAGACCATCCGGGATGTACGGGGTGGGTTTGTTTGGGTGCTCAGGTACAACACTCTCATCCACTCAGTTTTCTGGTAACCTACCCCCCTGTTCAGGAGATCAGGGGAGCGTTTGGTAGACTGGCTATCGCCACTTCAACTTTTGGTTGAGTTTGAGCCGGCCTACTCGCCTTGTAAACCTACTTCTCCGAGGGCAGGCCTAATTCGTCTCCATATAGTGCTGTGGGGTAGCTGAAGCTACAATCAGATAGGTCTTTCCTTTCACTTCCTCACCAGCAGTGTCAAGTACAGAACTACTGCACAGTAGAGGCTTGTTTTAATCACGCCCCACTGAGACGATTGGAGATGCTCAAAATTCATTGTTTCCACACCCCCACCCGGGAAAATGTGAAATATCTGCAATAGAAAATTTGGGTAGACTGGAATTTTCAGCAACGTCACCGGTAGTATGATGAGTAACCCCAGGCTATGCATTAACCACCCCATTAGCCCATCACCACCACCCTCACATTGTCCCCTAGTACCTCACATACAGTACATTCACATACTTGCAATTGCTGACCCCCGACATACACCACACCACTTCAAAACCCATTAAGGAACATACCTCCAACCCTTTAGCTATTACAGCTCCCAAACAACAACCCCCCCACCCCCCCACCCCCAACCCCCACCCACTCCGATTCTACCCATTACTACTACTACCAACAGCCACTTAAGCAGCTCTATGTGGAACATGCGTATGTTCAGCTACGACCTACATACAGCCATAACACATGAAACTACATAACAGAGAATTTGTATCTCGCTCTCACTTCCTTATGCATTAAAGTAGTGCCTAGTGAGTCATGTTCTGTTACGACTTACTCCGCATTTCTAGATTACATGTGTTCTTTCTTTCTTTCTTTCTTTCTTTCTTTCTTTCTTTCTTTCTTTCTTTCTTTCTTTCTGTCTTTCTTTCTTTCTTTCTTTCGTTCTTTCGTTCTTTCTTTCTTTCTTTCTTTCTTTCTCTCACTTATCCCGTCACGTGCAAACTATAACACTTCTCTGAAGGAGACCAAGCAAGCAGCATATTTTTTCTGAGCAGTTTTTCGGGAAGTCTTCCGCCTGCTACCGCCACAACCCCACTAGGACCCCTGTTATCTGTTGTTTGCGCGGTGAATTATGAGGCGTCTTTTCTGTACCACCACCATGAGTCCTTAAAAGGCGTAAATGAGAACTGAGAGCCAAGCAGACGCCTTGCTTTAGTCAGGAGAAGAAAGGCTTTGTTGAGCCAAAAAAGAAAAAGGATAAGGCCAACGGCTGCATTTCAGCCTTCACCCAAACATGCCAGACAGAGCTGCTGAGTATGTGTCTGAGGGTCTGAGTATATTTGTGTGTGTGTGTGTGTGTGTGTGTGTGTGTGTGTGTGTGTGTGTGTGTGTGTGTGTGTGTGTGTGTGTGTGTGTGTGTGTGTGTGTGTGTGTGTGCGTGTGTGTGTGCGTGTGTGTGCGCGTGTGTGTGTGTGTGTGTATGTGTGTGAGTGCGTTTGAATATGCAAACAAGTATTTGTTTTTGTGTGTGTGTGTGGGTATTGAGATAGATGTTGATGTTTTCTAGTTCGACACTGAACTGCCTGAGTCATGAAAATGTGTTTATTCAAGTCAAATCAGTTTTATTTATTAAGTATTTCAAAGCAAACAATAATTAAAATAAAAGATTAGTCGAGTAGTAAAAAAAACCTCTCCCTCTCACATGCACACACGCACACAGACACACACACACACAAACATCCTCGCCACTATACAGTATCATTGTGGGGCCCTCCCATTGACTTCCATTCATATCAACCATAGCCCTATCAGTAACAACAAAACTACCTAGAAAAACATTGCTAGATGTATGGGTTACTGCTAGATTTATGGGTAGCATTGTGTCAATGTTACTACCTTAGTGGGAACATCTGGCATCCCACAATGGTTGTTAGGTGTACACACACACACACACCTAGGCTACAGGTGGCTGTGGGGCCCCTGGAGCCCAATTTTTGGGACAAATTTACATTGACAGTGTCATAATTACGAGCTAGGAATTAGGGATAAAATGTCTACCAACTATACTCAACATGACAGGTGATTTTTTCAGTATTGCATCTGGTCACAATTCTGCAATTTTTCACTTTTGGCTAGTCAGGGGCCCCTTGGCAGGTGGGGGGCCCTAGGCTGCAGCCATACCTAGCCTGTGGGTTAATCCGGCCCTGCATCCATGGCATGTGAACTACATGAGGGAGACACAGAGAAACAGAGACACAGACAGGCAGACATGTCTAAATGCCAGGAAATCTTAATCTCTCTGGG